>NC_134018.1:21088334-21688334 GCF_040712315.1 Castanea sativa
AATATTACTTTCTTCAATCAATTTCTTCAAATTAAGTAAATAAATGCCACTTTTATATGCCATAACATATGCAATTATAAAATATAAGAGAAATATATTTATCAAAATGCTAAATGAAAATCCTTTTTTTATATATGAAAAAGTAGAACATGTTCTAAAAGTTTAACCACAAAAATCACATCATCTTTTCTTCTAATAGAAAAGGTGAAAAATCTATGCATTCTTGTATTCCTAATTCTCTAAATCCAAAATACGAAGAGCATTGTGGCATTGCTTGGCCTCTTTTATGATAAGAACCAAAATCTTATTCCCACACTTATTGTAAAATAAAATTATTCAAAAAATGAAATAAAAAACTCTTAAAATACAACAAAAAAAAAAAAGAGTCCTTGGAAAAGGAAAGAAATTTTATTAACGAAATTTTTATAGTTTTATAAACATATACTTTAAAAACTCAAAAAGATAATGAATTATGAATTATTTTTGAAAAAAAAAATTGAATACTAATTTTTTTTTTTTAAAAAGGAAAGAAAAAGAAAAAGATATAATACTTTTGTATGGGATATTTAGTACTTTTTGATAGATAAAGATATTATTATTTTAAGTATTTGTACAATTATTTTTAAATGAAAGGATCAATAAGCCTATAATTTAAAATTTTTATAAATATGTTATATAGGAGGCCGGGATGATAGGAATTTGAAAAATTGAGTGGTAACTGACCAGGCGGAGGCCACTTGAATGTCCTCTTTCCTTAGTACAAAAACTTTTAAAAAGAATATTTAGAAAATAAAAATAAATAAATTTTATTAAAAAATGATGATGTCGAAAATTGTAAGTAGATCACACGGTCCTCACGTGCTCCCGATGAAGAACCTGCACAACACAAAAACTGAAGACCTTGAGAGGAGTACCGATGTGGTACCGGTCAAATACCCTCCGACGGTCAAGTTAGAGAAATCTCTTGCTCACAACTCTAGAGTGCCAGAGCTGGGGTGAATTATGCGTACCTTGATTTATGAGGGTTTTAGGGTATTTATAGTAGTGTGGGGTTGACATCCGTGCCTTGGCCAAGAAGTTCTTTCCTTATAGGAGAGAACCTCTTGGATTTTGTTTATCTCCTAGAATTCTTTTCCTTGTAAGAGTCTTCTTAATTAGAGTTAAGCGTGTGGCGCAAGAAGCCTCCGTATACACGTATGTGTGGAGATCAAGTAACGCCACATTAGATCAGACGGAGGTTCGCTAACCTTCTTCATGTAGTTCTCGTCAGCTTATGGTGTCGTCCCTTTGTTAGGTTCGCCAGCTTCGTTATGAAGCTGTAGACTTTATGATGTAGTCATTTGTGGCAAGCGATGCTGACGAGATTATTGGGTTCATCGCCTTTTTTCCTCGTTATGGTTTAACTACAAAATTATCCTTATCTACTGCCCCTTACTTCATAGCCTCGTCAGCTTTAGTTGACGGATTATGGAGTTAACGTTGTCAGAAAGGTCATTCATGTGTGATGCCTCGAGCTACCTTTATTAAATGCTTGAGTACGTGGCGTGAATTGATTGGTTTCGTTTCTAGACGAGCGTGTCACTTCGTCTTCCATGCATTCTTTGCCTATATATATATTTCAACTCCTCTCTGATTTTCAACATTTCATCCTTTACTGATCTTGAGAGAAAGAGCCCGTCACTTTCCGAGCTCCTTTGTCGTCGGCCTTTCACTTGCGTCATCATTTTTGCTACTGTCGCCTTTTCAGGACCGTCCATCTTTTTCAAGGAATCGCCCACTTGTAAGTTTTCTTTTCTTTGATTCCATCCTTTATTTTCATTTTTTCTAGTCAATTAATTCCATAGTGAGGCTGTCATCTTAGGCTCTTAGAATGAAACCGTTGCTTGTAGGTAGTTAGATGTCTAGAGAAGCGACGAGTGAACAATCGTCGGTTCGCGAAGGAGTGGGTTATGACGAGGTCTTCCAATCAGGTTGTGAGCCTGAGAAGGGCTTCTCCTGGTCGTCAGAGAGGAAAATTTTAGCCCAATCTTCTGACGAGGAAGTAGGAAGTTGTAGAGGAGAAGATAAGGGAGATGAAAGGGAAGAGGAGAGAGAGAACGATGAGGATGAAGATGACGGTGGTGAGGAGGAAGCAAGAGTGAGTAACGGGGGTGAAACTGATGGTGATGAAGAGGTTTTAGAGAGTACTTTGGGAGGCCCTGGAGACGACTGTCCGTTCATTTTACCCAAGAAATGGACCGTCAATGAATTCTTGCCGACGATGTTGGTCAATGTCTTCAATAATTTACGTGTCCGTTACCAAATTCCAGGTGACATTCCCACCTGTCTCCCTAAGGAGTTCGAGAAATGTAATTCAGGAAAGACCGCGAACGTTGACATGTACGACGCCATGTTTGCGGTAGGATTGAGGCTGCCACTAACGACACTTCATCATCAACTGGCCAATTTTTTGGGTTTATCTGTCAGCTAGATTTCCCCCAATGCTTGGTGGATATTCATTAGAGCTGAGATTTTGTGGGGTCGTTTGAGTGGTGGGAATCGTCAATCAACCCTTGACCAGTTTTTTTGGTGCTATCGACCCCAACATATCTCCTCGTCCTAAGGGATATACCATTTCTCAGTAAGGAAGAAAGAGCTAAAATTGGTGTCGGATATGCCCGATTCAAATAGGAATTGGAAGGGCATGTACTTTTTTGTCAAAGGGACGAACTGGGTATGCCGCTAAGAGGAGTGGGAGTCGATGCCTCATGGTTTTGACAACACTTGGGCTTATGTCAGGGATTCAGATTGATCCTATTTGCTTCTTACCTTAGTCTATTTATTTCAAATCTCTAATACCGTCTACTTTTTCTTTTCAGCTAGTGTTCGTCCACATATCACAGTTGAACAAGAGGAATTCATCCGTCAGGTAACAACAATCCCATTGGATGAGCGGAAGTGTCGAGACCTAATTACACTCGACACTTTACATCTATACTGCGGAGGTCTAGAGCCGACGTTGGAGGCTCGTAGGTTAAACGTCTATTCTCGTCGACATAAGCATGCCTTAATTTCTCCTGTCTCTTTGCTTTCGTCATTTTCTCTTGTTCTAATTCTCACCTCCTGTCTTTTGCAGAAATGAAGGTAGCTAGGCAAAGAGTGCGGGCTGCTATTGCCAAGAGGAAGGAAAAGGAGAAAAAAGCAAAAGGGGAGGGGACGTCCTCTTCAGCCCTAAATCCTAAAAGGAAAGCCAACAAGAAGGATGTTTGTCCTAGGAAAAAGGCTGCCATAAATCCTGGGGATAAACCCCCCAAGAAGCCGTCGCCTCCTAAGTCTGGCCACGGGACAGGTAAAGGGCTGATGACGACATTAGGCCCCGTTTGCTAGGGACCCAACCGTCGCCATCTCACCCACAAGGATTACGCCGTGGAGGTAATGGAGTCCATCCTAAAAAGTAAAGAGATGGATCCTTGTGCTAAGCAAGCGACGGAGGAGCTAGGGGCGTTAGGCCTTTTTGACCTTGCTCGGGTATGTTTATTTCTTTATTTCAACACTAGACGAGATTTAATAAGCTGACGTTGTTTTTTTTTTTTTTTTTTTGCCGTATAGGCTATGGTTCGTATGAAGGCTTTGCAAGATAGGGGTGTCGCTAAAGAGGGAGTGATTACCTGTTTACATACGCGCATCAAGAACCTGACCAATGGGCAGGAGCAATATAAGGAAGTTGCTCGCACTCTTAGTAAGGAGGTAAAGGCGCTAAAGGAGCAGTTGGAGGAGGAGGGTCGCTAGAAGAAAAAAGAACGAAAGACTAAAGAGAAGGTAGAAAAAGAATTGAATGCTCTTTCAAGCCAGGTGGATATGGCCAAGAGCGATGTTGTGACAGAGTTCAACGCTTCGCAGCCTTTTATAGATGCTTGCGCTGTCTACTACGGTGACGAGTTTGATGACTGCTTAAAGCAGGTCAAGTCCGTCTACCCTAACTTGGATTTATCCAAGGTTACCATGGACGAGCCTCAACCATCAACCCCTGTGGGCAATACTCTCTTTGAGGAAAGTGACGATGCTACCAAGTTCAAGGCGGACCCAAAAGATGATAGCATTATCCTTGCCCAGCTTGTCATGGACCAGCCCATTGACCCTTTGACCCCGTCAACCAATCCTCCTACTGTAGAAGACCTTCCTTCTCAAGGTGTCCAGGACCTTCCTTCCAAGAATGACGAGAATCCTCAAGACCCCCCAACCTCTTGAACTCAACTCTTTTCTTTTTGTTGTAAATTGGATTCAATTTCAAACAATGTTTGATGCCCCTTTGTTTTTGGGCTTCGTTTGTAAAAACTTTGTTTGTAATATTTTATACTCGTCACTTTTAGTATATGTGTTGCTTTTCATTTAGTGTGTATGTCAATCCTCTGCACTTGTATGTCAGGATAAGCCTGTACTTGGTAAAATAGGGTGAAGCCATCTACTTAAGGTGTCCTTTGACTCGTCTTCTTTAATGATTTCAATCCGTCCTTTTGAGCACCTATCATGGATCCGTCTACTTATGGATTTTACTGGTTTGTTTATTAACGGGTTTAACGAACCCGTCAACTCAATAAACTCGTCTACTTTGTGTGCCTGCAACGTTTATCCACTTTATGGTCTTTGGAGTAGGTTCGCCCCCTTTGGATTTATATTAAACTCGTCTACTTTATAGACTTTGGTGATAGGCATGTCCACTTCGTGGTCCTAGACTTGTCTACTTTGTAGACTTGGTAATAGTTTTTGCCCAGTTTTGGATTTAGCAGTGGACTCGTCCACTTTGTAGACTTCGTGATAAATTCGTCCACTTTGTGGACTTAGTGATAAATTCGTCCACTTCGTGGACTTAGTAGTAGACTTGTCCACTTTGTGGGCTTAATAAGGTCGTCCACTTTGTGGACTTAGTGACAGACTTGTCCACTTTGTGGACTTAGTGATAAATTCATCCACTTCGTGGACTTAGTAGTAGACTTGTCCACTTTGTGGACTTAATAAGGTCATCCACACAACAAATACGCCAATCATTTCTGAATAAATTCCTCTTATTATGATGAATGCATATATATAAGTAGAAAATTGTTCCAAAAAAAATCAACTTTAGCCCTTTGGGCTTAAAAGTACTGTAGACAAAAGTAAACTAAGATAAATGACTAAAGGAAATAAAATAAACTGGGAATGAGGAGTAGTGTTCTTCATACTGTCTTATACTGGTAGTACTTCGTAAGATGCTCGGCGTTCCACAGATGACGTAGCTTCTGCCCATCAAGTGCCCATGACGTGATTCTTTCCTTAGCCATGACGTGATTCTATAGGGTCCTTCCCAGTTTGGGCAGAGCTTTCCTTGTGCGGGGTCTCTGTCAGCACCCATCACTTTCCTCAAGACGATTTCTCCCACTTTGAAGTCTTGGTGTTTGGCTTGGGAGTTGTAGTGTTTGGCCATGAGGTCCTCATATTGTGCGAGTCTCTGTTCAGCTATTGCTCTAACCTCGTCAACTAGATCAAGCTATAGACATATGGCCTCGTCGTTCCTCCACTCGTCGTGATTGTCCACCCTGTAGCTTGTGAATCCGACCTTAGCTGGGATGACCGCCTCACTTCCGTATGCCAGTTGAAACGGAGTTTCTCCTGTGGGAGTTCCGACTGTCGTCTTGTATGCCCATAGTACGCTGGGTAGCTCTTCTAGCCATACACCCTTTGCCCCCTTGAGCCGAGTCTTGATGATCTGAAGCAAGGATCGGTTCATGACCTCAACTTGTCCGTTGGCTTGAGGATGGGCATGGGAGTAGTAATGGTTCTTGATTCCTCACTGTGAGCAAAAGTCTCGAAAGGAGTCATTGTCAAATTGCTTACCATTTTCTGAGACAAAGACTCTTGGGATTCTGTACCTACAAATGATGTTCTTCCAAATGAAGCTCCATACGTTCTTCTCAGTGATTGTGGCCAAGGCTTTAGCCTCTACCCATTTGGTGAAGTAGTCTATGCTGACTATTAGGAAGTTCAGCTTTCTCACTACTATTGGGAATGGGCCCATGATGTCCAACCCCCATTAGGCGAATGGCCACGGAGCGATTATTGGGGTCAACTCTTCCGTCGATTGTCTGATGATGTTGCTGAACCTTTGACATAAACCTAGGCGTTCTTCTACATTGTCGGCCCATAATATCCAACCCGAATCAATTTATGCACGAATGACCGCAACCCTGAATGGTTGCCGTAGATTCCCTCGTGTACTTCTCTCATGACATAATCCTCTTCTTCAGGGCCTAAGCATCTCAAGTACGGTCGTGAGAAACCCCTTTTGTACAGGACGTCCTTTATCAAGACAAATCGCACCGCCTGAACCTTCAGCTTTCTTGCGGTCTCCTTCCCATTAGGTAGCGTGCCGTCTTTCAAGTAAGAGACTAAAGGAGTGGTCCAATTGCTTTCAGAACCTATCTCTTGTACATCGATAACATCTATCACTGGTGAGAGCTGAATAAAGGAGAGTACCTTGTTGGAGGTGATCATGTATTCTGTTGATGCAGCCTTGGCAAGACGGTCGGCTTGCTTGTTCTCTCCCCTTAGAATTTGAACAATCTTGGCCTGCAACTCATTTACCCTTCTCTTTGCTTGCTCCAAGTACTTCTTCATCTTTTCGCTCTTACATTTATAATCACCGTTCACTTGGTTTGTGACGATCTGGGAGTCGCAATGGATAACCATATTCGTGGCCCCTACTGCTTTGGCAAGATCTAGTCCTGCTATTAGGGCTTCATATTCCACTTCGTTGTTAGTTGTAGGGAAGTTGAGACGAACCTTGCATTCAATCTCGTCACCCTCGGGAGATTGAAATACGACCCCTGCTCCACCAGCTTTTCTATTGGACGATCTGTTCGTGTATACATTCCATTGGGGATACTCTGCCCCCTGGCCTTCCTCGTTAGTGAACTCTACAATGAAGTCGGCGACCACCTGTCCCTTGATGGCAGTATGTGGGCCATATGGTATGTCAAATTCACTTAACTCTATTGCCCATAACGCCATACGTCCGGCAGCTTCAGGACTGCTCATCGCTCACTGTAAGGGCTTTTCAGTTAGGACGATCACCGTATGGGCTTGGAAGTATGGCTTGAGTTTACAGGTTGCTATGACTAGAGCGAAGGCGAGCTTTTCCATTGGAGGGTACCTTTCTTCTGCACCATGAAGTGCCCGACTAGTGTAGTATATGGGGCTTTGCATCTTGTCGTCTTCTCTGACTAAGGCTGCACTGACGGCGGTCGAGGAGACAACCAAATAGAGGAACAATTCTTTTCCCGGTTGCGAGGGACTTAGCAGCAGTGGTGAAGTGAGGTAGGTCTTCAGGTCCTCGAATGCCTGCTGACATTCGACCGTCCACTCAAAAGACTTCTTCAGCGTGCGAAAGAACGATAGACATTTATTTTATCCGTCGCTCTGGATACAAATCTATTAAGCGCGGCAATCTTGCTGTTAAGGCTTTGTACTTTTTTTTACATTTTTAGGAGGTGCCATTTCTATTATAGCCCGGATCTTGTCCAGGTTAGCCTCAATACCTCTTTGGGACACCATGTATCTTAAGAATTTTCCCGCTGTCACTCTGAAGGCACACTTGCCTGTATCAAGCTTCATGTTGTAGGAACGAAGAGTGTCGAAGGTTTCCTTGAGATCCTCCAAGTGATCGTCTTCCCTTTGGCTTTTCACTAGCATGTCGTCAACATATACTTGGACATTTCTCCCAATCTGCCATTCGAACATCTTGTTCATGAGCCTTTGATATGTTGCACCCGCGTTTTTTAAGCTGAATGGCATGACCTTATAATAGAAAAGGCCTTGGCCAGTTATGAATGAAGTCTTCTCCTGATTAGCTTTGTCCATTTGGATTTGGTTGTATCTTGAAGATGCATCCATAAAGCTCAGCAGCTGGTGTTGAGCCGTAGAGTCCACCAAGAGGTCGACCTGCGGGAGGGGGTTAGCTATCTTTAGGGCACGCTTTGTTCAGGTCCGTGAAGTCTACGCACATTCTCCATTTTCCGTTGCTCTTCTTGACCATCACGATGTTCGCCAACAATCAGGGTAGTAAACTTCCCTAATGAAACCTACCTCTTGTAGCTTGCGGACTTCTTCTGCCATAGCCTGGTCTCTCTCTTGGGCAAACACCCATTTCTTCTGACGGACAGGTGGAAAGGAAGGCGATACATTCAACCTATGCACCATGATTGACAGGTCGATTCTTGGCATGTCTTCTTAGCTCCAAGCGAATACGTCCCGGTTTGCTTTAAGGAAAGTTGTGAGCGCTTGGCGTACCATCGGGTCTGCAAGGGTGCTAATCTTGGTTGTTCGTTCTGGTTGGGAATCGTCAAGAAGTATATCTTCGAGTCTTTCAACATGCTCTGTCACTGTCCGATATTCTTCCATGCTCATGGCTTGGAGGTGGTCATCCATTTCCATCATAGCTACGTAACACTCGCGTGCAGCCACCTGATCTCCTCGTAATTCCCCTACTCAATAGTCAGTGGAGAATTTGATCATCAGATGGTAGGTTGAGGTTATAGCCTTCCACGAATTGAGAGTGGGCAATCCTATGATGGCGTTGTAAGCTGACGAACAATCGACCACGAGGAATGTTACATTCTTAGTGATCTGCTGGGGATAGTCGCCTACAGTTGTAGCCAAAGTGACAACACTAAGGGGGAATACCCTCATCCCTCTAAAGCCAAAAAGCGGAGCGTTAGAGGATGTCAGCCGAGCTGCCATTGTCAACTAGAACCCGGTGCATGTTATAGTCTCCTGCTTGTATGCTAACGACAAGTGCATCGTCCTATGGGTGGTGAAGACGTCGTGCATCTTCTTTCGAGAATCCAATAAGGGGGTTTTCGATCCGCGCTATCTTGGGTATGGAACCCATTAGCTAGATGTTCTGAACCATCCTAAGGTAAGTATTACGGGCCTTTTTTGTCAACCCAGCAGTCGCAGTGCCTCCTATAATCATTCTTATATCTCCTATGGGTGGTCTAGGGCGCTCGTCCTCCGATCAGGGAGCCTGTTCCTATGGTGGGTCTGTTATTTCCTAGCTAACGAACCTCTGTAGCTTTCCTTGTCTAATAAGAGCTTTTATTTGTTTCTTCAATTTGTAGCAATCGGCTATGTCGTGGTCGTGATCACGATGAAAGTGGCAATATTTGTCCCTTAACCTCTTGTTAGGATCTCCCTTCAGCTTACCAGGAAAGGTCAGGGTTCCTTCATCCTTAATTTGCATCAACACTTGGTCGATCGGGGCAGTTAGTGGGATGAAGCTTATGAACTTCCCCGCGGGTGGTTTGAAGCGTCAGTCCTCCCGTCGTTCTCTAGTTCTAGCCATCTTCCGCCCCCTGTTCGATCGTACATCTTCCTATCTTTCCCTTTTCTTGGGCTTCTCTTCTCGGGCCAATAGTGCATCTTCTGCATTCATGTACTTGGTCGCCTTGTAAAGCACCTCTGACATGGTCTTCGGGTCGTTCTTATATAAAGAAAATAAGAACTTATCCTTCCGTAGTCCATTGCTGACTGTCACTACGAGTATCTTGTCGTCTACTTCATGGATCAAGAAGGCCTTCTTGTTAAAGCGAGTTATGTAAAACCTCAGTGTCTCGTCTTCTCAATGCTTAATGTTCATCAGGCATGCGGTGGATTTCTTATACCTGTGCCCCCCGATGAAGTGCGAGGCGAATTTGGCGCTTAACTCCTTGAAAGTATCAATGGAGTTGGGCGTGAGCCTACTGAACCAGATCCTTGCGGGTCCCTTCAACGTGGTGGGGAAGGCTCTGCACATGATTGTGTCTGGCACCCCTTGAAAGTGCATCAAGGTCTTGAAAGACTCCAAGTGATCAAAGGGATCCTTGGACCCATCATAGCTTTCTACTTGCGGCATACGAAACTTTTATGGAAAGGGGAATGAACTGACGGACGCTATGAACGACGAGTCAGTTCGCTAGACTAGGTGATCAAGATCGTTGGACACCCGTCCTTTGAGGGCGTTCATCATGCAGTCCATCCGCTCCTTCATCATCTGCATTTCAGCGACTATGTGAGGTGGGACAGTATCAATGACAGATGGCCGGCTTGTGTCTTGTCTTTCTGGCCTGCTTGGGGCGTTGCTACCTTCTGGCCCTTCTTAGTTCCTTCTCTCCGCGCTAGTTCCTTCTTGGTCTTCCTCTTGAGTGTTAGCACCCGCGTTCCTTTGGCGCAATTGTTCTTCCAAATCCTGGTTTTGTTTGGTGAGGCATTCCATAGCGGCAGCAAGAGTTTGGACTTATCTCTCAAGTGTCGTCGTGCGTGGTTCGTTTCCTTGAACGTTTTTTGTGGTCGTCATCGATCGAGTGAGTACCATGCAACTCTTTGCCTGGGAAGCAATAGCACGGCTTTACAAGTTGCTAAATTTCCCACAAACGGCGCCAACTAATGATGCCGAAATTGTCAATAGATCACACGGTCCTCACGTGCTCCGGATGAAGAACCTTCACAACACAAAAACTGAAGACCTTGAGAGGAGTACTAGTGTGGTACCAGCCAAATACTCTCCAACGGTCAAGTTAGAGAAATCTCTTGTTCACAACTTTAGAGTGTCAGAGCTGGGGTGAATTATGCGTACCTTGATTTATGAGGGTTTAGGGGTATTTATAGTAGTATGGGGTTGACATCCGTGCCTTGGCCAAAAGTTCTTTCCTTATAGGAGAGAACCTCTTGGATTTTGTATATCTCCTAGAATTCTTTTCCTTGTAGGAGTCTTCTTGATTAGGGTTAAGTGTGCGGCGCAAGAAGCCTCCTTATACACGTATGTGTGGAGATCAAGTAAGGCCACATCAGACTAGACGGAGGTTCGCTAACCTTCTTCAGCTTGTTCTCGTCAGCTTATGGCTTCGTCCCTTTGTTAGGGTCGTCAGCTTATGGTGTCGTCCCTTTGTTAGGGTCGTCAGCTTCGTTATGAAACTGTAGACTTCATAATGTAGTCATTTGTGGCAAGCGATGCTGACGGAATTATTGGATTCGTCGCCTTTTATCCTCGTTATAGTTTAACTACAAAATTATCCTTATAAAAAATAATCAAAAAATAGTTTCTCCATTCTCACTTCCATTGGTGGAGTCTTGTTTCGAAGTGATATGTCTTGCAAAGAATTCTGCACATTTGAAATAAAGAACGAATACATATAGACTGAAGTCTTAAGTCTCAACCAAACATGGAACACTTTCTATGGTGGATTGGACTCTGCCGATCGAAGTGTACTGATGACGATCAATTCACTCATATGATATAACCTCAACTATTAAAATATTTTATCCCATCTTTAGTAGTTTATACTTCATTTTGTACCCTATCAATTGCAGTATATACTAGATTTTTTTTTCCTTTTGTTATTTTATAAGAACAAAAATGTGTGATAATTACGATTGATGGAATATAAGCTCAAAGAGTGTGGAATATGAAGATTTTTATACAATCTCACATCCATATTGTAACTCACTGACTTTAATTTATTTAGATAGGATTGAATTTGAATTTATATTTACAACTAGAGAATCACATTTATACGAGAATTTTACCCTATGCTCCCCACTGATTGGTGCAAGATAAGGTAAAAACAAAAAAAAAACAAAACAAAAACATTCAATAAACGATTGCCAACAAGAGATTGGAAAAGAAATTTGTACTTGAAATATTGAATAGGGTCGATTTGTGATGGTTGTTATAAGATCAATCATGCTTCGTTTTACTACAAATTTTCACTAATCAAAACTTTTTTTTATTTATTTTAAAGATGGGTTACCTTCTCGATTTAGCTTCATAAAGACACATATCATCAAGCATAGTCCGAGGACAGTGATTCCAAAAGATATTACAGAGATAACTATTATCCACACTCGTTCCTTTCTTTTCGGTTGTACGAATACCGCCGCAACCATAAATGTGATATAAATAATTAGCATCAGCAGTATGAAATATAATTTTCTAAGATCATTTTATCATTTTCACATAATTTAGTTTGACATATTCCGAATAACTCCCTGTGCTTCCACATGCTTATAATTCAATAGGTCTAATTTTTTGTTTTTTTGATATGCAATAGGTCCAATTTAAATTTTGAAATAAACAAAATTTTTTTTAAACAAAATTCGATAATGGAGATTTCAACATTGAATGCCTCCATTGGAAATATCAAAAGATGTCAATTAAGCTGCAAAACACAAAATGAATCATACAAATTTCTTAGACTAATATAAATGCACCTATATGGAATTCAAAGGCAGCCATCCTTATGTAAATGTCTTGTCCCTTTCCATTGAACTCTCTTATATATCAATCAGTTCAATATAAATAAGGACAAAATTTAATTACAAAATTGGTTGTAGTTTAAAGTTATAACTTTAGTTAATATCATTAATATTATTACATATTTAGAAAATCAAACCATTGGATTACATATCCTTTAGGCTCTTATATCAATCAGTTCTCCAAACCAAAGTATGCACCCACTTCCTCCTCCTCTGATATCCAGAGTTGCATAACCTGTACAACTGCAGTTTTTCACGCAAATATTGTTGCATTCCTTAAGGTCCATGGTCCTGTTATGCCACGACATCCGTGTGTCTGGCAGTTTAAATCCAGAGTATTTTAGAAAGCCATCTCCATCCCCACAATCCAAAGGTGTCTTCCTTACACATCCATTTGACCAATCAGTTGCATTCCAATCTTGTGGAGATTTTGGCACAAATCCTCTCAAGCACCCACAAAGTGGGGAATTTTTTATGTTACAACTACTGAATGCACCACAAAATGCGTATGTCTCACATTCATCCACTGGTACTGTTGAGTAGAGGCTCCAACTCTGGGATCGATCCAATTGAAACGCTGCAGTTTCCCATCAGGAATTACAACCAACCTTGAAACAACTGAGTGGTTAATATGATGAAAAATACAATAAGTCTCCACGGGATTAGTAACAAAATCTAATATAAAAATTCAACCCACTGAAATGGAGATCATTCCAATGTCCTGGCCGATATATCACTGCAGGACCCTTCCACATAAGATATTGAGGTTATCCATTATTAGGATCAAGTTGAACAGTATAATCACCTCTTAAAGGGTCGTCAGTGCTCTTCCATGATGTTAGTAAATGGTTCAAGCACGTTACCGAGTTATTTCCATACTTCATTCCGGGAATTAACGTATCGCTTGGATGATCAAAACTCTGCCAGAGGAAAATTTCCGGGTCATCCCATATTACAAGGTTTCCTACTTTCCTGTATCCAGAAGCTTTGCAACCGGATTGGTTGCTGATCTTGATGAATTGGAAGACCAGATGGTGTTGTTAGCTTCATCCAAAAGGACAAGAGCTCTTTGGTCCGCAAGTTTCAAAGCACCCGATGTATGTTTAAGCGGCATATCTCTATTGGCAAACCATACCACTGTCCTTGGAGAAAACTTCTTGTACCATATTCCTACATATCGACTCTTGGAATTTCCTGGGCTACAGAATCCCAGCTCAAAATTCCCACCAGACGAAACTAGGTCTTACCATCTCTAATTGACTGAGTTGCAACAAGGGTGTCCAGTGCACTGGCATTGGAGTTTACAAAGATGGAGAATATAGAGTAAGACTACGATAAAGGCTTGCATGGGTTCCCTCATGCTTCTCATCCAACTACAAAAAACTCACAGGACTGGCAAATAGAAAATGAAATGCAAGGGGCAAAGAAGCATTCAAGCTTCCAAGTCATTCATATTGAAACCTTGCGTGACAACTTATATAGAGGGCCTCCTATATATGAATTGAATTTCAATTACTTCATTCTTCACACATTGAAGAGTATGGGAATAAAGTGGATAATCAGATAACAAAGAAATTGTGGATAATCAAATCTTTTTGGAATATTTATTTATAAGATAAGTATCACTTCGAAGACCTAAATATCAAGAAAAATGGATTAATTTTTAGAATACGGATTAAAAATGCATCTAGGTGCAATTTCTAGCTCAAAAATCCTCAAAGAAGGAGTTCAAATTAGACCAAAACTCAAACGCGGACCTGGCACCCAAGAGGGCCATTTGGCACTCTTGGAGTGCCGATTGGTACATGGCAAGTGCCGATTGGCCAAAAGTTTTAGCCCAGCCCGGGGACCTCCTGATTGAGATAAAACCTATCTTTTTTTACTTTTTTAAAGATAAGGACGTGTTCCAATTTGTATCTGATCTCATTCAGCTTATTTTTTAAGCATCTTAATCTCTATAAATAGAGGGAAAAATCAGAATTAAGGGCTCTTCTTTTCTGACTTTTCTACTCCCCTTACATTAAAGACGTTTTAAAGGCTTTTGCTTTAGGAACTTCTCTTTTGGTAAGTAAAGTATTTTAGACTTCAAAGAGGTGAACAAACTGCTTTGATTTCTAAAATATTCTTTCATTTGAAGAGCACGCTCATCCAAGAGGTATTTTGTTTTCTTTTCTTCTTTCATTAATTAATATGTTGTTGTTTGTTGCATGAATGTGATTAGTATGTTTTATTATGCCTTGTTCTTAATACATAGTTGTCATGCTTAGATACTTTGTTTTCTTTAGATGATTGTTTATTTTAATTCTTTCTCTTTGAATTCAAAATCTGCTGATGACCATCAAAACTTAAAAAAAAAAAAAAAAACTCAAAAATGATTTGTATTTCCATTAAATATAGATCTGATTTTTTTTTTCTAAACTTAAAACCGATCTGTATTTTCATTAATTACAGATCTGATTTTTTCTAAACTCAAAACTGATTTGTATTTCTTTAAATACAGATTTTATTTTTTCTAAACTCAAAACTGATCTGTATTTTTGTTAAATACAAATCTGATTTTTTATTATCTCAAAATAGATTTGTATTTTCATCAAGTACAGATTTGATTTTTTTTTTTTTTTAAGTTTTCTTTGTTATAAAATTGTAGATTTTGAAATTTCAAAGAAGGGATTGAAAGTTAGGTTAAAGTCTTTTAAAAATATATATATATATATATATATATATATATATATATATATATGTGATGCATGCATAACAAATTTGTCTCATGAATGTGAATCCTCTTTCAAAAGTCATTTTTGTTTGTTTCCAACAACATATCTAATTTTTTTACAAACCGAAAATCATTATTTTTAACTTTTCAAAACCAATCTGATTCTTTTTAACAAAATCTTTTTTCTTTTTTTAACTTTACACAAAACAAATCTGATTTTTATTGATAAAATCTTTCTTTTTACCTTTTATAAAAACATATTTGATTTTTTTTACAAACCAAGTCTTATTTTTTTTAATTTTCAAAACATATCTAAATTTTCTTTAAAAAGAGGATATTATTCATAAGGCAAATTTATTTAAATTAATTTTGTCAAGTGTTTTTCATTTGCATTATACCATATCATTCAACATCATGCAAAAATGGTATATTGGTCATTAGAGTCTAGAAGACCAGACTCTGTTTGGGTGGAATGAGTGCATAACACTTTTCCATTCCGTAACCTAGCCCCCGAGCTTAGGATTTTTGGATAGGTAGATAAGTATTTTGTCTTTTAATTTTGGTAGATTGTAACTAGGACCAAAGTTTTGTATTCTTTTGCATAGATTGTAACTTGGATCAAAGCCTTGTAAGGTTAATTTACCAAAATTGTATTTTTTTTTCTTTATTCAATCAATGACATTCAAAGTATTTTGAAAATGTAATTTGTATTTATTTTTTTTATTTTTTCGTATAAAACATAAGTGGCGACTCCACACCACTACCTAAAAGAGAGATGCCTTTAAGAGCACCCCTTCCCTTCCAAGAGAAGCGCGGTCTCTCACAGTCACGATGACCTCACCACAGGAAAAGAAGAAGGTATGAGTGGCGCTACACCACCAGCGGAGTAAGTGACGGAGATTGAACAAGTCATGGTAGTTAGAAAAACACCGTGAAGAAACTATAGCCTTCAACACACTGGCCCGCTAAAGCGCCTCCAAGAAACCCACAAAAAAAAGTTCCTTGTTCACCCATTCCTTCCAATCTGATGATGTGCCGAACCCAAACTCGAAGTGGATGGGCACGGGTCATATATCCCCTTAATGAATGGCAAGATTAAGGATGGTGGAAGTTAACAGAGTCCAATAAACCTCAGTATCACACCGCTCTAGCGCACACAACCCGGTAGAGGAGGAGAGTAATCACCAAGTACCATCAGAAAATGAGAGTGAGTGTCATACCATGGGTCAATGAGAGGAGGGCACTCGCTAAGTAGCGACTCACTTCCTCCTTCTTGGAACGATCTGAATTGGAATGGGGAGCCTCTTCACCCTTCGTGACCTCCACAGATGGGTCATCGACGACAACTTCTTTCCCTTTATGTCGGGATGAGCATTCACCTTTTGGTGGAGAAATGATTGACGGATTGTAAAGGAAAAGGCGATGGGAAAGAAATTTGGGAAAGGTGGAACGGTGAAGAAGGTAGGGGAAGAAAAAGAAGGGATTGTGGGAAGAGTAAGATAGGGGTAGCGTGAAGAAAAGAAAATAAAGGGGTTGAGTTGAATAAAAACACTAGGAAGAGAGGTGACGGATTAGCCATCAAAATAGGTGTCACATTAAATGAAGCAAAGAGGGTGTTTCAAAATAACTGCTAAACTAGAAAATTTGAAAAGACAAGCCTGTTCGCAAAAGAAAAGTGAATAGGATGGGGGTAATGTGGGGACCACTGTTTCTAAAATCCTGCGAAAGAAAACTAAAAGAGTATTCGCATATGAATTGTAGGAGTAATTCATATGCTCAAGGGGCTGAATGTTGATGGCCACTTTTTGACAAGAGGCCCAGTGGCAGAAGAAGCCCAACAATAAGTGAAATGAGAGGATGATGAAGGGCAAAATAGCAAAAAAATGAGGTAACAAGCCCAGTGGGTTGACATGGCAAGAATGATGGCCAGTAGACCTATAAAAGTTTTTTAAAAAAATTTAAAAATTTAAAAAATTAAAAAAAAAAAAAAGTAGTGTGCCAAGGAAGCCCAAGGAATGAAGTGGTAAGCCCATGAGAACAATGAGAGGTAAAGAAGAAGTAAATGGGCTGAGAAAGCCCATGGAATAAAGTGGTAAACTCAGTGGGCTGACATGGCAGGAATAATGGCCAACAAGCCTATAAGAGTGATAAGAGGTAAAGATGTAGTAAATGGGCTGAGAAAGCCCAAGAAATAAGGCAATAAACCCATGTAAGTAATAAGAGGTAAAAAAGAAGTAAATGGGCTAAGAAAGCCCAAATGAGAGAGGTAATAGGCCAATGGGTTGACACAGCAGGAACATTAGCCAGTAGGCCCACAGAGGTAATAAGAAGTAAAAGCAAAGCAAGGCAGTTCGGGAGGCCCAAACAGAGAGGTAGCAAACACAATGAAGCAGTATGGTAGGATTAATGGCTAAAAGGCTCACGACCATGAAGAGGAAAGATATAAACGCAGGCCAGCAAGCTATAGAGGCAAAAGCCCTTACCTGGACAATGCTCGGCCCTCGCCTGGACAATGCCCAGCCCAAGAAGGGATAAAAGGAAGAAAACACAAGCTTAAAAGCCCATGCATCCTTAATGCCACAAAGGATAAGCACAAACTAGAACATGCAGCAAAACCAGACAATGCAAGAGCAGCAGAAATGACATGAAAAGCAGAATGAGACAAATATAGACAGAGTGAAACTTGCACAAAGGACCAGGGCATCACCTACTTGTACCCAGCCAATACATGGGGGGTGGGCCATGGGTCAATGTATTCAGAGGGTGTGATTTGGCAATGGGGAGAAAGGAGGTTTATTTTGGGGTTTCCACCTAAGCATCTTTGGGAGAATGTCTTATTGGGATGACATTTCACCCAAAAGAGGTAAGTATGGGCTAGGACCACTTGATGCAAACCATAGGAGTAGGTGTAGAGAAAGTCTCAAATCCTTATCCATTGTGGTAAAATAGAAATGGAAAAAGGTAAGAAACAAGAAAAGTAATTTTGTCTGGAAATAGAGAGTGGTGCACACTCTGGGCAGAGGTAATGGCTGGACAACTAGCTGGTTAGTGGGCAATCCTGGAGAGATGCCCACAAGAAGCAAAAAATGGTTAAGGGTAAAGGGGTAAATCCCATAATGGCAGATGGTATAAAATGGGGTAGCCATGAATAGTAAAGGGGGAGAAGGAGGAGAGGTAGGAAAGAATAGAGAGGAGAAAACATGGAGAGGAAAAGAAAAGATAAAAAGACTAAGTAGTAAAAGGAAAACCAGAGAGAAAGTAATATGGTAGAAACAGAGGCATGCATCAATAGACCACCATTTCTGCCCCTCTTAACATTCCCACTCTCTGAAGGATGTAAATTGAAGCTCAAACTATTTAGGTCATTTCTGCAAAACGAGTAACTTCTATGGCAAAAGCCTTTGTTGAAGTTACTCGTATTGGAGATTGGTTCCCTTATTGGGTTCGTTCTTGCTAAACAACTTAACCCACAATCTAGAAAACAAGTTATTTTCATTATACTTACTTACTGGTACAATTTATACTGTTTAATTAGAAGTTACCAAGTTGTTTACCCTTTTTTGCTGTAGTGTTATTTCTGCTTGCTACATTACTTTGCTGTAACTTTGTTAATTTTGTTCACGGTGTTAGCCATATTTAGCACGTTTTATTATTATTAGTTATCCAACTGTAGTATATTCCTGCCGTAAAATCTATAACAGTGACTCCTGCTCTGACCACACCTAGTGTCCAACCCATAACACTCACATCAGGATGAGTCTACATCGAGTAAGCCTGACTTGTGCACAAGTTGGCCTAAAGCGTAGTCTTAGCAAGACCGCTTCAAGCCTAGCAAGGCTAGTCCCAACTCTCTTACTCCAGACTAACGAGCCACAGTGCAGCAGAATGGGTCAGGGCCCAACAATACAAAAAGGCCCACACATCGTTAAGTGATGAATGGAAAATACTGACGTGGTTAACAGTCAAAATAAAATATTATTTTCATGCCACATAGATTGTCACTTGTATTGCCACATCATCGTAAACTTTAAAAAGGAAAAAAAAATAGTGAGGACTAAAAACTTAGAATTTTCTTTTCCTTTGCTTTCTCAGTGACCATTTTGGGGTTAAAAACCCAAAACCAAAGACTCAACTTCATTCATTTTCCCATATTTTCCCTGCAACCAAACGCGGAAAAAAAATAGAACTTCAAAGCTCATGGATCCATTCTTAAATCCCTATTTCTAGGTTAAACAATAAAACTTAGCATGTGGTGGAGTGGAGAGTAGCAACGGGATTTCTCTACCTAGTTCCTTCTATCTTTATTCAATGGCTAGAAACTCATATGGAGGAATTTTATTGGATCTACGGCTTTTAATTGATATTTGTGTGGGTTCACTTGCCAAGGAGAACTATGGTTTCCTCCTAGCTAATAATTCATATACAAAATACAAACTATGTATAGCCACCCAAAACCACAACACCAAAAATTTCATTTTCAATTCTCCTATGCAGCAAAAACGAAAGCCAAAACCACGTTTTCAATTCTTTAACAAATCACCTGCCCGAACTCCCTCACAATCCTAGTTCCAATTTTCTCAACAACAAGACTTTCCCACAAAATGGAAAAACAACATCAATGAGGCCCCACCCCACCATCCAAACTTGCTGAGTTTTTGTTGTTTTAATTTGGGGATAGGGATATCATTAGCTTCAAAGTTTGGTTTTTTTCTTTTCTTTTTTCTTTTTTTTACATGTTTGGTTGCTAGGAAAATATGGGAAAATGAAGGAAGTTGAGTTTTAAGTTCTAACCCCAATTTGGTTCCTCAGAATTCAAAAGGAAAAGAAAATTCTGGGTTTTTAGTCCCTAACTCTTTTATATAAATATTTTATGATGATATGGCAGTATATGTAGCATAAAAATATAATTTTATTTTGATTGTTAGTCACGTTAGTATTTTCCATCAATAACTTAGCAGCAGAAATCATTTGGCACAATACCAAAAGGTTAGAGACTAAATTGATACATGTGAAACACTAGGGACTAAATTGACATTGAACCTAAAGGATAGGGACCAAAATTCTAATTTATCCTATAATATATAATATAATATAATATTAGGTTTTATTGTATGCGCTACGTGCGTGGTCAAAGACTTTTTGTTTTTAAAGTCATATTCTACATTCATTACAATTTAAAGTTCACGTATTTGTCCAATGAAATTTATGTACTTGATAATATCCAAAATAACCAAGAGTGCAATGAAACCTAGCACAAAAGAATGAACAGGCCGACCCACACATGAATAGTGATTTTAGAAACTATTTAAGAGTTCATTTTGTTGTGCTAGGTCTTGACACACTTCTAATTATTTCGGTTATTAGCAACTATGTAAATCTCATTGGATAAATACATAAACCTTGAATTGGGATTAATAAAAATTATGACATTTAATAAAATAAAATTAAAAAGCATTTGTGCATGCACATAGCGCATGCGATGAGGCTAGTATACCATAATTATCGATTTTGTTTTTCGTTGAACTTCCCTACAAGCAATGAGAGTGGAAAATTCATATACCACTAATCAATAGAGCATACGTATAAACATAATTAAACACCAGACAACATTATTTTATATTTGAACACTACATACACAATTTTTAAAATTTCACATGCATTTTTTACGCTTTTATTGATGTCAACATTTAAAACATGAAAATAGGTGATGTGTATGAACGATGTAAACTAAAGAGTATGAGAATCAATACATATAAATTTTACAATTTTTAGGCATATACTTTAACGACCCTCTTGCAATGTAATTGTTAGTCCATTGTTTGAAGTTGAACATCCTTCTTGCTTCCTTTGTGAAAAATCCACTCTTGGTACATACCTTTCATTCAGAAAACCAGGCTCTTTAGGCTGAGGCAGAACAGTGTCACTGCTTAACATCAAAACCACAGTACACATGGTAGGCCTATGTTCTGGACTTTTCTGCACACATAACAGGCCCACATGAATTGATCGTAACATTTCAGTTGGATTGAACGATTCCCTAAATGATCCATCAATCAGTTCCAATGGTCTGTCCTCCTTATATAATCTCCACGCCTGAAAGGATTTAGATCATTTGTAAAAGTTTAGGGACAAGAGAACATATATTGAAGCCTAAAAGACGGCACAATAGGACCAAACTCACTCAGCCGAAGAATGAGAAATGAAGAAACCATAGTTGTATTTCTTGACATCACTTACATGCCCAAGAAGGTTAAGCATGTGGTCTGGATGATAGAATCTCCTGTTCCTCTTCCCACTCAATATCTCCAATACCAAAACACCAAAGCTGAACACATCAGATTTTATTGAAAACAGCCCATCAATTACATACTCCGGAGGCATATAACCGCTGCAGAAAATGATTGATTATATCAACATATTTGTGGATCGTGATTGCAAATTGGAATTACAATATGTATTCTTACTATGTGCCAGCCACTCTGCTTGTCTGTGCTTCAGTTTCATCTCCTCCAAATATTTTAGCCATGCCAAAGTCTGAAATTTTTGGATTCATTTCTTTATCCAGTAAAACATTGCCAGCTTTTAGATCTCTATGGATAATTCTAAGCCTAGAATCATAATGAAGATATTGTAGTCCCCGAGCAATTCCGTTGATAATGAGGAAGCGCTTAGGCCAATCTACTAATATGCTTCGTTCTGGATCTGCATGTTTACGCCCAAGTTATTCATCCTGGGGTTGTCAATTATATAAATAGTCATATAAGTTCAATCAATAAGGATGGAACTGTGGACTTCTGATACAAGTGAGTTCAAGTGGCAGCAAAGGTGACAATGATAGAAAATATTTGGGCTGTTTTCGTAGAAATATTGGTTTAAATGAAACAGTAAAGAAAATGCTAGTTGGTAAATTTACTATCCAAATTATCTACGAAAGAGTGATCAGTCAAAACATCAATTCAACAAGAAGTTGGCGAAGTCTAAAGCACAATGCAGAGAAAATCTTCTATATGCTAAGTTAATGAGAGAGCCAAACCAAAAATAAAGGTGTCCAAGCTCTTGTTGGGCATATATTCATATATCAGGATCCTCTCTTCATCATGAATGCAACACCCTAAAAGCTTGACAAGATTTCGATGCTGAAGTTTGGCAATGCAAAACACTTCATTCATGAACTCATCAATTCCTTGTGTGGAATATGCTGATAGCCTCTTAACAGCTATTTCTTGTCCCTCTTCTAATATACCCTGAATTTCATTTGCTTGAATCAGTCACAAATATGTTCAGTTACTTGTATATAGTGTTAGTAAGTATGCATTCGTGTTTATAAATGGCTATAAAAGATCTATCTGCAGAAAAGACTTATCCCTTCAGCCTTGATGACTTTATGAACTACATAATAAAATATAGTCTATGCAAACATTGATTTCGTATTTCTCCCAAAAAAAAAAAAAAAAAAATATCACTCCTTTTGATTAATTACCAATATATATGTACATGCACAGTTCAGTTTATTATAAATTACATGTGAATAAGTTCAGCGCTTGATACTTTCTTCAAAGAGTAAAGTGCTATTGAAAACTCAGGTCAGTGCAAAAATTGGATGTAATATCACATATAACATAATTAATTGGGGATTACGCTTCATGAAGTAGAGGCCGTGGCGGAGTTTTTTTTTTTTTTTTTTTTTTTTTAAAGGAGAGTCAAGCCAAATATATAAATTATTTAAATACACAAAATAACACACACGTTATATATATAATACTTAGAGCATGTCTTTAACATGATTTAATTTACACACAAATTAGGTTTTTGTACATAAGAAAATAATTTCATCAAGTCATTTTTATATAATTCAAGACATATTCTTTCACTAAGTAACGCGTAGTTAATACTTTAAAAGAAAATTTAAAATAATAAATTTCACTTTTATATGCATTACCATATACATGGCAATATGTGGATTCTAGTTGGTTTAACTGGTAAAGTCTCTAATAGTTGAATAAGAGACTAGGGTTCAATCCCCACCTACACCTAAAACCGATTGGTATCTTGATCTAATGATAAAATGCTATCATTAGGAGCGGACGCCATAAGTTGAAATTTTCTAATATATATATATATATATATGGCAATATAACAGAAGTACAATACTAACAACGCTAAATCAAAACTCTATTTCTTGGTAGATTCCAGTTAATTAGCTCAATTAGTAAAGTCTCTGATAGTTAAATAAGAAATTTGGAGTTTAATCTCCACTTACAATAAAAATTGATTGGTGTCTTGGTTTAATTATAAAGAGGGCGATCATCAAAAGCAGACGCTATAGATTGAAATTTTATCACCAAAAAAAAAACACAGAGTTTAGTTCCAAAAATGAAAAAGAGATTTTACTAAAGAAATTATGTTCATAAGTTTGGAAATTGATGTTTAAAATACTGATAAAAATTTGATGAGTCATATATGGGAAAATAATTAATTCCAAAAAGAAAAAAAGAAGAAGAAGATATTAATAGTTTAAATGAAGGACAAATTTTAGCTAAAAAATGAAGGGTCCATTGACTACTATAATTTACCCATAATTAAATTTTTATCCAATTTGAAAAGCCGGAGTGGGGTCCTCCCTTTGAATATTTTCCTACACCCTTCCCGACTAAAACTTAATTTCAATAAAATAAAATAAAAATAAATAAAAAGGAGAAGAAGAAGAAGGGTTTCTAGCTAAATACCTTGTAAACTGGTCCAAAGCCTCCTCGTCCAAGCACATTATTAATTGAAAAGTTATCTGTGGCATAATTTATTGTAGCAAAATCAAATGATGGTAGCTCTAAATCTCCATTCTCTCGTCTATAGGTGAAGGATTGTTTTGGGGTGTGCAAGATCTTTCCTGCAAAGTATTGAGCACATTTGAACTATCCATGCATATTTAGAGGAATATATATTGAAGTCTTAAACTACCGTGGAAATCTTTAGTCTTTATTAGCTGGATTCTGCCAACCAACGTTTACCGAAGTGGTACTCTAAAGGGAAAATGCAAAATTAATAAATAATTTTTACAAACTTATGTCAATAATTACTATGATTGGTGGATTTTAAAAATATAATAAATAAATATAGAATTAATTTTTCGTGATTAATGATACGCTAATTTGTAAAGATTATGGTGTAAAGTTATAGTTATTATTCCAATTTTTTTTTTTTTTTTTTTTTTGGGTTTTTCATTTAGATTGAATAGATTCCATAACCACATAAGAATTTTCATGCATGATTTTCATAAAAGTAATGAATTTGAGTGGAGCATTTATAAAATTGTATATTATATTTGTAGTATATATTTGTAGGGGAAATGCTAACGAATGTTCTTAGGACATTCATTAATAATTCATTTAAAGATAGTTTTTATAGTAAAAGGGGGAAAAAAAAACAATTAATATTTTGACAGCTTTTTTTATTTCCCATAAAAATGATGTTAAAACTTTCCTAAAATAGACTGTTAACCAATGCCCTAAGGGCACTCGTTAGCATGACCTATATTTGTATTAGAACCTCTTCTCTATCCCTTGTATGTGTATTTTTGTTTCTATATTAAAAGAAAATTGTCTCACATTGTTTAATAGAGTGTTACGTATAGTAGAATTTGTCCCACCTCTCTCTCTTAAAAGTTACCATGACTCTTAAGAAGAGTTTATGATGTTTCTTTATGTTAGAATTCTATTTCCTCCCTTATGTGTGTTTGTTTCTTAAAAAAAAAATGTTATTTTTTTATAAGATCCAGTTTAGCTTATCTCTAGTACTTTTTTAACTGTAATCTCCTTTCTCATTTTTCCTACTTCACTTTATATTTCACAAATAAAAACTTGACATATGTATACCCATTTAATTCAAATATACTTTTTAGCTTTTTTCTTATTTAATTTCATAAAATGAATAAAAATCTAAACCACCCTATTAGCCACCAGCCACCACCGCTGCCACCAACCACCTTCACTGACGTCATCAACGGTTAGCCACCGCTTTTGCCTGATTTACACACCGCCGAAAACCCAAGCCAATCCCAACTGCCCCTCTTAATCCCATCAACCACCATCACTCCATCAAGGTCAGTCATGATGCCGTTCTCTCTGGATCTGTAGCAGTACCACCAAGGTCAGTCACGTTGGATCTGAAGCACCATCACCAACCTCCAACGCCACCACAACCACAAGACATTACTATCATTCTATCTCTTTAAGATCAACCACCAAGCAAAATAGTAACAACTATAGCTAGCAAAAATCCAACCAAAATAAATCTAAGAGGAGTGAATGAGAGAAACAGAGGGTGAGAGCAAATTTGCTGCATGTTGTTTGGTCAGAGCTAGGGGTGGCAAATGGATGGGTTTGGGATGGGTCTAATTGGGTTAGGGTATATAAAACTCATTTACCCATTAGAACCCATTTAACTAATTATTTCTAACCCAAATCTAATCCAACCCAATTATTTTGGGTAAACCCCAACCCACCCAATTACCCAATTATCAAAATTACTAAAATGCCATTAAAGTGAAAACCCCAACAATTTTTTAGATTCCCTTTTCCACTCTCTCTGGTCTCCATTCTTGGGATTAAAAAATTCTACATAAGCACATCCACATCAGCAATTATATTAAAATCCAAATAAAATATTTTTTTTCTATTTTCTCTCACTTTCTTGGCAGCCAAACAGTGCAACAAATACAAAAAAAATGTCATTTCAAACTCAAAACTTTCCTGGAATTTTGAAAGCAACTATCCTTGAAACAAATAGAAATTTTTCTAAACCAACAAAAGAGAAAAATGAAAGCATCCTTATCAATTACTCCATTCTTAAATTACCCAAATTTAAAATAAAATAAAAATTCAAACCCAGTATTTGTTTCACTTGGCGATGCTTCGGTGGAGATGACGGCGAGCCAAGTCTGGACTTGGCGATGAGCCTTCACATTTTGGCGGTGATCTACTCGAGTTTAGGGCGGTTCGAGGAGGCGATTCCGGTTCTGGAGCGGGCCATTCAGGTTTCGGATCCTCCTAGAGGCGCCAATCACGCGCTCACGGCGTTTTCCAGTCAAATGCAACTCAGCGACACGTTTTCGATCACTCAATCGCTTGCTATGAAGAAAGGCTTAAGATCCAAATCGAAGCCTTGGGCGACACCAATCCACGCATCGGTAAAACTTGCAGGTTTGAATTTTCGTGCTTTGGATTTGCTAAATGTAGATCGGATTGCTATAGAGAAATGTGTTTGTTGTGCCTCATTGTTCTCTGTGAGAGCTAGAGAGAGAGCGAGAGGGAAGAGAGAAGTGTTTGGAGGCCAAGAAAATGAAGGAAAATGAAAACACTGAAACTAAAACGTCTGAGGGGTTTTTTTTTTTTTTTTTATGGGAGGCTGTGTTGATTTTTGGTATATTGTTTTTGGGTCAAATGGGTCCCAATGGGTTTTTAGTTAAAACCCAATAATCATTGGGTCTAATTGGGCTGATGCCCATTTAACCCAACTAATAATTGGGTGATTTTTGGTTCAATTAGAGTGGGTGGGTTCGGGTGGGCAAATGGGTTTGAGCAGAGCTCAGGAATCAATATATATATATATATATATATATAAGCTTTTTTAAAATTTCCAATTTCTTTAATAGCCATGAGTTACTGGTGATTGAGGGTGTTCATGATGTTTGTGCTGGCAGCGGAATGGCCATGTTGGTGATGCCAGAGTTCCGTGGTGGTGCTAAGATGTGTGAGGAATTTTATTTTTATTATTTTAGGTAAGTGAAATAAGAAAAAGCATAAAACATGGAGTTAATTAAATTGGTGGACACATGGCAGAATTTTATTCGTGGTATATAAAGTGGTATAGAGAAAGTGAAACAGAAGATTTAGACTCAAAACTCATTACTATTTGCTATTGTGTATTTAAAATAAAAGAAGACCTCTAATCAAAAAATTATTGAAAGTAAGCCCAACCCTTTTACAATTATGTTAGAAACTTATTTCCTTTTTAATGCTCTTTAAAAGGCTACGATTTTTTAAGGGGCCAATATATTAATCTATCCCACACCTCAACTTATACCAAATTTTACAATAAGCTTTGTTTTTACCTTATGATTGTATTACCGCACTTACATTTGAGACTACCAAGGTTCCAAGGATCCAAGTGTACTTGCTGAAAAATTAAATTTATGTCTACCAATCAAAAGGCAACGCTTAAGTACATCGTGGATTTGTACGAGCATTTGGGTGTCTATAGAGTTTTTCAGTAAAGAGTCACATCTACATGAGAGTTTCAGCCAATCCTCCGATTGATTGGTGCAACCATGCTGTACATGGAAAAGAAATAGAGTGCCTAATTGGCAAAAGACATGGTAAGAGAAACAGAAGCATCCTATAATCATTGACAACGTGCCATAGGAAAAGAAATTTGAACTAGAAATATGGACCAGAATTGATCTGTGATGGTTGTTGTAAGATCAGTCATGCTTCATTTTACTATAATTTTTCACTTGTTAAAAGTCGAGGTTTAAATCTCTAAAAAATGGCTTTACCCACATATACACTAAGTTAGAGTAAAATCTCATTCTCGTATAAAAAAAAATGAGTTACCTTCTCGATTCAACTGCTTCACACATGTCATCAAGCACAGGCAGAGGAGAGCGATTCCAAAAGATAATGCAGAGATAACTATTATCCTCACTCGTTTCTTCAATTTCGGTCTAACATAAACCGCTGCATACATAGATTCAATGTAAAATATTAGCATTATCAGTATAATAAATAATTTATTGCTATCATTTTCTCACATATTTTATTTATACATATTCCAAATCACTCCCTATCGTTCCATAATGGTTCTAATTTAAATTTTGAATCAGACAATTTTTTAAGACTAAGATAAATGAATCTTACGTAATTCGGAGGCAGCCATCCTTATGTAAATGTCTTGCCCATTTTCATTGAACTCTCTGATATCAATCAGTTCTCCAAACCAAAGTATGCACCCACTTCCTCCTCCTCTGATATCGAAAGTTGCATAAGCTGTACAACTGCAGTTTTTCAAGCACATATTATTGCATTCCCCAAGGTCCATGGTCCTGTTATACCAGGACTGCCGTGTGTCCGGCAATTTGATGCCAGAGTATTTTAGAAAGCCTTCTCCATTTCGACAATACAAAGGCATCTTTCGTACACACCCATTTGACCAATCAGCTGCATTCCAATCTTGTGGAGATTTTGGCACAAATCCTCTTAAGCACCCACAAACTGGGGAATTGCTAATGTTGCAACTACCGAATGCACCACACATTGCATATGTTTCACAGCCATCAACCGGTATTGTTGCATAGACACTCCAACTTTGGGCTCGATCAATCCAAATGAAGCGTTGGAGTTTGCCATCAGGAGTTAAAACCAATGTTGTAACCACTGAGTGGTTAACAAGCTGATAAAAATAGTATGTCTCCACCGGATTAGAAACAAAACCATTTTTATAAAATGGATTCGGTTTTAAATTAGGCAATCCACTGAAATAGAGACCATTCCAATGTCCCGTCCGGTATATCACTGCTGGACCCTTCCTCATCAAAAATTGTGGCAATCCATTAATATCGAGATAAATAGTACAATCAGCACTTGAAGGGTCGTCACTGCTCTTCGATGCAGTTAGCAACAGATTCAAGCCTGTTACCCAGTTTTTTCCGAACTTCATACCGGGCAGAGCCGTATCGCTTGGATGATCAAAACTCTGCCAGAGGAAACTTTGGGAGTCATTGTCATTTCCATCTCTCACAACAAGGTTTCCTGTATCCAGAAGCTGTGCAATGGGATTGGTTGCCGATCTGGATGAATTGGAAGACCAAATGGTGTTGTTAGCATCATCCGAAAGTGCAAGAATTCCCTGGTCAGAGAGTTTCAAAGCTCCAGATGTATGCTGAAGTGGCATATCTCTATTGGCAACCCATACCACTGTCCTCGTAGACAACTTCTTGTACCATATTCCAATATACCGACTACTGGAATTTCCTGGGTTAAAGAATCCCAGCTCAAAATTCTCACCGGATGAAACTATGGTCTCACTATTGCTAATTGACTGAGTTGCAAGAAGGGTGTCTAATGCAGTGGAGATTACAAAAATGGTGAATATAGAGTAGAGCACAATAAATGCCTGCATGGGTTCCCTCATGCTTCTCATCCAAGTGAACCTATACAACTAACTCTCAGGACTGGCATAGAGAAAGTGAAATGCAGGGGCCACAAAGGCATTCCAGCTTCCAAGTCATTCATTATTGGAACATTGCATGAAAATATTGAAGGGTAAAGTAAAGCATCTCCTATGAAATGCAAGTAGTACTTCATTATTCAAACATTGAAGAGTAAATGATGCCAGAATTCGTTTCATTTTTATTTGTTTATTTTTTGTTTTAATAAAGCTGTCACCATTATTATAATCTGAATTGGTAAACATAACAGGAAATTTCGTTCTACTAGCACAGGGGACGCTGGGTGACCGAGGTAAACAAATATATATTAGTACTGCACAACTACGGCTTGAATTGTGTATTGCAGCAGAATCTGAACTAGATCAATACACTCATGACTCATGAAAGACTTTGACCAGTGAAAAGCTCAAAGACTCTGCAATACACGGAGCACAAGGGGAAAATGTCCTGTGTTTCCGTAACATAAGTCCTTTCCTTCACGTGAGGGCTAGCCCACGCAAAAACATAATAATGCTTCCTCAAGCACAAGGCTAGGGTGGACTTGTTTTTGAAAAAACAAGAGTAGGTTCAACAGGCATGTGGTGTACCTACTCCAGGGTTATTTTATATGACACTCGGGGTTCGCAAAAAAGGCTAGGGCTCTCATTAGTATTTTACATAGGCAGTGGCAGCCAGGATGTTGTGTCGACCTTTAAGTACTTTATAAGTTTATATAAATTAATATTATTTAAATTGTCCATAAATTTATATTTTTAAAATTAAATTATATATTATTAAGTATCATGATTAAGATTAAAAAATTATTAACAGACAAAGTGTCTGTTTGATTAGCTTATTTTTTATCACTTATTTTACTGTTTATTTTATTTTTGCTACTATTTATGTGTTTCACTACACTTTTTAATACTATTCATTGGTGTCACTGTATTATTTCAACTAACATTTACTTTTATCTACAGTACTTTCAACAAAAAAATTTTTAATTTCAGCGAAATAAACAGATCTCAAACAGGCTCAAAAGATGTTTAAAATTACAAAAACAATAGGTGAATGCCTAAAAATAAATTAAATAACCAATCAAATATTATGTTTTATATTTATGTGATGAGCAATGCTACAAAAAATAATAATTTTTACAAATAATCTCATAACATTGAGTTGGTAAACTCTTACTAATTTTTATCTAAACCAACCACTAATATTATTTTATAACTAACCGTTAATAGTTTGCCATTTAGGGACATGTCAATTCTTTTTTTTTTTTTGAAATTATTTGTGTACATAGACATATGGTTATATACTTATATGATATACTAAGCAATTTATATGTTATATTATAGAATACATACAATTAAACAAAACAAAACAAAAAATGATCTTAATAAAAAAAAAAAAAAAAAGAATTGAAGAGCTTTCACGTCACACACATGGCCATGGGAAGTAGATAAAATAATGTTTACCTTCGGTAGCGTTTAGTGTTTTCACCACACACATGGAGGTCATTCTCTTAGAGTATCTCCAGCAGCTTCTTTAAATTTTTATATTGTTTAGAGGGTGAACAACTACATTTACCTTTTACTTACTTTTCATATACACTTTCTAATAGACTCTCAATTATTTATCTATTTCATTTAAATATTATTTCTTCAATTTTTTTCTTTATCTTTATTTTTTCTTTTATTCCTCCTCTATTCATTCCAAACAACTATATTTTACAAATTCTTAATTGCTATATTTTAACTTATCAATTACGCTTTCAATTTATTTGATGAGAAACCCATCTAATCTTAGTTTAATGGATTTTTATTCTTATTATTCATTAACTTATAATTAATTTCCTTAAAAAAAAAAAAAAAAAAAAAAAAAAACTTACCATACCTTCCCTTAAAAAAGTCCACCACACATTTAAACCATTCCTTTTTTTTTCTTATTATTCACTAACTTATAATTAATTTCTTAAAAATAATTACCATACTTATCAAGGAAGGCCTGCCTCACTCACCAAATCCCGAGAGAGAGAAGAGTTGCTAATTAGCCAACTTAGATCAACTTTCACCATCCACCATCACCTCTTCAACATCGATTGTCCTTTTCACTGCCGAGTGCATGTAATTGGGATTGGGTCATATCAACTTCTGTGTGTTTTTTTTTTCTTTTCAGTTCCTGCTCTAATGTTGTTATGATTTTAGATTTATTGTTCTAATTAAATTGGTTTTATGATATTGTTAAGACATATGTGAAACATGTTAGGAACATATTGTAAGAGACAAAATTTTAAGCCAATCGGAAAATGCCACATCAAAATTTAGTAGCAAATTCTAAATTAATGTCATTAAATTAGATAATGATATATGTCATCCAAATTGACATCACATTGGCATATAAAAATTTGCCACGTGTCATTTGGCCCACTAGATAAAGATAAATTTTCTATTCAAAATTGATAGATAATTATCTTTATTAAAATAAATTAAATAGAGATAATTCTTTATCTTTGTTGATTATTATCTTTATCAAAATAGATAAATAGAGATAATTATCTCTAAGAAGAATTTGGGCCAATCATGAGTCTACTACATCTTTTTAAGCATATCAATTCAAAGTGAATTTTATCCTCTAAAACCATTATAAATAGAGGACAGCCCCTCTCATTTTAGGGGATGAAGTTTTCAAGAGGCCCAAGCTCTAGAAGATATTTTGTCACAAAAATCTTTGAAGAACTTGAAGCATCTTTGAAGAACTTGAAGAACATTCAAAGGGCTTGAAGAACTTGAAGGACAACAAATCTCTAACAAGCTCAAGGCTAGAGATTCATTGTGAAGACCATTCAATCCATTTTCCCACCAAAGTCAAGAAGATCTCTTGTTCGAGTTCTTTGAAGTTCTATTGGAATTAAGCTAAAAAGCCTCCATAAACCTCAACAAACCCAAATCTTTGAAGCTCAACGGATCAAGCCTCAAAAGCCCAGAAGAACTTCAACCTAAGAGCCTTCACATTCGAAGACTTGAAGAACAATAAATCTCTAATAAGCTCAAAGCTAGAGATTTGTTGTAAAGACTGTTCAATCCATCTTCCAACCAAAGTCAAGAAGATCTCTTGTTCAAGTCAAGTTCAAAGAAGATAAAATCAAAGGGTAATCTTTTGTAAAATAATTGAAATAAAGATTGTACTCATTATTCATCAATACAAATTTACATTTGCAAACCATATTTATTTTTAATTGTCTGATTTTCTACAATTGAAACAATTTGTGTTTACACTTGTCATCTAGAATTGGCGAATCTTTTGACAAAACGCACTTTACTTGTAATTTGGTAGATCTATGATATGTTTAATACTTCAAGGAACAATAGTTCAAGTCCAAATGTTAAAACCATGTGAATCTGTCCAAGAAACAAGTGAAGAAGTGTTGGATTTTAAATCTCAAAATATAACATCTATTGAGGCTTAAAAGGGACTTTCAGCTTAATGCTCGACAGCTTCTCGACAGATAACCTATCTATCGAAATTTATGAAAATCAATTTTTTAGATCTGATTTCATGCATACCCATGTGTATGTGTTTAGGCTTTTTTTTCTTACAACCCTAAACATATATAAGGATTATTTTAAAGGTCATCAAAGGTGGCGTAAGTGTGAGGCAAAGTTTTTGTTCATGCAAATTATGACGGAGACAAAATTTGCCCTAGTTCATCTTTCTCTTGAAGAAGCTGCTGCGTTTGTACGCCATAGGGTTTTTTAACCAAGGAGCTTCGTGATCTTCATCGTGTTAATGAACTAATGAACTTTGCAGCCAACATCCTTCTCAAGTTGGTGCTTAATCACGTACTTGGATTCGTGCATCGATTAGTTAGTCACGTACTAGCAGCCGTGCATTGAAAATGAGAGATTATCACTACAAAACAAGTCTAATTGTGTATTGAGGTAAAGGTTCAGCTATAGTTTGGTATAAGGTACTGAGATTCCTTTACTTGTAACCGCTTGTTGTGATAATAGTGAATTCTCAGGAGTGGTGACCTTAAATTCACCCGATAGGGTTTTGCCTCGGTGATTTTCCCCATTCATAAACAAATCACCATGTCATCTTTATTTTTCGTTGCATATTAACTTAGTTGGTGATTTGTTTGTACTACCACGCGTATTGCATGTTAATTGGATTAATTAATTAACTTGGTTAATTTATCACAAGGGGTCAATACATTCTTGGCCTATCAAGTGGTATTAGAGCAGACACACTTTGATTGGGATTAATCTTTGTTGTGTGGTCCATTGACCCATGTTATTATGGATGGAGGACAATTGTTGATTATACCTCATTTATTTGATGGCACTAAAAAATGCATACTGGAAAGTACGCATGAGAGCTTTCTTGTAGTCATTAGATGAAAAAGTGTGGAAAGTTGTGGAGATAGGCTGGACCAAGCCAAAGGAAACGCTGGCCGATTGGGATGATGCTAAGATCAAGACGGCTAACTTCAACAGCAGAGCATTGAATGCTTTACTCAGTATGATCACAAATGAAGATTTTAAGAAGATATCCTTTTTCCGAAACTGCCAAGGAAGTATGAACCATTCTCCAGACAGCCTATAAAGGAACCAAGGCTGTCAAGGATTCGAAACTTCAGAGACTTACTACAAGCTTTAAAAAGATCAAGATGGAGGAGGATGAGTCGTTCGATGAGTTCTATGTCAAGCTCAAAGACATAGTGAACTCAGCCGTTAATCTTGGAGAAACTATTTCCGAACCCAAGATTGTTAGAAATGTGCTCAAATCTCTACTGGAGAGATTTCATGCCAAGATTACAGCAATTGAGGAATCAAATTATATTCATAAAATTCATTTGACAGGGCTAGTTGAAAATCTGCAGACCTATGAGTTGGGTTTGAGAAGGATCGAGAAATCGAGTAAGGGAAAGAGCATGGCACTAAAGGCCAAAAACAGTGACACTGATGAGTCTTCTGATGATGAAAATTCTAAAATGAAATCTTTCATTACAAGGCAGTTCAAAAAGTTTATGAAGAATGCCAATACTAAAAGATTTGACAAAGACCCCAAGCAGTCCAGTTCATCTTAGTTCAAGAGCAAAGATAAAGTGAAGAAGGATGCTAGGGATGGTGGTCAGTACACCATTTCCTCAGGGCCTAAGTGTTTCGGGTGTCAAGGTTTTAAACACATGAAACAAGAGTGCCTTACGTATCTCAAGACCATTGGGAAAAGCAAGGCACTTGTTGCTATATTAAGCGACACCAAACCTGAGGATGATTCAAAAAATGAGGATGATCGAATTCTGAATACCTTCACTGCCACTGTAAATCCTATTAAGGGGATTGTTGAAGATGTGGATGAAGATGAGGACTAGGTGGAGTCTAAGTTTGAAAAGATGAATGAGCAAGATGACATCCACACAACCTATGCAAAATTATACAAAGTCTCAGAAAAACATGAGAAGTTGTATAGGTTGGCCACCAAGAAGCTCAGTGATATGGAGCTTGAACGTGAAGAAATTTCCACGAAGTTTGATGAAGCCAATTAGACCATTAGAACACTGAGATTTGAGAATAATTTCTTGGCTAAGAAAATCAAGAAGCTTGAAGCGGAGCTATTTCAAGTCAGAGCTCAGCTGGAGAGGACTTCAAGTGCAAAGCTTGATGAGATGCTCAGCTTTCAGAATTCTGCTTCTGATCGAATCGATTTAGGGTATGATTCCTCTTCTCCTAATATTGTTTCCTCTAGCACTACTATTTTTGTTTCTCTTACTAATAATGTTGAATTTGAGAACACTGATGTCAAACGTTGAATCTTAGCTAATGAAAACATAGACAAGGGTAAATCTATCCTATGAGCACCCCCTAAGACTGGTAAGGAAGAGACTAAAAACTCTAGGGCTAAGAAGGGCAATACGTAAACGTCTAAACAGAAGAAGCAGCATCACTGCCATCATTGTGGAGAACCGGACATACTCGACCTAATTGCTATAAGTGGTTAGCCACTCAACAGAGCAACAATATGATCTCATCGGGAAACCAGAATTAGTTTCCATCATCTTTTGCTCATCTTGGAGATCTACTCAAAGCCTTTATGTTCCTTTTGAACTTGAACGGTTTCAATTCTTCCCCGTCACCATCAAATCAAGGGTTCGCTAAATAGAAAGGCTCTTCAAAGGTGTGGAAGGAAGAAGGCTCGAAGTGATTTTGTCACTTTTCTCTCTCTCCCTCTATTTTTTTGATTGCATTACTTATGTGTTTTGCTTTGTTGTTTTGACTTAGTCTAGTTTTATGCGATGCTTTGTTTAGCTTATTTTTGTTTGTTTGTTTTTAGTTTTGTCTTATTTTGTTTTTCATAAAATTTAAAAAAAAATTGAAAAATCAAAAAAATACAAAAACAGTGTGTGTTTGTGTACATTGGTACTTGTGTACCTTGGATAGCGATTGAAACAAAGTTTTCTAAACTTTGTATCTTTTGTGCCATAGATGAGTATCTCTATACATAACTAAGCAAGTGAGCTTTGTGGCTCGTGTTTGTGATGAGTAAGATTAAGTAATTTCTTATACTTAACACTCGTATCACTCTGTTTGATGGGAAGGACTAGAAAATCTTAAGAGAAAGGCATAAATAACCATTTCACCATTGTTGCCTACCAATCATGAAATGACATCTATATGCTTCGGCACAGCAAAAGTGCAATGTCAAAAGTTAAACATAATTGAGTTTTTTTTTTCTCTCTTATATACTCATGCATGATATGCTTAACAAAAGAAAATATGCAAAAAAAAAAAAATGAAAGCAAAAAGAATTAAAATGCTTTATATATGATTGCAAGTGTGTTTTCTAAGAGATGTGAGAGCTATAGGATGTGCCTCGAAGGTGATAGTCCCCATCAAGCAGTTATGATTGTGTGTGAGTTAAAGTGATTTTCTCATATCTCAAATCGTCATAACATGTAGACACTTATACAATCTTGCGATGTTTTTCACACATAACACCCAATATTCTTTGCCACTCTTGATACATGTGCAGGTACAATGTGATTTGACCATCACAAAGAATACATGTGTTAATGTATGCTCACTAAACTATCTTGACTTGTTTTTGAAATATAAAATTGGTTAAACTTGTTTAGTGTGTGTGTGTTTTGGATCTATATGCTTGATTTTTTCTTATTGAAAGGTGATTTTGAGAGCTTAAAATGTTGATTGGATCTTTGGTTGATTAGCATGTTTGATGGCATTCATATCTGTGTTTTTATCTTTTTTGAAAAACAGTTTTTGAGCAATCTCGACAGCTTCTCGATACCTCTCGATAGTTAGGCTATCTATTGAGCCTCTTGATCTTCCTTTCTCGACAGCTGTTATAGCATTTTCGATCCATCGAAGTTTTTGAGATTTTGTCTCAATAGGTTCTTGACAGCTTCTCGATCTATCGAGGAAGTTTCTGTATGCTCGATAGCTTCTCGATCCATCGAGGTCACTTTGCTGTGGACACCTCTCGATAGCCCCTTGATAGCTCCATCTGTTGAAAAATAAATCTCGACATCTCTCGATCCATCGAGCTTTATGTTTTCTATATATAAGCTTCAACGTGATTTTCTCTCATTTCTCTCCAATCTCTCTCGACGGAAAATCACTTCTCACTCTCTCTCTCTCTAACATTTCTCTCTCAAACTCTTCATCTTCCCCACTCATTCTTCAGTCAAATCCTTGCATTTGTTTCTGGTATGATCTCTTTTCTATCTTTTTATAATACATTTCATGCATTCTGACCTAACTTTTGAGGTTTTTGAAAATTTTTGGGGTTTTTCAAAATTGATGAAGTTTTTGTGAAATTTTTGGGTTGGGTTTTGTTTAAATGATCTTAAATGTTCATGCATTGCATCATATTTGCATTTTAACAATGATTCATGCATTTTAGATGTGTGTTTACAATGTTGAAATGATATGTGCTGGGAGGATTGGATTGGGCTGTGCCCATGATATTTTTATTGTTGCACGTCACATGCTCATGCATTTTTCATGCATAAGTATCTTTTTTTTCTCTCTATCTTATTGATCTTGATCTGTATTGGTACTTTTCTGTTTCTCTCTCTCTCTCTCTCTCTCTCTCTCTCTCTCTCTCAGTTAGTTGCTCTATGGCACCTAAACGTAAGTCTAATCCGTCCTAGGACCCTCTTCATTTCGGGGCATCTACTTTTAATTCTAACCCTTTCACGTTCGATTCCGTGATGAGAAGGCCCGTACGGACTTCTTGGAGAACTTTACTCGACGAGGCATTCATTCAAAAGGCCAAGTCATCCTATCGAACTTTTCCGATACTAACCTTCCCACTGTTATCTACAGTAAGGGTTGGGAATCACTTTGTGGCATCCCGATCACTTGTCTCTCAGTGATCATACAGGAGTTTTACTCCAATATGCACGAATTTGATTACTTTGTACCTCAGCTATCACTCGCATTCGAGGTACGCGCATTGTAGTCACTCCGGATCTTATATCCAATGTGCTACACATACCGAAGGTAGCGCATCCTAACTACCCCAGCTGTGATCGTCTTAGGACTGTGTCCAAAGACGAACCCATTTCTCTCTTCTATGAGACACCTTCATTTTGGGGTGACTGTCAAAACACCCCTTGCTCGGGCTTTACAAAAGGTCCGAGCTTCCTTAATATGGTAATGACATTTGTTTTACATCCCTTGTCTCACTATAACTCCATTACTGAGCCTTGTGCTCGATTTTTGCTATCACTCATTGAGTAGCATACCATAGACTTTCCCTCTCACTTCATACTCTCCCTTATCGATGTCTATAAGGATACGACGACCCGTGATAAGCTCATTTTTCTTTCAACTATCACGCGGATTCTTCGCCATGTGTCTATCTCCTATCATAAGTCTACACACTTTTCTGTCAAGTGTGCCATAAATGCAATGACCGTTTGACAGAGTGAGGCCCAGCTTTGACTGAAGCGGCTACAGACTGAGACGGTGACTCCTTTAGCTTCTTCCGCTCCATCCACCTCTGCTCTTTCTTCTTCTACGGGTGAAGTGACTTTCGAGGCTATCGTGGCACAGCTTGTGTGCATGGATGCTCACCTTGACACTCTCAGTGATAAGTTGTGTCAGGTGAACACCCATGTTGGTCGTATCGCACGACGACAGGCTATCATGGGTGGTTTCACTACTTCTTCCTCTCCATCTCCATAGGTTTTAGAGGATGAGAGTAATGATGGCTCTAGTAGTGATGATGCCGATGAGGATGATGGTGCTAGCTCTTCCGGTGACGAGGAAATGACTGCTTCTCAGTGATTTACCCTTTGTCATTCGTGACAAAAACGGGGAGTAGTTTTGGGGTATGAGGATAGTCATGTACTTAGGGGGAGAGTTAGTATAGGAGATTTTTGTTAGGGGGAGTGTCTTTTTCTTTTGAGGGATGTAGTGAGAACTTTTTGTATCTTTTTCTTTTCTTTACTTTTAGATACATTGTTCTTACTTTGTGATAGCAAACCTTGTATTCTTACTGATATAAATATAAATATAAATATATATATACCGTAATGAGTTTTGTTTAGACGTGTTTCAGAAATATAGGTTGTCAAAGTCTTTTTTGTCATGAACTCTCTTCTTGCAAAGTTTTTTAAGAATTTATGTTAGGACAGATTTTATTGTATTCAACAGGTGAGTATGAGTTGAGTGATTTATGATTTCTCTCTGATATGTGAATTATGCTAGGAACATATTTCATCTAGAATTGGCTAATCATTTGACAAAACGCACTTTACTTGTAATTGGGTAGATCTAGGATGTGTTTAATACTTCAAGAAATAAGAGTTCAAGTCCAAGTGTTAAAACCATGCAAATCTGTCCAAGAAACAAATGAAAAAGTGCTAGATTTTAAATTTCAACAGATAGCATATATCGAGGCTTAAAAGGGACTTTCAGCCCTATGCTCGATAGCTTCTCGACAGATAACCTATCTATCGAGATTTATGAAAATTAGTTTTTCAGATATGATTTTACACATATTTATGTGTATGTGTTTAGGCTTTCTTTTCTCACAACCTTAAACATATATAATGATTATTTTAAGGGCCATCAAAGGTGAAGTGTGAGGCAAAGTTTTTGTTCATGCAAATTGTGACCAGAAACAGAATTTGCCCTAGTTCATCTTTCTATTGAAGAAGCTGCTGTGTTTGTATGTCGTAAGGTTTTTTAACCAAGGAGCTTCGTGATCTTCATCGTGTTGAAGAACTGAAGAACTTTGCAGCCAACATTCTTCTCTAGTTGGTGGTTAGTTACGTACTTGGATCCATGCATCGATTAGTTAGTCACGTACTAGGAGCCATGCATTGAAAGTGAGAGATTATCACTACGGAACAAGTCCAATTGTGTATTGAGGTAAGGGTTCAATTGTAGGTTGGTATAAGGTATTGGGATTCCTTTACTTGTAACCGCTTATTTTGACAATAGTGGATTCTCGGGAGTGGTGACCTTAAATTCACCCGATGGGGTTTTGCCTCGATGGTTTTCCCCATTTGTAAACAAATCACCGTGTCATCTTTATTTTCCATTGCATATTAACTTAGTTGGTGATTTGTTTGTGCTACCACACGTATTGCATGTTAATTAGATTAATTACTTAACTTGGCTAATTAATTGGTTAATTTATCACAAGAGGTCAATACATTTATGGCCTATCAGATATAATAATTAGCTGTTGGAAGTTTTTAATAGAAGAAATTAAATTGCTAATCTATAATAATCCATTAGGGCTGGAAAGGTATTGTAGAAGAGAAAATTATTTTTTTGAGGTTAAGAGAGACTATTGGATTAGTGTTTTGTGGTTTCACTCTCTAAAATAAAGAGTATTTTATGTTTAGCTCTTCTATTGGAGAGTCTCTTAGAGTTGGAAAGTAAAAGGCCAAAGCTTAGCTATTTGTACTGAGAAACATAATTTGATTGCTTTTGTTTGGAAATGGTGAAAAACGAAGTCTGTTTTGATGGATTATCATCTGGGTCTTTTTTGTTTATTGATTTTTTTGATGGGTTATTGTCAATGGTTCATAATATTAATCTTCTTTGGCAGAGCTTGAGCAGGAGTGGGAATCAGCAAAAACAAAGCAACAGGCTCAATTTCAGGCAATCGAGTAGCCGGTTTGTTGTGAGGGCTTCTGCAAAGGAAATCGCATTCGACCAGCACTCAAGGTCTGCATTATAGGCCGGAACTGATAAGTTTGCTAATGCTGTTGGCCTTACTCTTGGTCCTAGGGGTAACTTCTTCTTCTTATTCTTATTATATGTCGTTGCGTGTCAATGATATATGCAATTCAGTGTTTATATTCTGTTTTTTTATGCTAAGTGGTGTTTAAATTCGAAAGAAATTTGGTGGGGTTTGATAAAATTAGTATCTTTAGCATTTGGGTTGAAACTTGAAATACTAGATAAGCTCAAGTTGAGGTGTAGGATTAGATATGTGTGTCCGTTTGGCGACAACTTATCTAGCTTTTTGCTGAAAACGTTTTTTGTTGAAAGTGTGCTAAAGTATATGTATACTTAGAAAAAGTGAGAAAAAAATGAGTTTTTAAAAGTTGTACATAAAAGATAAAAGCAAAAGGCTGAGCTTATAAGCTCATGCCAAACGGATATAAGTCTTAAGCTCCTAATTGCCAAGGAAAACATTTGCCTGTTTATTGTTGACATGAAGAACAGGGTAGAATTTCATGGTGACAAGTTTAAGAATTGATGACTGCTTTCAATGTTTTAGATATCTGTTGTGGTTGTTTGGTTGAATATTGGCAACCTGTTTTGAAAGCGTGGCCCTTGATATTGGGGGATGTTTTTATCTCAATATGTGAGACTGGTGACTTTATTGACATTCAAGTTAGACCAAAAGTGTTTTTGGTCCTCAACTTTTAGGGCTAGTTACATTTTGGTCCATAGAAAATAAATTGGGCTACCTAAATGCTTTTTTTTTTCCCTAATTGTACTTGAGTGACACAAAAATAATCGTGGAGGCACTAACAAATCACCAATTAAACTAAATACAGTGGAAATTAAATTGACATAGTGATTTGTTGACAAATGGGAAAAACCTCTCGCAATGCGAAAACTCCATTGGGTGATTTTAAGGTCACCATTCCCAATAATCCACTAATCAACAATCAAACGGTTACAAGTATAAGGAATCTTACCACTACCCTGGCTTATCCTAAAATACCAACCTACAGTTGAACCTTTGCTCTAATACCCAATTGGAATTGATCTTGTAGTGGCCCTCTTTCCTTTGCTGCACAAATCTCCAATTTGTGACTAACCCTTTTGCACGAATCCCAATACGTGACTAACTTTAGTAACTTGAATGGTTGTTGTTGGCTACAAAGTTCTTCACTTCATTAACAATGAAGATTAGGAAGCACTTTATTACAAAATCCTATGGCGTACAAACACAATAGCTTCTCACGGAGAAAATTAACCTCTTAGTCACTCTATTCATCTATGACAGCTTTTAAAATAATCCTCATATATGTCTAGGGTTGTGAGAAAAGTCTAAACAAATATTTAAGGACATATTTTATGTAATTGGTTAATCCTTTGACAAAATGCACTTTAATTGTAATTGGGTAGATCTAAGATGGGTTTAGTACTTCAAAAAACATGTTGTTTAAGCCAAGTATTAAAGCCATGAAGATTGGACCAAGAAACAAGTAAAGAAAAGCTGTTCATTAAAGCTTGATAGATTCCTCGTCAGAAAATCTATCGAGGCTTAATGAAGAAACTCGACAAAAGCTGAATCTATCGAGACTTACAAAATTAGAATTTTCAGATCTGATTTTTGGCCCATGCTTATATATTTGTGTAGGGTTTCTTTTCTCACAACCTTAGACATATATAAGGCTTATTTAAAGGCCGTCACATAAGCATTGAGTGAATATAGAGAACGCAAGCAAAAGCAAAAAGTTTGATGAAGCCAATCAGACTATTGGAGTACTGAGATTTGAGAATAATTTCTTGGCTGAGAAAACTAAGAAGCTTGAAGCAGAGTTATTTCAAGTCAGAGCTCAGCTGGAGAGGACTTCAAGTGCAAGGCTTGATGAGATGCTCAGCTTTCAGAAATCTGCTTTTGATCGAATCAGTTTAGGGTATGATTCCTCTTCTCCTAATATTGCTTCCTCTAGCACTACTATTTTTGTTTCTCTTACTAATAATGTTGAATTTGAGAACACTGATGTCAAAACTGTTTTACCTAGTAAGAACATAGACAAGGGTAAATCTATCCTAAGAGCACCCCCTAAGATTGATAAGAAAGAGACTAAAAACTCTAGGGCTAAGAAGGGCAATACTCAAACGTCTAAACAGAAGAAGCAGCATATTTGCCATCACTATGGAGAACTGGACATACTCGACCTAATTGCTATAAGTGGTTAGCCACTCAACAGAGCAACAATATGATCTCATCGGGAAACCAGAATCAGTTTTCCTCCTCTTTTGCTCTTCTTGGAGATCTACTCAAAGCCCTTATGTTCCTTTCGAACTTGAACGGTTTCAATTCTTCCCCCTCACCACCAGATCAAGGGTTTGCCAAACAAAAAGGTTCTTCTAAGGTGTGGAAGGAAGAAGGCTCGAAGTGATTTTGTCACTTTCCTTTCTCTCCCTCTATTTTTTTGATTGCATTACTTGTGTGTTTTGCTTTCTTGTTTTGAGTCAGACTAGTTTTATGCGATGCTTTGTTTAACTTTTTTTTTTTTTTTTTTTTTTAAAGTTTTGCTTTATATTTTTTCATAAAATTTGTTAAAAAATTGAAAAATCAGAAAAATATAAAAACAGTGTTTAATAAACTAGGGTCGTTTTTTGTAGTCGAAGAAGACAAGTGCACGGAACATAGCCTCCTTCCAATTAATTACAAAGTAAGCCAAATAAAATTTTTGTTATTGAGGAAGAGCAATTTTTTTTTTTTTTTTAGAAGAAGGAAGAGCAAAAATTTGAAACCCCTTTTTGTCTCCTTTATTTTATGAGATAATTGTAAAAATAAATATGTTTTTTTATTGTATAGATGTCCAAATAACTACTATATTTGTGTTTTTTAATTTATTTATAGAAGGAAGTCCAGTTGATTGGCTCCATCATTGGCTCATAGCATGCCTTATACGCATTTACTTTGTAGCAATCATTTACATGTTTTTCAACATCTTCTCTATTGAAAATAATGCTTGAAATGGCATGGCAATAAGGTATATCAGTGATCTCCCATTTCCTACAACTACACTTGTATTCAGCCAAGTCCACAATGAAAATATTAACCCCATTTTTTACCTCAAACTTGGCATGACCAGCCCAACAAGCTAGTCACTTGCCGCTTCCAAGCTTCTCCTTGTACAACCTCTTCCCAACCTTAGGACACAACTCCAACTTAACTTTCAAAATTGTTTCCTTGTTTTCTTGAAATCATCTCATAAAATACAACCTGATGTCTTCAAGCTAAACAAACAAACAAATGGACAAATAAATTATCAAACTATTGAATTACATTAAGGTGAGAATTTATAGAAGAATGTAGATAGATTACCACGCTAATAATAACTTCCCTCTAAATTTTAAGATCCTGCTATTGAAACTTTCACACATATTGTTCAGTATTGTATCACTCATTGCATCCCATGGAACATATGTCTAGACTAGATTATTGTTGAATGGTCTTGTAACTAGTTGTATGCCCCTTCATCAATTTCTTTTAGTTCATTCATGACCCTCTCATATTCTTGGAGATATATTGCTTTTGTAGCTTTCCAAAAAAACTCTCTAATAAGAACACCATAGTGATTCTTCCTCAAATTATTGCAAAAATGTTTGCAACAAATCCTTTGATCATATTGTGGCCAGTTTTCAACAAATGTTTGCACCAAGCCCTAGCAACAAAAGGTGTCAAACACACACGCAAAATTAGAGAGAGAGGGTGCACATCTTCTGACAAAATATAAAGTTACCCACAAAAAATGGTAAATTGGACATTTTTGGGAAAAATATGAGAGAAATAGAGTGACCTAGAATGTGAAAGCACCGGTTTTGTCGATGATGTTTGGGTTCTCTATTTCTTCATCTTTTTGAGGGTCGAGAGCTTAGATGGGAATTGGCAATGGAGTTGGCAAGATAAGAGTGGAATGGCGAGATGAAAGGAGCTTTAATTGTGGGGATTAGGTGAGAAGAGACATGGTTGTGAAGAAGAAGGAGTTCATGTTCATCGTGGGTTAGGGGTTTGGAATTTTAATTTGGGGATTTTGAATTCAATCGTGTTTGACAGTGAGGGTGTTAGTAAGTAGGTCATGTGAGATTTACATAGGATTAATATTAGTGGAAGTTGATGTGGAAGGGCTGACATGGAAGCACCATTTAAGAAACGTAGGATGACTATTTATATTTTAATTTAATCCATGCCATGTGTGCATTTTGTTTGCCATTTAAGCAGATTTCGTTAGTCATCTAAAGGTAGGGACAAAATTTACCGTGACTTGAAAATAGTAAGGATCAAATTGACCATTCTTAAAATGTAAGGACCAAATTGATTGTGACACTAAAATGTAGGGACCAAAATAGTGTTTTCACCTTAATTTTATCCCTACATTTTGATAACAATCAATTTGATCCATGTTATTTTCAACTTGCAATCATATTGATATATTAATAAATTGATGTATTAATAAATTAATTGTTATGGTCATATTGATAAATTTATTTGTTAAAATAACCTAATTAATTATCTCGGATTGATTGTGGGTTAAATAGGTCAACACAAAATTGACTTGTTTAATAATCAAGTTAAGCATGTCAACCCATTTTTGACATTAACCCATTTAAACTAAAAACTAACCCACAAAAAAAATTTCATGTTTTTTGGGTCGTTTTAAATATTGACACCCCAACTAACAATCAAATTTAATTAGTTTTTCCACTATATTTTTAGTGGGGTGGCAATTGGGTGGGTTGTAATTGAATTGGGTGCTTAAACATACATTTATCATCTATTGCCCATTTAACCTAGTTACAACCCATACCCAATCCAATTATTTAAGGTAAAACCAACTCATCCACTTACAAAATTATGTATGAATATTTATAACAAAAAATACCTTAAAACCTCCTAAATAGCCAAAATACCATTCGATATCAAAAACAGCCAAATACCCCAAATTATAAAAATATTCCTAGAACCTCAACAAAAATACCTAAAATTCTTTAAAATGACTAAAATACGCCTTACTCTAAATGACTAAAATACCCTGAAAATCCATAAAATGATCAAAATACTATCAAAACCTCCAACATGACTAAAATACCTTAAAACCTAAAAATTACCAACATACCTACCTAAAACCTCCAATGTTTGAAATACTCCAAATCATAAAATGATTAAATTATCCCTAAAACCTAAAAAATGACCAAGATACCCTCTAAAATGCCTAAAATACTCTGAAAACCTAAAATGTGACCAGAATACATTGAAAGCCTAAAAATTGACTAAAATACATTGGAAACTTCCAAAATTCATTAAAAAAAAAAATTGCCTTTTCTTTTCTTTTATTATGTTTTTTTGGCCTTCTTACCATTTTCTTTTCCTATTACAGTGGTCTTGAATCCATGGGAGAAAAACACTACATGTCATTTAAACTATCAATATTAACAAATAGTGGGTCACTGGATGGCCTATGGTATAGAAGTAGATCTCCTGAGAAGGGAAGAGTTCTATTTGCTCTATTTGCATCCCTTTGTCCCAAAGACCTCTGTTGAGAGTACTATAAACAATCGCAAATTTAGTATAAGTTCAAGGATATTGGATTATGTTCATAAGAGTAGTGTCACACACACTAATCCACACAAACGCACAATTATGACTTCAAGTTACCATATTAGTTTTCACAGTGTACAGATGTGGATTAACTTGTGTAACTGTCAAAGGCTATTACAAGACAAACCCACACTTCTACATGACAGTGTATACTGTCATGCTTGAGCAACTACTAGCAAGAAGCAATTGAAGCTTCAATACAGATGCATTGATTCAACCAATCTGGAAGTGACCCACATGGCATATAGGACAGCCTCATCAGTTCAGCTAAGATGGGGTTGCGCTTCCAAATGAAAAATAAGACGATGAATAGTTTCTAATTTCAAATTATACATCTATTTGATTGCTTACACAAAAAGATTGGAACATCTGATGTAATTCATCAGCCTCATCAGTTCATCAAAAAAAGATTGGATCATCTGATGTGATTCATCAGCTAAATATATGTGAAATGGATTGGTGTTTAGAAGCACTCCCCCAAACAAATTGAATCATGGGTAGTTGAACTGTGCCAATTACTGATTGGGGTCATTCCCCAAGATAATTCTATCAACATACATGTCAAAGGTTTGGTTCAAAAACTGAAAAATTACATAGCTCAGCATGACATCATGTTCTAAAATTATAAATATAGCTTCCTAGCTAGAAAGTGAAATCCATTACAAAAAGCAGTCCAACCAGCTTGAGGAGAAGCAAATTGTTTTCATCTTCTCGATACAATCTTGAAACTAATTTGTAGCATTCACCTGTTGAGTGCATCATAAAAAATCTACTTTCGACCAACTTTTACACGGAACTCTAGAAACAGTCTGAGACTGTACATTAAGTACATTGCTCACCTATGGTACCCAAAAAAAAAAAAAAAAAAAAAAACTAGCAGGATGTAGAAAACTGAATTCTAAAGGATCGCCATCCACATAGCTAGGTATGACTCAGGCATATGCATTGTAGGGGGGACGTAATCAAGTAATGTGTAACCTGGGAATAACAACCATGGATCCTGTTGAAATAGATTGCAGGTTTGCAACCGGCCTTAATGTGAAATATTATCCCACCTTGCAAAAGTACAGAAATAAGTTGTATTTATACTTGCTGCCAATGCTAAATCTGATTGCACCAATATAGAGCAATCATCAATGACTAGGACCCCCTAAAACATTCATCTTGGGAGTAAAGATACAACACATTTTCTAACAATCCAATCAATCAGTACATGCTTTGGGGTAGGAAGGTACTTAACATGCTTAATGGCATTCTAATATGCTATAATCTTGTTCAATTTTCAATTTATTAATCTTACTCTGATGATTCAAGGGGACTATTAATTGCTTCACCAGTTATGCTTTTCCATTGGCACTAGTGCACTACCCAAAGTGTAAGAAGGCTAAAGCACCTTACCAGTATCTACACACAATGCAACCAACAACCAAAAACAAAATAAATCTGAATAAAACTAGAAAGGAACAAGGAGTCATTGAGAGATAAAAAGACATGAACGCATATTCAAATACTCAAATTAAGTTAACCATACATCAATCACCATTCTTTCGAATGTATTTTTCATCACTGTGTATGTGGGAGTGAGTGTGACCACTTAACCAAGGTAAGAAGTTCCTCAAAACTTGGCTTGGGCTTGGGTTTGTTTTCATGACCAAAGTCATTATCGTCATCAACGCCACTCTTGCTTTTAAAATCCTGGTTGGCAAAGTCATTAACTTCTTCACTCACATCTTCAGAATCTCCATTGACAAGGTCATCATCAACTCTAGCCTCTCTGTGTTGAGGATCACCGCGCACCAGTTCATTGAAACGGGGCTCAGGGACTGCATAGTAGTCATCATAACCATCACCACCGCCAAGTTTTTGTTCAAGACGTTTTTCTTCAAGGTAGCGACAGTCCACATCCCGTTGGTTCTTGAGCTTATCCTCCAAAGGGCTACTGAGAAAACCAATTACGAGAGATTTGGAAGTAAGCGAGGGATGAACTGCACGAGCCCCAACAGCAAGAACTGATTTGTAAAACGGAGAAGCGCTGTTTGTATAGGATATGCAGTTGGGTTTGGATGCAAAAGGACAAGGGGTGTGATTCTTTGGAGCAAAAGTAGGGAAAGGAAGAGGATTGAGAATCGGATGTTGAAAGGTTAGCGCTCCTTGCATCATCGTTGGTTTGACTGCCGCATACGAGTTCAACGTATTCCTTGTCTGTGTGGTGGTGACCGCAGAGAGGCAAGGAAGGGTTTAGGGTTTGGTGGAGAGGTTTTAAATTAAATTCTCTTTTAACAGGGGATGTTAGTTCGAAAAATATAAAAAATAAAAAATAAAATATCATCCTACTTATTGCCTTATTTGTCAGCACCTAGAGAAATTATAACCCCATTTGGTATAGTAATTTAATAACATGTTTTCAGTTTTTAAACAATGTTACACGTATTTCTACACACTTTTTCATCCACATCTATTCTCAAAAAATAAAAACAATCTTATTAGAACAACGTTACGGCTCTTGTATTACATCCTCTTGGGGGAGTCCTCTACTCCTCTCCCATTTCAAGCCCTACTCACTAGTCACTACTAATTCATTAGCTTATATATTTCCGAAAAAGTTGAAAACTAAGCAACAGGAGTTTTGTAAAATATTCTAATATATTAATGGGTAAAAAAATTTCATAGTAAATAATATATCATATATCGTGCTCATAAGTCCTCCCTCATTGAGAAAATAGACCCCTACAAAGGCTACAACTCTAATGTATGATGGAAGACTCACGTATTTAATACATAATCTTGCTTATTGGACATGTCTTTCACTTATTGAATTTTGATATTGCTTACCTTGTATTATTTAGTATCAAATACTTTTTCTAAGTTCTAGTTCACAACATACTCTTCCTAAGGCTTTTGATTTAAATATATTAGATGAGAAAGATTATGCGGATTGCCAATCTTGTAAAGACGATGTTCATGTGTTAATCAGCATGAAGATCATGTATTTTAAGATTGCATTGCATTCTAGTTTCTTATGTGTAAATAAATTATAAAAATGAATGCAATCATTAATATCATAAAATAACATTCTAGTATCTTTTGGGCTTTGCCTTTTGGGTATATTAAAGGGTATATTAATATTTTGATTCATCCATGTACTTCACATCTTCATTTTAATCGTCGATATCAAATATCATTCTCTATATTCTTGTAAAACTCAAGAGAATTATATAATTCTATCTTTTTAAAGAGAGAGGGAGAGAGAGAGAGAGAGAGTTATTTAAAATGTTATATCTTTGTAGGCTGTAGATGTCCAATTCACCAATTGTTTCTTCTTATTTCATACTTGACAGTTTACTAGAACACACAAGCAGCCCACCCTAACAGAAAAATTAAAATATAGAATGCATATCAACCACTTACCCTCCATTCTTTTTAAATTAAGCGGGAAAAAGTAGAGATTGACAATAATTTCAGTTACTGAAATCAAAATGTTCAACTGGATTGCGGAACCTACTTCCACTATACTCAACACTTCCAGTTATGTACAGAATCCTAAATGTTTTCAGTGGAGATTCTTTTCATATCCAAAACTCATGGAGATAGAAATTATAGTATTCTACCATTCAGCGTCCAAACCAAGTATCAAGGCTAAGCTGGTTTTCATAGCTGATAGTGTATGGGCAGTTCCAGCTGGTATTTCCCCCACCAACAAAGTTTATTGGCCTTCAACTCAACAATGGAAAGGGTACTTCCAATTAACCAGACCACAGCAATCTCATCCTCAACCTAATTGAACAAACTCTAATGCAAGATCTAGCCCAAGACACCACATTGTTCCATAGCCTAAATGCAACAGCTCATGATATAAATCAACTTCCCAACCCTCCATTGTTCCCCAACTCACCTAGTCTTGAGATGGTAGCACCCAATAGCAACTTTGAGTAAGCTGCTAAAAGTTATAAAGATTTATCAGTGAAATGTGTACAAGGGCTTGTCTTGAGAAAACAACCCATACCTTCTCCAAATGATTGAAAGACTCTTTAGAATCAATCATTTGCAAACTTTAGTTTAAAACCATCAACAGGTTTCAACAGCGAAAATAGCCAAATAGCACATTTTTGCATAATATGTTGCAATCTGCCATTGTTTCGAAAATATGTAAGGATCTACCACTTTTTAGGTACTCGAGTGTAACGAAATCGAGTTTTCCATAGTACTTAAGTTTCATGGAAAAATTTTGAAAAATTTAAATTTTTTCAGAGAACTCGAGTTTTTAGAACTCGAGTTTCAAAAAAGATGGTAAATCCCTACATATTTTCAAAACAGTGGTATATTGCTAATTTTTTCAGGAAACAACGGTAGTGGGCCATCTTCGCCAGGTTTTAACAGTTTCAAAAATATACTATTCATATCTCAGCTGTAAACTATGCCAGAGATTCTTCAGAATATTAACTTCACAAGGGTACTTAATATCAAGGTCTTCCAACACCACAGTCAAGCTGTAATTAACTTGAGTAAAGAACCAATAGTTAAATTGGTTTGGTAAGGTTAGTATAATCGATAGGACTCGTGACCTCTAAAAAGTAACACTGTTCAAACTGGTCACAGAATTTCTACTACCCAAATCCTCACCATATTGAAAATAAGAACAACAGCAATATAAAGAAATTTACCTTCTTACAAGCAATTGCAACCGGATACAACTGTGCATAGCTCATAGTTAATTTTAAACAGAACCCATGTAATCTAAAACTCCATCACCCATTCAAGGGCTCTGAAGTGCCATGTACCATTTTACTTTATCGGATCAGGTGTCATCGTTCCTCTTCAGTTTTTGTCCATACAAACTGTCCAATTTCTAAAGGGGGTTGTTGGACTCTTAAAGCAACAGCTACTTGCAAACCTTGATTTAGGATTTCATTAAAAAAATAAGTTACAACCTTTTAAATTCATAGTGCTGCTTTAGCATATGGATTCATAATAGAAATCAGAGCATACAGACATATAATACAATTTAGGCAACTGTGGATGAAGTTGTGAAATAAGACTTATGAACAAAATGAGAAACAAAAAAAGAAACAGAGGCTTGGGAATTTGGCTTGTATCGTATCCAACCAGACTAATAAGCTAATACAACAAATTAATCCAACGTATATGTTTGCATTGATTCAGAAACAGGGCCAAAATTCTAAGAAATTTAAAAACTAGACAAAAACAAGATGGTTAATATCTGATGCACCAACTTAGTTGCATAAATCATTATTTAATACAATTTCTCAGCACTCTGCAGCTTTTATTTATCAATCTCAATACACCTAAAACGATTTCCAAATTTAGATTTTGACTTCATTCATTTTGCACTGGAAATACATTCCCAACAGAGGAAAAGTTATGTTGCATCAATACATCTTATAAACAAACACAAGCTAATATTCAGTCTCTACTCTAACATCACCAAGAACTTTATCAACTAATACTTTTCCAGTGATTAAAACCTTATGTCAGCAAGAACTCAGATTGTCAAATTGATCATTTTAAATTGTTGGTTCCTCAGTATTTTCTCCAAAATTCAAAATATAGCCCCATGTAACATCCAAAAGTAGAACACAACAGCAATGCAATGCACACTCAATTCCATCCCTACACTTTAAACAACTAGAAAGGTATAATAAATATACATAAAAACGTTTACCCAGAACACAAAACTCCCACTTATGTGGAGTAGAATCAGACTCACCTGCAATTTGTTGTTTTGAGTGGTCAGGGTGGAAGGCTCTTGTCAGCGCACCAAGGCCCAACCTCTTATAATAAATATACATAATTGATAGTACAAAATTCAGAGATTCAGTGACAACCCGCAAGCAAAATACTGATAACATTAAAAAGAAAAAAAAAAAACATTGTTGACATAACAAAAGCGAGAAATTCCAATTGCGGATATAAATAAATACAAAGTAAAAAAAGAAAAAAGAAAAAAAAAAAAAAAAAAAAAACCCAGAAAAGCAGAAGAAGAATCTTATTCTTTGGGCTTGCGAATTCTATAGGTGATGCGGCCTTTTGTGGAGTCATAGCGACTAACTTCAACTTTGACTCTATCCCCAGGTAGTATACGAATGAAATTCTTTCGGATGCTACCAGAAATGTAACCGAGGATTAAGTCTTGGTTGTCCAACCGAACCCTGAACATGCCGTTGGGGAGTGACTCGGTGATTGAGCCTTCGTGGGTCCATTTCTGTTCCTCTGCCTTTTTTGGGGCTCGGTCTGAGTTGGGAGATTTGGCTAGAAGAAGCAGATGTGGGTGGCTCTTGTTGTTGGGGATGAAAAGTGGGTTTGAGAATTTGTGGGTTTGGGATTGGGGGAGTGAGAGTGAGAGTGAGAGTGGGAAGAAGAGGAAAGTGCGGTTTGTTGGGAGAAGAAGATGGGGTTGGAATGAAGGTGAGAGTGAGCTCAACATGGTTATGGTGTGCTTTTTTCTTTTTTCTTTTCTGTTTTTGTGGTTTGATTGTTTGGTTTGGTTGGTTTTTCTGTGGCTAGTAGAGGACAGGAGAACAAGGGTAGGGGTTTTTACTTTTTATAAGGTTCTAGGATTTTTATTTTTTGTGTTTTTTTTATTATTATTTTGAATGAGTTTTTTTTTTGGAATCTAAAGGAAGATTAGGTGAAAGGGCCCAAGTTGTTACACAGTAGTTTACAGGTAGGGTGTGGGGCATTTCGAAGGTCATAGGCCCAAAATTACAACAAAGAGTAGCCCAGGCCACGGGGGAGAAATTATGAGGGTCCAATTAGCTGCGGTAAAGGTGGACAACAAGATTACATACAAATGTGGGTGTTAAGCTCATGGTGCTAGTCTACAATCAAATTTCAGATTAGAAATGGGTAAAGAAGTTCATAACAAGTAAGAAAAAAGACCCATTAGAAAAAAAATAAATATAAAAAGGAAGGAAGTAAGACAATTAAACAAAACTACACAACAAAAAAGTTTATGATTGATGAATACATCTATGGTTATTCATGATTTTCTCTCCTTGGTGTTACACTCCATGTAGGAATATATATGACATTTTCAACCTAAACCTAACAAAACATCCCTCTCTCATCCAAAACCTTTCTTCTTTCTCAAGAGAACATAATCCGCAAAATTTAGTAAATGACAAAAATGTCCCAAGAACTCCTAAATAATTTAGGTTTGCTCAATTGCCCATCCAATAATTTCTCATAATTTCTTCCTCGTTGGCTACTCTTTGTCTTGGGATACACAAAATGTCCCAAGAACTCAATATGCATCACCATTACAATCGTTCACCCTTTGATCACCACCAATCAGGGCTAAATAGCTAACCTCTTTAAGCAAAGCAAATTGGCAGTGATGGCCACTAATAAGGTCAGCAACGATGGCAAGTAGAAAATATTTCAAAACCAATGTGGTCAATGTAATGGTCAGCAATAGGTTTTGAAAATCACCTTGAAAACTGATTAATTGACCCCTTCTCTCAAATTAGATATTTCATTTCCCCTTCCCTCCCCTCTTCTCAAGAGTTAGATCGAAGGAAAATCAATTTCCAAACAAAGTGACACATTTCAAAACCTTCATTGCATTTCCAAACCAATTTTTTTTTTTTTAGCTCTAATTTGTGTTCTCTACACATCTTCATAAGTGAAAGGCTCGTGTAACACAACAATGTTATTGTCAATGGTGTAGATCTTCTCCCCACCCTTGGTTATGATTGTCACACTCTGGTTCTCTCTCTCTCTCTCTCTCTCTCTCTCTCAAAATAGTTTTTCTTTTTCTTTTTTTCTTTCTAATACCTTCAAGAAATTTTGTTTGATATTTCTATTTTTTTAATAAATATAATAGAATTTCAATTATATAGTATTTGTTCCATAATGATTGTTCTTTATCATCACGACAAAGCACCGATTGATTTGATAGATTCGATAGAATTCTAACTTCTAGCATCTATTCCATGATGATCATTCTTTATTATTATACCAAAACACAATTTTTTTTTTTTTTAAATTTCCAAGCTTGAAGAAATTGAATCATAACCCAAAGTAGCCATTAATGATTCTCCCTTAGAATTCTTCCCACTTATTAAGTTTTTTTTTTTTTTTTTTTTTTTAAGTGAAAAATAAAGAGCTCTAAATAGTAAATACATAAAAGAAAAAAATTGTCATTATTCAGCTCGTTTTATTCATTCTTTATTTTATTTTGAAATTTTCCAAAATAATGTCTATATAAAAAAGTCAATGGGCACAAATAATTACTTTCCCGAATTTTTATTTAATATATTTGATTTATTTTTATTTTAAGAAAAGGAGCAAGAAATTGTTTAGTAGTTATTTCAAAAATAATTGATAAATTATGTATTTGGTCCCTAACTTTTATGTTGTGTGTCAATTTAGTCTTTGACTATTACGCTTCATTTGTTTCAATGTAAAATATCTGCAGTAAAATATTTTCTTATTTTATGGTGTTTATTTTGCAATAAAATATTTAGTCAAAAATAAAATATTTTCAGTCAACCAAATCATTCAAAGCAAATTTGCGTAAAATATTTTACGCTTAAAATTTTGGTAAAATATTTTACATTTGCTCAGTAACTTTCATCCCAATGACTCTCACACTATCTCTCCCTCTCACGCTATCTCTCAGTTTTCTTTCACCCACCAATCCTTCTCTTCCAAAACCTACAGACACCACCCACCAACGGCACCACCTAAGATCGACTCAACACTCTCCTTCCTCCTCTCGTCTCTCTCACGAAATCCATCAAGATCTGAAGGCTGAGCGGCGGCTTAGGTTTTTGGTGGCTGCTTTGATCTTGTTGGTGGCTGTTCTGATCTCACCGCCACTAGATTTGCTGGGTTTTTGGATTTTCAAATTAGAATTTTTGTTCGTGGGTTTTCTTTTTAGGTTTTTGATTTGGTTTTGTGGGTGTTTTTGCCTTTTTGATATGGTTTTTTGGGCTCTTGGTGGTTGTTTTTTGGATGGTTAGTGATGATTTGGTGGTTGGTGCTTGTTTTTTTGGTAGTTGGTGGCTGTTTTTTTTAATCTATGGTGGTAGCTGGTGGTGGTTTTGATGGCTATTTTTTGAATGGTTGGTGGTGATTCTGGTGGTTACTGGGCAAATTTGAAACAAATTCTATGTTGACCACTAAACATTACATTATATATGTATATATTCTCAAAGACGGGATGAAGTATTGTGCCAAAAGGACTAAAGAGATGAAGATAACTGGAGCAATTTAATTCCCATCTCCAATGTATACTTTTTCGCAAAGTACTTACATAAAGTTAATCAAGATAGTAGTAGTTATGCAATTTTGTGAGATTGCTTTTCCTAGATCTCTTGAACCTGAATTCATGATTGTCAGATTCGATTTCTTGCTAGCTTTCTAAACTCTAATCCCAGATTGTTACTTGCCCAACTATTTGAATAAGAAATTAACATCGGCTTCACTTAGGCTCTGTTTGGGAGTTCATAAAGGAATAGAATGGAATGGAGTGGAATAGAATGATCATAAGGGAATGGAAAGGAATGAAATGTATTTAAGTAAGGGAAAGGAATGGAAAAGAATGGAATGAAATTAAGTAATCTTGATTGAATGTTTTAAAATAAAGAATGGAAATGAATGAAAATGAATAGAATGTAAGTAATCTTGTTTGGAAGCAACATGGAGGGAATAGAATGTAATCATTTTATGACAACATTACTATTTGACCCATATTTTAAAATAAATGGTTGAATATATAGGAGTATTTTGGGAGCTTTAGTAAAAAAATCATTAAATCTAACTTCATTCCCTCCCATTACTTACAATTTCAAGGGGAATGAAAATTTGAGGTTTTAAGGGAATAGAGAGGAATGAGTATTCCCTTCTACCCATTCCATTCCCTCCCACTTACACTCCCAAACAAAAGAATGAGATTTTCATTCCCTCCATTAAAACTCCCAAACAAGGGAAGGAAAGGGAAGAATATTATAAAATTATTCTTTTTATACCTTTCCATTCCATTCCATTCCTTTCTCCCAAACGAGGCCTTAAGAAAGTAAAGGAATTTGTTTGTTGTAAAGTGAGCAAAAACTTTTATTGATCTTGGCAGAAAGTTTGTTCAAAATTAAGTAAAGAGCAGTATTTTTTACTAACTCTGATGCTCCTTCATCGATCTCTCTGTATTTTTTAGAAGTTAATAATTTTTTTAAAATTTTTTAATAGTTTTTTTTTTCTACTCTATGTTGTGTTAAAAATATTTTACAAAGCATTTTCATGTATCCTGCCAAACACTGTAAAATGAAAATATTTTACTTCTGCAAATATTTTACATTGAAACAAACAGAGCGTTAAGTGTATCAATTTGGTCTTTGTTGTAAAATGATAAATGTAAAATGACAAACCAAAAATCATCCAGATAAATTACAAATCCAGTCTAAGAGATTAACCACAAAACAATCACAAATCAAAACAAATAAAACAATTCAAACGCTAAAAATTTTACCTTTCTGCTCTCCGCCTCTCTCTGTCTCTCATTCTCTCTGATTCTATCATTTCCTTTCTCTCTTGCAACTGAATTGCAAAAGCAAGCAGCAAGCCTGGACGGCTGGACCGCCTTAGCGCCTCCCTGCTCCCTCATCAGTCCGCCTCGCCGCCTCCCTCATCAGTCCGCCTCACCACCTCTCTCATTCTTTCTCCAATTCGAATCTGCTCTCCGTCGGACCGCCTCCCTCCCTCATCACTCATGGACTCACCAGACACCAACCGTTCACAGTCACTTCATCTTCAGGTATAACTATAATTTATAAATATTTAGGGTCCGATTGTTTAACTGATTGAGATTGGGTGCACTACTAACTACTTGTATTCTTGTAATTTTGTAATTAATAAGATTGACTGTTGAGTTTGGGCTTGGATTGCCTAGTTTTGACGTTTTGTAATAGTTTTGCACTTCAAGTTTTTGTTTTTGTTTTTGTTTGAATGATTCAACCCTTTTTTTTCAATGATTCAGCCGTATTTCATTTTTAATGATTCAGCCCCCCCGCCCTTTTTTTTTGTTATAGATAGGATTTGTTTTGTGTTTTTTTTTTTTTGGGTGGGTATTATAAATTAATAAGCCTAGTGTTATAGTTGTGCTTAAATTTTTGTTATGCTTGTGTTTTTTTTTTATTTTTAAATTTTAATCTTGTGTTATATATATATATATATATTAGTTAGTGGTAATATATTAAATAAGTCTTTATTTATGCAAGTTGAGATTGCTAAAAACTTGTTATTGTTCGGTGAAACTACAACAATAATTTCTATATAAATCAGGTTCTATTTCTCATTTGCTCTACACTTGAAAGTTATTTTATATTTTAGTCTTTATAAATATATTGTTTGATTATAAATGTCTACTAGAAAATATGCATCTGGATATGAAAAACTTAAAAAAAGAAAAAAAGAAGAAAAATTAATTGAGTCTAAAAAATTATCAATGGATAAATTTGTTATTAGTAATAAACAAAATATAACGCAAAATTTAGATGAAAATATCACAAATGAGCAAGAAATTCACCGAAAAGAGTTAGAAGATAATGAAATTATACAATTGCAAGATAAAAATGATGTTCAATTTTGCAATACAACAAATCTTGATAATGAGCTTCAAAATAATCATATATTATAATATAAAAATATTAAATAAACATTAATTTAATTAATATAGAGGTATACAAAATGCCCCATTTTTAGTTCTTACTTTAGGCCCCAAAATGTCTAGGGCCGCCCTTGTGTGGGGGGCAAGGGTCGGGGTTTAAGTCTCCAACAGGGAGCTTTGCACACATATACACTTAGATTAAGCTAGAGTAGAAATTATATCTTGTATAAAAATAAAAAAATATAAAAAAAAGTTTTATGTTATGAAATATTTGGGTAATGCATCTTTAGGTCCCAGAAGGCAGAAACAGATGTATTCAGAGGCGGAGGCCTCCTAGCTCTTTAAAATTATTAATTACAGTGCTATTATTATTACAAATTATCATAAAATTATCTGCATACATCATACATGTACTTACCGGCCCCCTAGGATTTTGAGGAAAAAATACTATTGCTTGTATTCTCTTGAAATTCATTTGGACCTAGAATTTTAATTCAGAAAAACCCAAAAAATGATACAGGAAACCCAAAAAAAAAAAAAAAAGCATCTAGCCCATTGCCCATAACCCCTCCAAATAGATGCAAACAACAAAACAAATTTCACCCAAAAAAAAAAAAACTCTTGCACAAAACAAAATTCCATTATAAGGAATACTTTTATAAATACAAAATAAATAAAGAAAATAACATCAATGTGGTTTAGTAAGAAAACCCAAATCTAACTAGAAAAAAATTCCTTACGCCACCATGCTACTACCATGCATCGCCTCCATCCTCACAGCTTGAGCCGTAGCTTCATGCGGTCTCTCTCTCTGGGTTTGAGCAGAGAGAGGGATCTTGCTGTCCAGTTTGTGCTTCCTTCTCGCCTTCTAAATAATCCCAAGTTAAGTTTAGTTTAGTCTTTCCTGGTCCTTTTTCATTTTCTTTTTTAATGAATTTTGAGTAATGTTAGAGATATAAACTTTTTTACAAACTGCTGATGTAGTGAGTAGTTATTAGTAAATGAAAAAGTGATATTAATGATAAGTCTATATGAAAACCAAAGAGAAATTTGTCACATCTTCAATTTGTAAAAATGTTATAAAATAGTGTATGCTTGCGGTAGTACTTTTTAATTTTTTGAAAAAAAAATTATTTCTGGGCTGAGTAGCTAAAATGAATAGACATGATAATTCATCAATTGGGCAGTTGGTTGGGACTGGTGGTATAGGATTGTAGGTAGTATAAATTAAAGGATTAAGAAATAAAAAGGTTTCGCATCAAAACAAATAAAAATAAAATAAAATAAAGGTTTAATCAAGCTGTTGACTGCATTATTAATGTGGATATATAATAAAAGTAGAGGGGTCAAAGGCTCTTTATATGGGAATGAACTTAAGTTTTTTATTATTATTAAGAACATATACTTAGAGAATTTAAATACTCAATTTGTTACCTTCATTGTAGTATTTTTTTTTTTTTTTGAGAAGAATTTTAGTTTGAAGTTGGGTTTATAATGAATCTTGGCATCATATTATTTTAGAGTCCATTACTTACCTTTTAGTTATTAAATTTTTTAGTTCAGATAACAATCTTAAATATTTCTTTTAGAGACATTAAAAGGTACCAATTAAGTTATGATGCTCGTAAAAATCATTTATTTAGACAAAAATCATGGGGCACAACTATTATTCCCCACGTTTGTATTTTAAGAGTTGCTGAGCTTAGCACCTACTCAACATTCTTGTATAGAACTGGGCAGAATTCTATTCAGCTGGATGATAGACCTGAGCAAAAGTTCTAAGTTGGATATGTACTATAAGCTCATATATGCATGTACCCATTAATTTAGAGAGTTAAAAAAAAAAATTTAATTCTTAGTCCAACAAAATTTATGGGGGCTGTTATTCTATCTCTCATTAGGCAAATGAAGAGCTGCCAGAACCATAAACATCTTTGAACAGTGAGTACGTTTATATACATTACTAGGCTACTAGCTATTAAAATAAGAAACCTAAAGGGAAAAGAATAATGGGTCAATTTCCAAAGGCAAGGAAATTCCCACCATAAGACCGTTCCTTTCTTCACTGTATTGTAGGTGAGTGTAAAGGTGCAATGTAAAGCGTCAAAGTATCTTTATTCATCTTAGGTCAAAGGGAAAATATGAGAGCCTGAGAAGGGTTGTAGTTATGCACTCATCACAGCAAGAATGATTGAAAAAATATATGGATCTGTAGATGTCAGATTCCAAGATTCATGGAATATGACCCTTATTTGAAATAAAGCAGCATCCATATAGGGATAACATCAATTTAGCATTACATAGGACAAGCATTAGAAGAGTGAAATCCATTTGCCCTTCCGATCTCCGTTACCCTTTCTTGCAGCCCATGTTTTCTGCTGAAGACGGAATTGCAATAAGAAAGCTACCATTCCAACCACCCTTACAATTTACTTCATTTGTTTTAATTTATCCACCAGTTTCAATTAACATATTCTTACTAGGATTTCTCAGGAATGAGGCTTCAAAGTTGAGCACAAGAGGTATCATGTGGCCCAGAGTAAGATAGCATGACAAGGGATATGAAGGGAAGCACATCAGGATGCCTTTTCACATGAAAGAGTTGTAGTCCCACAAAGTGATCTCCACATCCATTCTCCAAATGGATTCTTCATCCTAGTAAAAAGCGGTTGAAGACAAGTCTAAAAGTTCAAATCAAAGAGGATCAGATTTAAGCCGTGTCCTTACAATGCTTCCATTAATATGACCTTCATTCTTTGTATTTATTACAAGGAAATTAAGTTTGACAAGAATCTCACAATCCAAATTAATTATTGGTGTTTTATCGTCTGAGCTGAGATCTCTACAGCCTACCATACACAAGCTTCCTGTTTCAGCATCATACATCCCTTTCACCTGAAATATGAAATTTCTCATATGGTCTTGTAAGTGTACTATTAAAAGGAGAGATCTCAGTTGCAGAACTGAGACCTATATTGTAGCTGATCTTGAGTGGGCCGCTGTAGCTGAAATTTGCAAGCTCTTCAGACAATATAGAGCTTGAGTACGCATAAATCTGATCACCAATAGAGATGGCCGAAGAATAACCCCAACCAATTTCTTCTTTTGAATTTTTCACTGACATGTCTAATCTCATATTATAAGAATACCCATTTGGGTATAATTTCCCTTTAGTTTTTTCAGGCTTTGGACACAACTTCCTTACCATGTCAATCTTGGAATACTCGTACTTCAAGCCGCCAAACTCAGACATATAATTCCTAGAACTTTGAAACATGATCCTATCAAAATAACCAGGATCATTCAAAGTCTTGTTACTCCAAATTTGCCCCATAATGCTACTAGTGCCTCTGATTGACCAAACTGCAGGGAATCTAAATCTCAATACGGTTGAACAATCACCTAAATGAGCATCAGCAAAAGATTTTTTCATGCCCAAGAACTGGCAAGCAACAATATAGAGTTGATTTTTACTCTCACCCCATGATCCTTCTCCACTCAGAGTCGTGTTGGGATTGAAATGCTTGTAATAATTAATATTGCTCTCCTTAGGAACCTCCAGAAGGACTCGCATCCTTTCTTTGTCCTCTGAACACTAGATTTCACTCAACAACATAACATGAGGCAAATATCCAATACCCTTATCTAATGGGTCGCAGTTCTTTGCAGAAATGCAACCTCTGGCATATTTCAAATTGAATTGATTGACTGCCCTTGACACTATTGAACAGAAATTTTTGTTGGCAGAGAACCAAGTGACAAACCTTGCGGAATATCATCACTTCCGCCAAAACAAACATTTTTGGACTCTTCCAAAACATATGTACTAGTAATTTGTTTGAGAAGTAACAACATGGAAATGGTTTCAAAAAAGCCTGGTTCATTGACAGAACTAAGGCTCTCAAAAGTCCCACTAATCAAACTAGTAATACTAGTTGAGTTTGTGAGATTATGGAGCTTGAGAATAGCATCAAAGTTAAGAAAATGACCTTCATTGGAGTAAGAATAACCTGACCCAGTTACACAAAGGTTCCCTTTTAGTTCTGACCAAAAACCATGTAGTGTAAAACTTGTTGAACTTGATCGATGCCTATCCACATATGTGTTTGCGTTTATAAATATCAAAGTGACTTCAACCTTGAACAAGCCTTTGATATCACTTTCATGGACAACTCCGGTGCGAAGCAAAATGGAGTTTGGGATAGTGGTATGGTAAGTCGAGTTCTGATTCAGAAGTTTATCACCACCAGTGCAGTAACCATGATGGGTTCGAGCAATTGGAAATTTTGCAAGTGGAACTTCATTGGTTGTGGATCCAAGGACGATTGAAGATCAATGATCATCATAAGAAAGTTTCGTGGTAGGGGACGAGGCAGAGTTCAAAACAAAGTGGTAGAAAGAAATAAAAGCATGAGAAACCGAGACAATGTTTGCCATCTTTGCGAAGAGGTGGTCAATGCAGAAGAATACATTGCCATAGTTATGGATTCTTTCATGTAGAAAAAGAACAATGGACAAGAACAAGAACAAAGGCCATCACCAATATATGTAGATTGAAAGCTTTTCTCCTACTATTTAATAGACAATTTATGCAATATATAACGCAATTGATCCAACCAAAAGTCGCCTTGTCAATTACAACGAGTCTAATTTCACCTCAACTAATAAACCTCAAATGTGTCCTATGAAAGAGCTTTATCAACCCATTCTCTTGTTTTTGTCAACAATCTATTTAATAATCATTGTACCTTTGGACTCTATAATAATCATTTTGACTCCTCAAATATGACAAAATCAATGTTACTGTATTTATGTTTGGCATATTCTGTGTGACAAAATCAAGTTTGTATGTCATTTTTTTTTTTTTTTTAATTGTAGAAACAAGTTTGTATTTCATTGTATTTAGGTATATGTTATATGTTTGACATGCTTTTTTTTTTTTTTTTTTTTGTTGAAGTTAGCTCAACCGGTAAACTTTCTTCTTGTTGAACAAGAAATTTTGGATCAAATCTCATCTACACTAAAAATTGATAGGTATCTTGATTTGCTAATTAAAAAAAATGCTCATTATGGAGTAGGTATCATAGATTGAAATACTACCGAATCTATCATATGTGTGCATGTGTCTTAGACATATTCCGTGTGACAAAATCATGGGTGGTATCTCACTATATTGTATTTGATTTCAGGTTAGCAAACAATTTTGCGTAATGCTAATTAAAGAAGAAATTCAATCTCATTAGAACAAAATGCATCTAGCTAAACCAAACTCAACTGCATCACGCAGGACATCATACATAGATAATACTTAATAGATTACATGGTGATAATTATATTAATAATAGTAGTAATAAAAACTTTGAAGTTATAGATGGCAGATCACTTTGTATCCTTAACAAAAGTAATACAAGTTTGAACTGTTAAATGCCTTTGAAACTTGTGTCCTTTTAATATTAAAAAAATACATAAAAATCTATTTGAAAGTTATACCGTCCAAGTTCATGTGGGTAGTGTCAGGCACACCTACACTCTTTTAACAAAAGGTAAAGTCTCTCCTTTGATGAAAAGTAAAAGCAAAAGGCAAAGAAAATTTCAGAGAAACCTTAGTCAGTAAGAAGTGAAACAGATGTGGAGCAACTCTGGATGAAAGATGAAGAACAAGAAGAACCAAAGACAAAAAGGAGATGGACGATGATCGGCGAAGTGGTGTCGGCGTGTCGCTGCCAGAAAAGTGGAAGCGACAGTGAGGATCTAGGTATCTTTCTTCTTCTTCTTCTTCTTCTTCTTCTTCTTCTTTTTTTCTCATTAGTTTACACTTTACCGGCCGATTTTCATTTTCTAGCCGATATCCGATATTTTCCCCAGAACGGCTGGTAGGTCCCAGTACGACCCGGTATTTGGAGTGGAACGAAACAACCGTGTTTTTGTTCCGGCCTAAGCACCGGTATGGTAAATTCCGGCCGTACCGGCTGATCTGGTATGGAATCAACTTCCTTGGTTAACGTAGAATCTGTATTAATCTTACATTCACTGGTTGGGTGACACTCGTATTTTTCACCAATTGCGAGTTGTGACAACTAATAATGAAATGGCTTTGGTAATAATATGATTTAAAGAAAAAACTTCGTGCAATCAAATGAGAAATAAATGAACAAATGACTGTTTGGTGACATAAATCAACAGCGTTGTATTCAAAACTAACAAGAATGAAAACAATCAAGCAATGGCTTCAAAATAAGAAAATCATTAAAGTAAACTAACTAATTACAATTTTTCATTTATCTTATATGGGATGATGTCCTGCGTGATGCGCGTACTACTTTATAATTTCATTTAAAATCATTTTTATGTAAATTAAGACCTACATATAATACTTATTTTATTATATAATATATATATTAATTTGCCTACAATATAGTTCAATACTTTGATACTTGATTTTCTTAATTCATATTTTTAAATAAAATCCTTGTATAATGCTATAAGACTATAACATATTATAATATTTACTGTTAAAAGTATATTTTATTTTTTGACTGATTAAATGATTTTGTAATCTATAAATAAGAATTTAAAGCATAAAATTACATAAATTTAAACAATCTCCCAAATGCTTCCTCAAGCACTCTATTCTCACAACCAAATATGAAGACCTCAATTGCAAACACTCATTTCATTATCTCAATGAAATTAAGAAAATTATTTGTAAGTATCCACATAAAGAGAACGTGATAAAAAATTGGCTAAAAACACATCTACTTATCAAAATTTAATTGTCTTTAGTTGGGCTTCCAAAAATGGAAAATACTTTGAAATCATCATCGATTTTTATTTTATCACTATGGCTCATACCACACAAAATAGCAATAAAAAAAGTTATAAAGAAACCTACAAATTATGAGTTCTAACACAAAATAAATAAAAATAGCTAACTTCATAAATAACCAATTAGAATGTTTCTTTTTTCTTTTCATTAGTAGTAAAATGAAATACATTTAAAACTTTCCCTAACCAAAATCTCAAACACATAAACACTCAAAGCAAATCATAATCTTCACAAAATTCACGACTAACTTCAACATCAAAACTGTAAGCTACCGTTACTGAATAATAAATTCAAGCCCCCTTCCTTGGTAGCCTACTCATAGGGGTTAGAATCAAATAGTACTTCAATGTTGGAGCTATGTAGGGTGTCATTGAAAAGTTGGAGGTAAATGCCATCATTTTTTGTCGGAATGTATTTGAGATGTTATGGCATGAAGGGCTATGGACATGTGTATATAAAAGAGTAGAAGTGAAATGGTGAATGGAAATGCAAAAAGTTTTTTGTGTGTGAAAGAGATGAAAAATCTTAAAACATTGAATCAAATGTAATAAATAGTAGTCTTAAAATATTGAATAAAAAATGCAATAAAAATTAGTCTTCAAACATTGATCCAAAGGAAATAAAAAGTCCATATTTTTAAATTTTCTCTTATCTTTGATGTGGTTTAAGAGTATTTTAATTCTCTTCATAGAGTGTGTCACATGACAGAATCTCATACTATCCTGCATAAGGTCTCTGCGTGTTTGTGTGTATATATATATATAACAATTATAATTCTATTAAATTGTTTATTTCATTTGTTATGGATATCAATTAATATTTTTAGAATTAATTTAATTTTCAATCGTGTTTTTTAATCGTAGGTGGTTGGGTAGGAAATGAAGACAAGTTTTGTTGGATCTTGAATTGGTTCTTAATGGTAGACTTACTAAGATTCGACCAGGACTAGCTAACTTGTTCAAATCTAAACGGAAAAAATAAGGAATGAAAAATAGGAATAGTAACCCATTTTAGTTCGATAAGTTTTTAAGAGCATTCTTATCAAAAATGCTAATTGCTCTGATATGCTATTTTTATAGCTCCAAGCACAAAAAACATGCTCCATCAAAGAAGACAAATGCTAAATTTTTTGACATCCAGTTACAATGAATTGCTATCTCTAGCAGCGCACTGTAGCTAAGTGTCAAACCCAAATAATATAGTTTAATCTCCACACATGCCCTCTCTCTTTCTCACACACAAGCTCTTCTCTTCTGTTGGTTCCCCCTCAACCCAAGCTCTTCTCTTCTCTCTATGGCCGAACCCAAAAACCCAAGCTTGAGTCGGCATTCAAATCGGGTTGAGTCGGTGTTCTTGAGAGGTCATTCTTCAGTCGGCGTGGTTGGTGTTCTTGGTTAAGGTTGAGACTGGAGAGGCTGGGCCACTGCGGTGGTGGTCATTAGAGAGGTTGGGGTAGGTTTTGGCTATGGTTTTGTGGTGGGTTTAGATCGGGGTGAGTTTAATTTGATTTTGGGTCTTGATTTGGTTTTGGAATTGTGTTTTGGTTTTACAGTGTGAAGGAGGAAGGGGAGAGGAAAGTGAAGCCGCCGTTGTGGAAGAAGATGACAACGGGGAGGGAAGTGGTGTCCGTGTTTGTGGGAACAAAGGGGCGGAACTAAAGGTTGCGAAAAGGGTCGACCATGATGTTTGAAGATTTGACGTCTTTCACAGGGTTGGGATTCAGGCTTGCTTTAACGTCGAGGAGAGAGAGGATACGGCAGTTGACGGTGTTGTTTGATCAGTGGAAAGCGTCGATGACAACGGAGAGGGCGGAGACGAAGATCTAGGTCTTCCATGGGAGGACCAAGGAATAAGAATCTGATGGTTTGTTTCGTGCGTCTGGGTGTGTGCTACAAAGTTGAAGAAGTGATGGACTTTTTTTAAATTTTGGTGGTTAGGGGTTAAGGTTGTGGTTGGTGGTGGTGGCTGTGGCTATGGCTATGGGTGTGGGCTATGGTGGCAGCGGGTGTTGGCAATGGTAGTGGGTTTGATGGTAGTGAAAGAGATGAGAACGAGAATAAAAAATAAATAATATTTTAATGAAGTGATAAAGAATATAAAATCTTTGATGTTGGGTGTATTGTAAAGTGAAGTTTTAAAATTGATAAAGTAAGCTTTTGAGAAGCTAAATGCTAAATTTTTTGAAATCTTTGATGAAAATGCTCTAACCATGCTCAATTTTCACATGTCTACATGGGTCAGCCCCATAAATGCTCCAATCGAACCCGCTTATCAAACATTTATTTTAAACATAATTTTTTATTGATTCATTTACAATATATTTTTGTGTACTAAGTGTCAGTTTGGCAAAAATTATTTTTGCTAACTTATTTTACTATTCAGCTTATTTTGTATATTAATTATGGACCTTACTTTACTTTTTGATACTATTTATAAATCACACTGAACTATTTCAGCTAAGTACTTTCAACAAATAGTTTTTAATTTCAGCAAGATAAGCGAATCCTAAACGTAATTTTCTATATCTATGTCGTAGATAAAAATACTTGTGACGTCAACTTGATGAGCAATTCTAAATACAAATGTTTTTAGTGTCAGATCTACAACTTATATTGAGTTTATTATAGATTTTTTATCTAATGAATTATATTTTATTTTTAACGATGTATATAATGTATGCGTTTTGGATCAATATTTTTCTTTTGACTTTTTATAATTTTGCCAAATTTCGGCAAAAAATAAACTTTAAAAGCATACCTATTTTATAGATGATTTAACTTTATTTCATGTATCATTTATAATATGTATACACATTTTATTTTTTTATTTTTTAGAATTATTAGACTACTAGACTATTATAATTAATTGTCAGACTTGAAAATATATAAAAAATGTGGTTGAAGATATGTATTGGTTGGAGGATAACCCCCCACCTGCGTTAGATGCTCTGTATTATGACTCACTGCATTTACATGAATGAAAGTTCAGTCCGTTTTCAAAAAAAAAAAAGGATTTATCTATGATTAAAGTTTAGCTATAACTCAACTCGATATTTTTTTATTAGATGTGAATTTTGATAAATTTACAATTGGATTCCATTGTCTTCTTATATTCTGCATACTTAGTGGCGGCTCCAAATTTTTTTTCCAAAGTGATCATTAAGAAACTTGAATTAAAAAAAAAATTAATAAAAATAAAACTTAAATATATTGACATAAAAAAAAAAAAGCTCAAACACGAAAGTTTTAAAATTTCCTTCAATGAGTTTTTCATAATTTGAAATTATTGTATGATAAAGTCTTTATTAATACTATCAGTTATTACTGGTTATTGAAACGAGAATTCAAAAGGGGAAAAGAATTAAGTTTTTTTTTTTTGAGTTTTTTTTTTAAGAATTAAGTATTAATAATATCAAAAAGCTAAGGAAATTTCTACCAGACTAATAAAATCATAGGAAAATGTCAACAGAGTTTTTTTTTTTGGATTGGCTTGGGCTTATTTCAGGAAGTAAACAAGGCAAAGCAGTGTGCCAGTACTGGTAGCTGTAAAATAAGCAAATCAAAGTTCCATTTGATTCCCATTGCTATTACCTTTTGTAGTCCAAGAAAATTTTCCGAATTACACCAACCCATTTGCTAAAGCTTTCATTTGGGCTTCGTTTGATGGACTTGAACTAGGACCCGAATGGAAAATGCATGTATAAGCTATTTATATCTTCTGTTACAAGTCAGACATTTTTTTTTTATTTTTTATTTTTTATATATAAGATAGAATTTCTAATCTAGTCTAATCTAAGTGTATATGTGTGTGAAGCTCCCTCCTAGAGACTTGAACTCCAGCCCTTGTCCCCCACACCCCATAAGCATTTATACTTGTGAAGTGACCACCGCATCAAGAGTACATGGAATTTAAGATTGAATACAACTTATTTATTCACTTACAGAGCCTGTTAGATGGACGCAAGTTGTTTTTTCATACTGAAGTGTCCTAAGTAAATTTTTTTTGATACAGAAGTGTCCTAATTAATTGAATCACAAATGCGTGTGAAGGAGTAGTATAAAGAGGCAGAGTAAACTGCAAAATATTTGGTTCTTTAATTGTCATACTCAGATTCATGGAATCTGATCCTTATAGATATATGAAACAAAGCACCACCAAATAGAGATAACATCAGCTAGGACAGGTATTGACAGAGCCATAAATTCAATTACAAGAAAGATAACCTAAAGAGATCATATAGATAACTTACAAAACATACAACATGCTCAATATATGTAAAAAGCCATATAGATGGGGAATGTAAGATTCCTCTGGAAATTATGCGTCACTAACCACAGGCACCTTTTCATACCCTTCCAACTCTCTAAACCTCCGAGGAAGGATGAACCGACCACCAAACCGCTGCTGCAAGAAAACGATCAATGCAAAAACCAAACCCCCAAGAGGGATAATCACATCCCAAGCAGTGGAATAAAAATCTGCACCAGGATTTGCATATATGTATGACCCATCATACTGGTGGAAATAATTGTGAGCCCTGTAAAGATCATATGCATGAGGTAGCAATCTGACTATAGTGTTCCCCATGTAGAATGCACAAGAGAGAGCTCTCTCTCTGGTGTTCAAAAACAGGTTGAGCAGTATTTGAGGCAAAAGAAACCCATCCAAGACCAAACTAGCAAAAGATTTTAAATCACGCCAAAAAGAACGTGCATTGGTTCTTAAGGTACTGTTCACCATCGCAACATTTTCATTATTCACCCAGTTGGCTATCACAGCTACTAAAGCCCCAGCTGCACATAATGGTAAAACCACAAAGAGAACCCTCTTCTCAGCAACCCACAAAGCCTTTTGATTTCCTTCACCCCTTCTTGCGGACCATGTTCTATGCAGAAGACGGAATTGAAACAAGAAAACTACCATTCCAACCATCCTTACAATTACCTCATTTGCTTCAATCCATCCACCACTGTTGAGGAATATTCTTTGCTGACGATAATTTCCCAGGAACAAGGCTTCAAAGTTGAGCACAAGAGGTATCATGTAACCCAAAGTGAGAATTGACAGCATGACAAGTGAGGTGAAGGGAAGCACATGAGAGTACCTTTTGACATGAAAGAGTTGTAGTCCCACAAAAACACATGAAAGTGTTGTGGAGATAAGTACCATGATGATTTCTGCATCCATCCTCCGAATGGCTGTTTGATCCCTGTAATAAGCATATGCAGTCAAGTTTAAAACTTCAAAGTAAAGATTATCAATTTTTTCCCGTGTGCTTTGAATGGTTCCCTTGATCCGACCTGAATTTCTTTTATTTGTTGAAGGGAATTCAAAATTGACAAGAATCTCACAATCCAAATAATCATTTGAGTCGAGAGTTCTGCACCCTACCATACACAAGATTCCTGTTTCAGCATCATACAACCCTTCAGCTAAAATCTCAAAGCTCTCTTGCAATTTTGAAGATGTGTTGAATGGAGAGCTCGTCGAGTTACTCGAGTACGTTGTGAGGCCTATGTGGTAGCTGATATTGACTGGACCACTGCTGTTGAAGTTCGCTGGCTCTTCAGACTCCATATAGCTTGAGTACTGATAGAGCTGATTATCAACAGAGATGGGGTTAGCATAGCCCCGACCCATTTTTCCTTTTGAAATTTTCACTGACAAAGGAAATCTCATTTCATTAGAAAACGCATTTGGGTACACTTTCCCTTTGGTTTTAGCAGGATTTGAGCATGACTTCCTCGCTATGTCAATCTTGGAATACTCATACTTCGCACTAGACACAGCAGCACCCCCTCGCATATGATTGCTACCACTTTGAAACATGATACTATCGAAGTAACCTGGTTCATTCACAGACCTTTCGCTCCAAAGTTGTCCCACAATGCTACTAACACCTCTGATTGACCAGACTGCAGGGAACCTCAAGCTCAACATGGTTGAACAATCACCAAGATGAGCATCAGAAAAAGATTGAGCCATGCCCATAAATCGGCAAGCAACAATACAGAGCTGATTCTTGCTCTCATCCCATGATCCTTCCCCAACCAGAGCCATGTTGGGACTGAAATGCCGGTAATAATCAATATAGCTCCCGTTAGCAAACTCCACCAGGACTCGCATCCTTTCTTTATCCTCAGAACATTCAATTTCACTCAAAGACATAAGATTTGGCACATATCCGATACTCTTATCCAAAGGATTGCTGCAATTCTTTGCAGAAACGCAACCCCCTGAATATTTCAAATTGAATTGATTGACTGCCCTTGCGACTATTGAACAGAAACTGCGTGTTGGCAGAGAACTAAGTGACAAGCCTTTTGGAAGATGATCACTTCCACCAGAACAACGATCTTTGGAATCATCAGAAACATACGAGTACTTGTAATTCATTTGAGGAAACAACAACATGGAAATTGGATCAAAGTAGAAATCTTTATTACCAGAACTCAGACTCTCTAAAGTCCCAGTAATCAAACTAGTAATATTAGTTGACTTTGTGAGATTAGAGAGCTTAAGAACAGCAGAAAGCTTGAGCAAATGATCTTCTTTAGAGTAAGTAAAACCTGTTCCAACCGCACAAAGGTTCCCCTCTGGTTCTGACCAGTAACCTTGTAGTTTAAAAGTTACTGAATTTCTTCGAGGCCTATCTTCGTAGTAGATATTTGAGACTTGAAATGTCAAACTCAGATCAACCTTGAATAAGCCTGGGTTATCAGTTTCATGAACAGCTTTGGTGCGAATTGAAATGGAGTTTGAGAAAGAGGGATAGTAAGGATACGAGTGTTGGTTGTGAAGTTTATCACCACCAGTGTAGTAACCATTATGTGTTCGAGGAAGTGGCAATTTTGGGATTGGAACTTGATTGGGTTTGGAGTCAGCGACAGTTGAAGAACAGTGTTCATCATAAATATCTTGAGAGGCAGAGGAAGTGACAGAGAAGAATGGGAAGATGGTGGAAAGAAAGAAAAGGATGAAAAACCATGGCAGTGAGTGCCATCTTGGTGAAGAGTTGGTCATTGCAAAGGAGTTCATGGCCTTGTAGAGAAAAGAAAGATGAGCAAGAACAACACTGGCGTTTGAAGACTGGACTACACATGCTCATTTATAAGTTGAGTAATACTTGGGACATAATTCATCACAACTTTGTGCCACAACTCATCACATGGCGAGTTGTGATTGGCAAAGATATGATGGTGGGTCATATGGGGACACATCTTTGCCAATCACAACTCGACACATGAGGAATTGTGGCACATAGTTGTTGGGAATTATGTGATCCTATCATTACTCTTATAAGTTATAACGCAACCCTTTCTTTCTTGACTAATTATTGGTTCACACTCTAGTTAGGGTCAAGAAATGTTTCACATAATATTCACACTTAACACTTGCCCCTAAACGGTAAAAATACACACTTACCTCCCTAAACTATTTCCCATGTAACACATGCCTTCTAAATTATACGAATGTACTTACTTTCCTAAACTATTAGTTATGGAATAGTACACATACTCCCGTAAACTCTTACTTGTGTAACATTTTGCACTCTATCTTATAAGTTATAGTTCAGAGAAGTTTTTACCAAAAAAAAAAAGTTTAGAAAAGTAAGTATGCATTCTCATAATTTAGAAAGTAAATATGAAAGGAGTATAGTTGTAAAGTGTGCATTCTCATAATTTAGGTGCTAAGTGTAAAAATGACATAATTTAGGAGATAAGTGTTTATTCTTAATTTAAAAAGGTAATTGTAAAATGATATAAAGTTCAAGGGTACCGTGTAATTAGCCCAAAGAAAAAAGTGTCATTATTTAGCTAGCAGCATTAATGCATTATACTATTATTCATTCTTTACTTTGAAAATTTCCAAAATAATGTTTATATAGAAAAGTCAATGGACACAAATAACTAGTTTCCTAGTTTGTTATTTAGAAAAGTCAATGGACACAAATGGTTACTCTCCTAATTTGTTATCAAATATATTTGAAAAGTTGATACTCAATTTTTATTTGATTTATATTTTTTTAAGAAGAGTGGTTGAAAATTATTAGCTAATTATTTCAAAAAATAATATATTAGGTGGTATGTCATTAAAAATATGAATTTTCAAAAGGAGGCAAATAGTATGAGAGGAAGAGAAGACAACAAGTGCTCATTCAATTTGTCTAAAGGTGGCTATTTCTTTTTTAATACCAAGTATTTTAACACACACAAAAAAATGAGAGAATATCTTAAAGAAACTGACAGTATTATATATTTAAAAATGCTTTTAAACTAAGCCACAGATAAAAGATAATTTTTTTTTTTTTTTTTTTTTATAAACTTCAATCTATTAAAAAGGAGGGGGAAACACTGGTGGAAATCTTCCTTATAGATAGCTATTCTATTCTTTTAAAGTAGCTCACATCTTGTTCCACGTTTTAACCCATTTCACCACCAGTGTTTTGTTTTGCTTTTTTTTTCTTTTTTTCTTTTCACTATTTATATTACTTTTCTTGTTGAGTAATGTTATGAATATTACAAATTTTATTACATTAGTCTTATAAGAAGATGTATCACCATCACAGAAAAATCAATTCTTATAATTTTTTCTATTATTTTGTCTAGTAACACTAATCACATTCTTACCACATCAATTTTGTTATTATTATCAATTAATATTTTTTAGATTAATTTTGTTTTAATATTGACTTTGAGTCTTGGCCCCTTGAATTGAAATTCTGGCTCTGCCATGGCCAAAAGACCTACAATTCTTTGATAATCACATGGAATAGTACTCTGTTATGGAATATACATTTTTGTAATCATCAAAAATAGGAACTCTCATGCCACGCATGAAAATTGACATCTTTTTGCAGTTGATCGATTAAAGGTTCCCGTAGAATAAGAAAAATTTTCCACCCAGCTCCTCAGCACTAAATAACTTGAAAAAATCTCTTTAGATTCATGCCTTGCAAGGAGGATTAGTTACAAACCTTTCGGGTTGATTATGATTTATGAAGCTTCATTTATTTTTATTTTTTTAAATTCAGGGCTGAGTAGAGTAGTTAGAACGAATAGACATGATAATTCATTAATTGGGCAGTTGGTTGGGAATGGTGGATTGTAGGTGGTATAAATGAAAAGCATTTTATGGAAAGAAAAAAAAAAGGCTTTTATCTTAAGGATCAAAAAATAAAAATAAAAAGGATTAATGAAGCTGTTGTTCATTGCACAATTGATGTGGATATTTAATAAAAGAAGGGAGTCAAAGGACACCAATGTGGTGGCGGCGTAAAGGTTCTTAATGCCTCTAATGCTTAAGTTTAAAAGGCTCTTTATATAGGAATAAACTTAAGTTTTTATTTATTTATTTTATTATAGAATCATAAACTGAGAATTTAAATACTCAATGCGTTACCTTCATTGTAGTATGAATTTTTTTTTGGAGAAATGATATGTCCACAATATTTTCATAACATTTTTACAACAAATCTTAAGTGACAGGTTGTTACTGGTTGTTATTGTTGGGGCAAAAAAGTAATCTTGGTGGTAGGTTCAAATTTGAACTAATAACAACTAAGAGAAATGATATGTCCACAACATTTTTACAACATTTTTACAACAAATCTTAAGTGGCAGGTTGTTACTGGTCGTTATTGTTGGGGCAAAAAAGTAATCTTAGTGTTAAGTTCAAATTTGAACCAATAATAACTAACCACCTATGATTTGTTGTGAAAATGTTGTAAAAATGTTGTGGACGTAGCACCTCTCAACAACTAATCATTTATGATTTGTTATGAAAATGTTGTAAAAATGTTGTGGACGTAACATCTTTTTTTTTTTTTTTTTTAGAAGAATTGTAGCGTGAAGTTGGGTTTATACGATGAATCTTGCTATCATATTATTAGGGTCCATTACCTAATTTTTAGTTATTCTAGTGTAGCAATTTTTGAATTGAGGTAACAGTCCTATGTTGGATATGTCATATGTATTGTAAGCTACCTGAGTGTGTCTTTCTGTTCGTATCAAAGATCAAACCTGGTAAAACAATAATTAATTCTTTGTCCAACAAAATTTATGCGGGCTATTATTCTTAATCTCTCTTTAGGCTAAAGAAGAATTGGCATGGCTATAAACATCTTTGAATAGTGAGGCCGTTTGTAAGCTGTACTAGTTAATAAAATAAGAAACTGAAAGCGAAAGGGGAAAAAATAGTGGGACAATTTCTAAAGGCGAGGAAATTGCCACCATTAAGGTTGTCAAAATCGGAATCCTACGTAGGATCGTGGATTGTAGGATCGGATCGTGGATCGTAAGATCCTACCTATTTTCCGATTTTAAGCAAAAAACCTATTGATAGTGACTTCGTATGTTATATAATCACTTAAAATGTGAATCCATCCATTAAAAAAAATTGCATCATAAAATGTAAATTGCATGCACTACATCGTTCTTATGTCATTCTAACGAAACAAAATATATTTAACTTTTAACATAATGTATCTAAAAAGTTCAGTACATGTTTAATTAGCAACTAAGTACCAAAATATTATTTACACATATGAAAAATGTTTTCCAAATTCTATGTTCCAAATCCAAAATAAGTTAGGCTAGTTAGCATATAAAAACTAGCAAACTACAAATTTACAATATGTAATCCAAAAGAGAATTCTCAATCTAAGGTAAACAAGCTAATTACAAATATGAAATCTAAAAGAGAATTCTCATTCTAAGGTTCTTCGAATCTAATCACTATCATTGTCATATCCCATTTCATCATCTATATCTTTCCTAGTATCAACATCCAAAACGTTAAACTTAAATACTATAGGTTTTTTGAGATTTTATGTTGACATAGAGCTAAATTTGGGACTTCAATTCATTATTGGGCTTCTGATAACCCATTGGGTTTGTGGGTTTAGGTGGATTATCTTACCCAAATGGATTCCACTTAAAAAAAAAAAAATCAAGCCAAATGGTAGGATCAGTAGGATCCCATATGATCCTACCCGATCCTACCATTTTTGCGATCCTGCTACGATTTTAAACTTTTTGGTGAGGTGGGATCGTAAAATCGTGCGATTTTACAATCCGGATCGCGATTTTGACAACCATGACCACCATAGACCAATAAATTTCTTAAAATAGAGCAATTGAAAGAATCATTATAATGTTCCTTTCTTCACTTTATTATAAACTAGAAAGCCTAGACACGGACACAGGTATTAGTATTGGTACAGATACAGGTATGAATCAGCGATACGAGCAATTTTTAAAAAATTATAATAGGACACGGCAGATATGGGTATTGATACCAATATGGTACGTTCCTTTCTTCACCTTATTATAAACTAGGAAGCCCAAACACAGACACGGGTCTGGGTATTGGTACCGATACAGGTATGAGTCAGCGATACAAGCAATTTTAAAAAAATTATAACAAGACATGGCGAGTAAGACTCAAATACAACAGAGGTATGACACAAGTACGACACCCTAAATAAAGTGTCTGTACTTCCTAGATTATAAATGAGTGTAAAGGAGCAAGGTAAAGAGTAAGGGAATCTTGATTAATCTTAGAAGCCAATAAATTTAGCAAGAAAGAACAATTGAAACAATCATTATATTTTTCTTTTGTTCACTGTAATATAAATTAGTGTAAAGGAGAAAAGAACAATTGAAACAATCATTATATTGCTCTTTTGTTCACTGTGATATAAATTAGTGTAAAGGAGAAAGGTAAAGAATCTTGATTCATCTTAGAGACCAAAGGGAAAATATGAGAACTTGAGAAGGGTTGTAGTTATCACTCATCACAGTAACTATGATTGAAAAAAATAAAAACCCGATTTGGCATTGTAATATAAAAGAACGGTTGAATAAAGGTCTAGGAAATGCAGAATGGAAACTACGTTTTCCTAAGACAGAAGCACATCATCTTCCCAGGATTAAATCTGATCATTATCCCATTTTGCTAAATACTGACTTACTAGAATGCAAATCACAAAAGCCTTTTTAGGTTCTGGCAGATGTGGCTCATAGACCCTTCCTTCCCCTACTTAGTGGAAACAAGCTGGAAGTCCTTGGAAACTATTCCTTCATCCTCCTCTTCCCTCTCCAAATTCCAACAACGCCTAGATTTCTTAACAGGTAGGATCATAGATTGGAATAAAAACCACTTTGGAAATTTATTCCAGTGAAAGGATCGACTTTTAGCTAGGCTTCGTGGTATCAAGATTGCTCTAACAAGAAAACCATCAGGTTTCCTATACTCACTGGAACAACAGCTTATCCAAGAATATAACACCACCTTGCACCAAGAGTACTTATATTGGCAACTCAAATCTAGAATCATGTGGCTAAATTATGGCGATGCTAACACAAAATACTTTCATCTAAAAACCTTACAACATCGCAGCCAATCTCATTTTGTGACCCTAAAAGATGGGACGGGGCTATGGCTCTCTGGGGACGCTTTAACCACCCATATTATTGACACATTTAAAATTTAGTTTACGGTCACTTCGTCTCAAATAAGGTTAAAAGCTAGTTTAGGGCAGCAACATAGTCAAAATAGCCCCTTTCTAGAACATTACCAGTGGCTCTCGAGTATTCCCCAACTGGAGGAGATTTCTAGGAATGTCCTCTCTCTTCCTCCCTTGAAGGCCTGGGGCAGGATGGGTATCACGCGATTTTTTTCCAAAAGAATTGGCACATTCTCGGGCCAAGTGTGATTCAAGTCATTCAAGAGATTTTTGAAAAGTTAACTATTCCACCTGATTGGGGCGTAACCAATCTTGTCCTTATCCCGAAAGTGGCTCACCCAGAGATGATCAATCGATTTTGACCAATTAGTCTATGTAATACTCTATATATATTGGTATCCCAAATTATCCTGCAGCATCTCAAACCCTATATTGCAAATATTATTAATCATTGTTAGGTAGGGATTGTTTTGGGGCGCTAGACAAGTGATAATATTATTCTTGTTCAGGAGATTATTCATAAGCTGATGCATAAAAGGGGTAAAAATGGTTACGTAGCATTAAAATTAGACCTTGATAAAGCCTATGATCACCTAGAATGGTCGTTTATTAAGGAATCGCTTGAATTTTTTCAAGTCCCGCCAAATCTAATCACGCTCATTATGAACATGATATCATCAACCCACTACCATATACAATGGAATGGGGTTCCTCTTCCAGAAGTGATCCCAAGTAGGGGAGTGCATCAAGGAGACCCACTATCAGCATATCTCTTTATTCAGTGTTTGGAATGCCTCTCCATTCTGTTGGAGAAAGCGGTTTGAGAGAGAACGATCCACCTTATAAGGTTCAAGGGCCAGATTCGAATCTCCCATTTATTTTTCGCAGATGTTATTTTTCTGTTCACAAAAGCCAAGGTAATGGTCTTCCAGAATCTTAGTAGAATTTTACAGAAGTTTTGCCATTGTTCGGGCCAAATCATTAGTACCCACAAATCTCAAATATGGTTTTTGCCTAACACCCCTCAAAGAACGAAGGATTAGGTTTTAGGAATATTTGACATACCTACCACGATGCAAACAGGCACATATTTAGGAACCCCCATTTTCACCACCCACCGAACGGCCTATGCATACCAATATTTAGTTGACAAAATTCAATAGAGAATTGACGGATGGCAGACCAAATATCTTTCAATGGCTGGCCGTGTCACATTAGTCAAATCTTCAGCGGCTTCCATCCCTATCTATGCCATGCAAACAACTCTGCTTCCCCAGAAAGTTAGTCAACAATTATAAAAATTCAGTTGCCAGTCCATATGGGGAGACACGAATCAGCAGCAGAGCTCTCATACGGTTAGTTAGAAAACTAAAACACTTCCGAAAGACGCAGGGGGTTTGGGAATACAATCGATCCGATATAGGAATAGGGAAATACTTATGAACCAAGCCTGGAGACTATATCATCAGCCCAATATGCTCTAGGGCCAAGTCTTAAAAAAATTATTTCACACATGAACCTGTTTGATAGTGCCAAAACTCCTAAAGCGTCCCATATTTGGAAAGCCCCGTAGGAAGGGATGCAATGGTTATGAAATGGTATGAAATGGATATTAGGGGACGGGCAAACTATTAGGATGTGGGATGACCACTAGATCCTTGGGGGCACCCTCTGGAGTCGCATTGAAAGACTGCTAATTCAAAATGAAGAAAACCACCTAGTTAGCTCGTTGCGAAATAATCATACTTGGACTTTAAACTCTCTTCAAGTTTCTCTCCCAACACAAATTGAGCAACTTATTAGAGGTATTTTGGTGGCACGGCATTTTAGGCTCCTGGATTCCTTTGTATGGCCACATTATAATGGTATTTTCTCGGTTAGTTCGGCATCAAAATTTTTATACCAACAAAAACATGTGCCTCTAGATAAACCGTTGTGGAATTAGATTTGGAAATTACAATGCCTCTAAAATATCCAACTATTCCTTTGGAAAGCCATATGCAATTGGGTTCCCACAAGGCAGTATTTAGTATTTTCTCGCTCAAACATTAATGATCAATGTCCTAGATGCAACAATCCGGAAACAACATTTCATATCTTACATGATTGCCCCTAGGCTAAGGAGGTTTGGTGTCAATCCCTGGGTATCCTGCCACTTAATTTTTTTCACACACCCTTACCAGCTTGGTTGTAGAGCAATGCTACCATTGATAATGTTATTCTGCACTAGCAACTCCCATGGAAAATATATTTTCCCTTCCTATGTTGGCATTTATGGTTAGCTAGAAATAAACGTATTTTTAAGAACCAATCTCACTCCCAACATAGACTAGTCTACACAACGGTGCAAGCAACTACAAAATATTTTTTCTTAGCCAGCTTTGATAAGCGGGTTCAATTTAGGACTCCACAAATTATTAAATGGGCAGTGCCAAATGAACCCTATGTAAAGCTAAGTACGGATGGTAGTTCCATAGGTAACATAAGGATGGCCGGCGCAGGGGGCCTACTGCGAGATAGCTCTGGGTTATGGATATTAGGATTTTCTCTAAATATGGGTATAACCACTAATAATATGGCAGAGTTGGGAGCAGTTAGGCAGGGCCTCCTATTGGCATGGGACTTAGGGTTCAAATTTATCTAGCTCAAGATTGATTCTATAACAATTTTATCCTAGTTAACTGACAAAAATTCTACTTGCCCTCCTGATGTGTTTCCTTTAATATGTGATTACAGGAGCCTTATGGAGCGGGCATGGGAAGTTCAAGTGCACCATATATATCGTGAAGCAAACGACTGCGCAGATGCCCTAGCGAAACGGGGAAACCACCAATAGCATCTCTTGACTATCTACAATACCTGTCCTAGTTTTGTTAGCCACTGTTTAGTAAGGGATTTAGCTAGCCTCGACAATAGTAGACTATGTGCCCGAAGGTCAGATAATGATGTTGTTGTATAAACTTCTATTATAATTATATAAGACTTCCCATTTCTACCACCAAAAAAAAAAAAAAAAAAAAAAACTATGATTGAAACAATATATGGATTGACCAATTTCAGTTTCCAGATTCATGGAATCTCTTATTTGAAACAAAGCATCAACTACATAGAGACAACATCAGTTTAGAATTACATAGGACATGCATTAAGAAAGTGAAACTTTACAAGAATTATGAGTTTGAACATCATACTGCTAAATATCACAAACTTATAGCATGCTCAAAATATGTTAAAAGTCACTATATTGTGTTGGCAAAGCAAGATCAAAACATGTCTAGTCTAGGTGTTTAGACAATGCTTAAATAAGGATGATTCAAGTTTTGAGGTCCAGCTGTTTGCAGAAAATAAAAGTGAGGTTCTGCCTTTCTCGATCGATTAGGAATTAGGCTCGACCAATTGAAAATCACATGTCCAGTTTTTTCTGTAGAATTTTAAATAGGCCCAAGCCCGCAAAAATGTTTAGGGTTTCACTTAAACTTCTCTACATATATATATATATATATATATATATATATATATATATATATATATATATAAAAAAAAAAACCCTAGTCACATTTAGGTTGGTGAAGAAGACTTGTGTGTTACTCTTTGTGAGATTTGAGAGGTTCTGTACCTTCTAACTACACAAGAATCTACCGGAGTAAGAACTACAATCAATGATTGGTAGAACTAGTTGCTGCATCAAGATGAACAAGAAAATATGATCTGAAACCTTTGAGTGGGATCTCAAAATCACAAGCGATGCGGCTTGTGTTGCTGTAAATCCAAGAAGAGGAGTTCGTGAATTCGGAGCTTGCACGTGGTCATGTCAGTAAATTACTACTGGAGGTAGCATTAGATTTAGGGTTAAATCTTTTGTAAAAACTTCGATTATCTTATAGTGGCTAGGTCAAATCCTCCCAAAGTTTTTACCTTAAAACGATTAGTTTCATTGGTTTTCCTAGGTCATCATATCGTGGTGTTATTTACTTTTCCGCATCTTTGCATGATATGATTTATTTGTATTTAACCTAGATCTAAAAATAATCTAAGTAATCACTTGGTTAATAAATTAGGTTAAACAATCTGTTTTAAGAGGTCTAAACAAACTTTCAGATTCCATTATATCTCTTATTAGCAAGAAGCAAAGAGTACTCAATAACATATGGGTGTCCTTTTATGTGTAAGATTTGTCATGTTGTTATGCATTAGTAATCACGGGCACCTTTTCATATACTTCCAACTTTCTAAACCTCTGAGGAAAGATTACATGACCACCAAACCGCTGCTGCAAGTAAATGATCAATGCAAAAAGCAATACCCCAGGGGGATAACAAAATCCTGGTATGAATTTGTATTCCACGCTTGGGATTTTGTTATCCCCCTATGGGGATTGCTTTTTGCATTGATCATTTACTTGCAGCAATATATATATATGACTCATCATAGTGGCAAAAATTTTTGAGAGCTTATCTCCTATTCTTTACTATACAATTTACGCAATATATAACGCAATTGATGCAACCAAAAGTCGTCTCATCAATTACAATAAGCCTAATTGACCTCAACTAATAAACCGCAAATTCGTCCTATGAGAGGGTTTTGTCGACCCATTCTTTTGTTTATGTCAACAATCTATTTAATAATTATTATGCCTTTTGAGTTTTTACCATATAATAATCATTGTGACTCCTCAAATATGTCAACTGTTGAAACTTTTTTTTTTTTTTTTTGCACTCATTGCTTTAGCATTCTTTATTGTCCAAATAATAATATTTTATTTTTTTCTTTTTTTTTTCTTTCTATTGTTCTTGCACGTTAAATCTATGTTTTTTATTTTTGTTTTTTGTTTATATAATCACAAAAGTAAATTAATTTTATGCAATATATATTTAAGTTTTTCTTAATTTATTTTTGTGATTCTACAAAAAGTTTCATAAATCGTTAGCCTGATTTCAGTGGATTTACTATTTGTGTTAATCGATGTAAGTGCTAAAGTTTTTTTTGAGAAACCAGTCTGAGGGACTGGGACTTTTATTAAACCGAATGAAAAACAAAAGTGCTAGTGAACATCAAACAATGCTAGGGGAATGATGTCCCCAGGAATGTCATCTACCCAAATCTTAAAATCTCACCCAACCCGAGCTTTCTTGGCAAAAGCATCCGCAACCTTATTACAGCTTCTTGACACCTGACAGAACTTGTGAAACCGCAGCTGCAACGTTAAGTGAAGGATGTCGTCCACAATGTGACCATAAAGTGCTGGGCTTGACAGATCGCTGTTGATGGCCTGGTTGATGATTGCTAAGTCACCTTCGAAGATAACCTCATGAAGACCAAGGCAAAAGATACGGCATGACGACAAGCAAGGGCATCCACCTTTGGTACAAAATGAGGAAGCGGGACACAAACTGACATTGCTCCCAAGATATCACCTCGGCTGTCTCTGATAACCACTCCTAGACCAGCAGTGTTGCTTGACTTGAAAACGGCACCGTCGTAATTAGCTTTATAGCAATGTTGATCAAGTTGAGACCAGTGATTTGTGGAGGTTGTCTCTACAGGCCTTAGGACTGGTTCTTGCACATTGATGAAGTCTTGAAGCATGCCATCAGCCAAGGAAGGTAGCATTTGCAACGAGTGAACTGGTTTGTTTAGGCACAACAAGTTGCGTCTGTTCCACAATAGCCATGCTATAAGAGCAGAAATTTCAGCTCTATAATCATCATGTACCTGCAAAAACTTAGAGATAAGGTCAGTAAAATCTAGGGAGGGGGAGGTGTTTGTGAGATTGGCCCAGCTAAGAGACTACCACGCCTCCTTCACTCCTTCACAGCCCCAAACAGCATGTGTGGTGTCTTCAACATGGTTTCTGCAAATATTGCAAGTGGCAGAGAGAACCACCTTACGGCAAAGGAGGTTATCCATGGTTAGGAGAGCATTGTTGCTTGCTCTCCATACAAAGTGCTTCACTTTACTAGGAACACGTAGCTTCCATATATATGCCTCTCCAAAAGCTTTTTTGGGGGTTAGGATCTGAGCTACTTCCATTGCTGGCTGAAGTAGTAGAGACCAACAACTTATATGCGCTGCGGGTGCTGAAACGACCCGAAGAAGAGGGGACTAGATTAGGCGATCTTGTAGGAGTCTGGTGCTTAAAGGAATGCTTAGGATCAATCCAGCTTCATGGGGCAAGAAACTTTGGTTACTTAGATCTGCTCTCCATGTTCTTGTGTTGGCATCAATGAGACTGCTCACTTTGGCATCAGGGGGTATGGAAGGAATGGGCGAGCTAACCATCTTGTATACCTCATCTAGCAGCCAGTTATCCTCTCAAATGCAGATTGACTGACCGTCACCAATGCGCCATACCGCCCTTTTTTTTATTATATCTCTTGCACTTAAAATGCTTTTCCACGCATATGACCCAAGGCTAGACTCCTTAGCATCGAGGATGGAACCATTGGGGAAAATTTTGGCTTTAAAGACCCTATAACATAGAGAGTCATGGTTGTTCATCATACACCACACCTGCTTGGCCAATAGAGCATTATTAAACTTCTCTATTTCCTTAAAACCCATACCTCCAACCGCCTTGGCTTCATAAAGACGCTCCCACCTAACCCAACAGATTTTCCTATTGTCTCCATTGTAGGTCCACCAAAACTTGCGAATCAAGGACCCAATTTCTTGGATCAACCCTCTTGGTAGCTTAAAGTAGCTCATGAAATAGGTGGGAATGGCTTGGATCACAGATTTGATGAGCACATCTCTACCGGTCTATGATAGGAGTTTTTCCTTCCAACCCTGAAGGTTCTTCCAAATTCTCTCCTTAATATAAATGAAACTCTGTTTTTTTGCTCGGCCAACAAGGGCAGGAAGACCCAAGTATTTCTCATAATTCCTAATGGAGGGGACACCCAAGATCTGTTGTATATGGATTTGGAGGCCAAGATCAGTATTTGAGCTACATAACAAGTTGGTTTTATCTTTTTTTATCTTCTGACCAGAGCCTTTTTCATAAGTGACCAAAATATCAAGGATAACCTGGCATTCAGATTCTTTAGCACGACAGAAGATAACACTATCATCAGCAAAAAATAGGTATGAAACTCGAGATCCATTTCGACATATAGAAACACCTCAAATGCGACCTTTAGATTCAGCTGTGTGTAGTAGGCCCTGTAACCTAATAGCACAAAGCAAGAACAAATATGGGGACAAAGGATCACCTTTGCGGAGGCCTCTAGAGGGTTTAATATTGCCAACAGGTGCCCCATTGAGAAGCACTGAATAAGAAACAAACATAATACATGACATAATGGTTGTTACCATTTTGCCTCCAAACCCCAAATGTCGCATGACTTTCTCAAGAAAAATCATTCTACCCTGTCATAAGCCTTACTCATATCAAGCTTGAGAGCCATAAAACCCAGCTTCCCTTGTGTTTTTTCGCTTAAGATAGTGGAGAGTCTCAAAAGCCACTAGGACATTGTCAGTGATAAGGCGACCCGAAAGGAAAGCACTTTCAGAATCAGAGACTACATAAGGCAAAACCAATTTCAAGCAGTTAACCAAAACTTTTGATATAAGTTTATAAAATATGTTACACAGGCTAATAGGCCTAAAATCTGAATTAGGGTTCTAAATTTTTGGGATAAGGGATATGAAAGTGGAGTTAATAGAGTCAGGAATAATACCCAAATTCAAGGCCGCCAAAATAGCATTTGTTATATCACCACCCACAATATGCCAAAATGATTTGTAAAAAATAAGGGACATACCATCAGGGCTTGGTGCAGTGAGTGGTGCCATTTGGTGAAGAGCTTGAACAACCTCAGCTGCAGTATATTCATGGTTAAGGCTAGTGTTCATGTCTTCCGTGACTGTGGGAGAAATACCTTCTAAAATATCATCAAAACCCGAAGGATTACATGTGGAATAAAGGTTGGAAAAGTATTCCTCAACAAGCTCACCCATCCGGCCTTCATCCTCAGTCCACACCCTATTGTCATCTTCAAAACCCAAGATAAAATTGTGCTTGTTTCTCTAATTAGACCTGCAATGGAAGTACCTCTGTTTTGATCTCCCCCTTTTAGCCAATCCGTGTGGGACCGTTGCTGCCACATGGTTTCTTCTCTGTTTATTAGCCCTTGTATTTCATCCCGAAGTTGATAAATATGGGCTAGATTGGACTTGTACAAATCTGCCTCTTCCACCTTGGTTAACTCCTTGAGTTTCTTTGCCAAATTGAGTCTAACATGGCCAAAAACCTCGCGGTTTTACCTTTGCAAATTGACCTGGCAGGTGGTTAGTTTTATAGATACTATAATCAATGGAGACAACCCCGGACAGCCACTCCATGACTCATTAATCACCCCTTCACAAGTTTTGTCCTTCAACCACATGGCTTCGAAGCAAAAGGATCGTCCCTTCCGGTAAAACCTTTTTGCTTCAGAATCCGAAATCAAAAGAATGGGCTTGTGATCCGAGTGAAAGGCATCCAAGTGGTGAATTCTAGAGGTAGGGAACCTTAGAATCCAATCAATGGTGGCTACTCCTCTGTCCAGCCGAATCCAAGTGTTTTGAGTTCCCAGTCTTCGATTGCACCAAGTAAAAGGGAAGCCATTGAAACCAAAATCTTTAAGGCCACACACATCCAACACATCCCTAAACCCCTGCATTTGTCTTTCCGTTCTGTCTAGCCAACCTTGCTTCTCTTCCACCCTTAGAATTTCATTGAAATCACCCAAAACAATCCATGGAAGTGTTAATCGTCGACTCAAAGTTTTTAGTAATGACTAGGAATCTTCCTGGCTGGCGGTATCAGGATTTCCATAAAAACTCGTAAACCGCCAAGCGTTATCCATCCCTTGGTCAATTACTACATCAATATGGCGCTCAGATGAATGTACGTGCTAAAGTTGATTTGATTGAATGTGTTGTACTATGTGTGCTATTAAATAATTTTGTATATGAGTTACAGAAGGCACAATTCCATTCATGTTACGAGCCTTACGGCTACCGCATCAGAAATATTCCCAAAACTGCTGTAGTGTTGTGATTAGGTTTCAGTGAAACAATGTGTTCATTGCAAAGTTATAATTTTGGAATCCACATTTGGAGAAATTATAAGGTACTCATGATGGACAATAGGGATGATAATTTTGCCCTTCCCCATTTCACCCCGTGCAGGTTTTTCCCACCTCACAAGGGTGATGGGGTGGGAATGGGGCAAGATTTTAGCCCCGCACCACAGGACGGGATGGGGATGGATTTAAACTTTTTAGACCCACCCCGCCCGCCCCTCCCCGTCTCCACCCCTGCCTGCTCACGATGCTAAGGGTTATAATTGTAAATTTTTCATACCCTAAAACCCTACTATTTAAACAAACATATCAATATTAGCTTATTTTATTCTACACAATGTGATTCTATACCTTTATTTTGTTATGTGTTATACTATGATATATATATATATATATATATATATATATATTTTTTTTTTTTTTTTTGTGATTGTCTTGTTAAACGCTTGGATATATTATTCAATTTTTTCTAAAAATTGATTTGATTTGATGGGATAAATTTATTTGTAATTTCATGTATATTTTTATATTTGAAATAGGCTACATTAAAAAAATTGTTTTAATTGTAAGGAAAATTAACAAAAAGTAGAGTTTTACAGAGTGGGGCGGGGCTTTGCGTGGCCCCAAGGGGCGGGGATGAGGTGAAAAAGTTTTCTCTATCATGTGGGGCGGGGCGGGGATAGAGCAAGACAAAACCATGCAGGGCGAGGACGAAGACCACATCCTTCGGCCTCGCCCCATTGCCATCCCTAGTGGACAAGTGACATGGTCCACCATTCTACTAAAAAACTCTCACTTGTTTAAAATTGCTGAGTCAAAAAATTTTTAAAACAAAAATTAATTACTGACTCAGCATTTTAAACAAGTGAGACTCTTTTAGTGGAATGGTAGACAAGGGAAGTGGTTCACCATGAGGACTGTATAATTTCTCCCACATTTTTTTTATACAAGATAGAATTTCTACTCTAGTTTAATCTAAGTGTATATGTGTGTGAAGCTCCCTCCTGGAGACTTGAACCTTGTTCCTTGCCCCCCACACCCCATAAGCACTTATACTTGTAGAGTGACTATCGCACCAAGGGTGTGCAGTGGTTTCTCCCACATTTGATTGGTTCAAAAATACTAAAAATTATTAAATATTTCGGAGTACCATAAATGTGTACTCTCTCTTCTCACATAAATTATGGGTCTCACCATAAATTTAATTAGCGGGACCCACAATTATGTGAGAGATGGGGAGTTTGCATTTATGGTACACTAAGAGTACTCAATACCCCAAAAATACCCCCACATTTCTAGGTTTAAGTAGAAACAAAATTGAAAGACAATCTATTAAAAATACATCTCTGAATCCCACATCTCTGATTTCCACGTAAAACACTGCCTATAAAATAGGACGGATTTGACTTACTTCCAGTACTTTTTTCAATGAACATGTCTTTTTATTTTAAGGATTTTGCTAATGTTTGTCCTAAGAGCACACAATAATAAATCACTTTTGGAAATATTCTCTCGAGAACTGAAAAAGTATTGACAACTTTTTCAATTCTCGAAAAAATGTTGTCAAAAATGGAAGGTTTAATGTGTGCCCTTAGGGCACACATTAACCGGATCCTTATTTTAAATACACAATGACAAGTGGTTGTGGGTTTTAATCCCCGTCTTTTATTTTGTTAATGGATAATGTGATAGTCTCTCATTAAAATAAAATGAGATTTTTTAAAAAAAAGTACTAGAGGTAAGTTAAACCAAAATAAGACCACACTCTAGTTGGTTTTCAAACTCAAACAAATACCGTTTGGTAGTAGTGTTTAAGTCTTGTTCTTCAATTTTTAGTGTTGTGAAAATACGTGTTTGAGTGTTATAAAAATACGTGTTAGAAGTGTTATTATTGTTTAAACACTGAAAACTGGTGTTCAAACAATAATGCCAAATAGCCCAAACTTCCCACAAATAACTTCCAGAGAAGTTCATGATCACTGCATAGGAGCACATTTAACTAGGCAAAAATACAGAGCATAATCTTATAACAGAGGAAGATTCCAACATCATTGATTTTAATCCTACAGGTAATCTCTCTTTTTGAGTTGGTTAGTTCCAATGAATTTTATATAAAAATTAACTTTTTTTTTTCTTTGTTTTATGCTTAGATTTTGATATCGATACAGATGGAAAGTGTTTTATGTGGCAGGTTTGTTTGCTTATGTTTCTAATCTTTTTCACATGCCTATTGTCCTTAAAATTTTATGATTTTATTTCGCAACACGTCCTAAAACGGCACTTCTCCACTTTTTTTCAATTATCAAATTCAAATATTTTTTTTCACAAAATATTAGAAAACCAAATTCAAGTATTTGAAGAGAGAAACGGTAGTTTAGTATTGCAAAATGAATCAAATTCTGTCTTTGGATTTTTTTTTTCTTTGTACTATTTATTTCATTGGGTTTACAAATATAAGTTTTTTTTTTTTTTCCTTCCTTTAGTTTATTGTGTTAACAATTATGAGTTTCTTTTCCTTCTTTTTTTTTTTTAATTTAATTTATATGAATAGATTGTGAGTGGGATTGCATTGTCATTGGAGTCTGATACCTTATACAGGGAGAAACATGAGATTGTGAGGGTTTGGGGTACATATATTTGGACATGTTGTTATCTTCTTTTTATTTTATTATTATATTTCATTTTATTACTTGATTTGGTTTCAAAGTGTACATTTCTCTCTTACATTGATGGTTCTAAAGTCAAATGTAGAAGATGAATCATTACCTCCAATGTGATTCTATTTATATTTAGGTACATGTTGATTTGGTTTTGTTTATTCATATATTTCGTTTTCAAGAACTCAATCAATTAAAAAAAATGTTATTTTTGCAGTAAATTAAAATGAATGAATGGAAAATTATGACATTAAACCGAAAATAAATAAGTAAAAAGAGTCTTGTCGCACACGCAAATATATAAATGATTTTTTTGACTCATTGGAAAAGAACCTCATCGCACCAAGAATATATAAATGGTTTGTTTGCTTAATTGGTTGAATAATATATATATATTGGTCACTGCGATATTCAACAATCGAATCAAATGTTATAATACTTAGATTTAGATTGTTCGAATCGTTGACCGTTTAATTACTCCTAGTATTATATTAAGCTTGCGATTATGATCTTGTGTATTCATCTGATGGCTTTGAAATGGTACTGCATAAAGGTGATCTGCGGAGCGAATGGTGCAAATGCAAACCAACGGAAAAAATTAACATCTAACCTTCTAACCTTCACTCCCTAACCTTTACAAAAATTACTAAAATTAATACAACATATATACTAATTTAAAATATAATTATATAAATAAATAAATAGGAGGGCCATTGCCCCCCAAAGCCAATGATTGGCTCCGTCCCTAGTCGGCGAGGGAGTGTACAGTTCTTCCCTAAAGCTAGAGATGTTACTATTTATTAATGAAGTTTAAGGGACACGTATACATACATGATTGTAGTGTATAACCTTTTAGATTATTTGAGCATGTATTTTATATTTATATATAAATTGTAGAGCTTGTTGGGGGAGGGGGGATGCTATTTTTTCCACTAAGTATTTTTGGTAAAGTAATTCAAACAATAATTTTCAGTGTTTAAATACTAAAAACTATGGGCTCCAAAAAAAATAACGCGTTTGGTAAGAAGTTTTTTTTAGAAGTGTTTGAGTTACATTTCTTATTTTAAGGTGTTTAAACATTGAATTTAGAAAAACTCTTCTCACCAGTTTTCAGTTTTCAAATAACATTGTTCAATGAAACTTTTGTAAATAAGTAAAAAACTATAGGTCTCACTAATTAGACTACGGATCTGTTTGGATACCGATTATTTTGCTAAAAACTGAAAACAATAAAAATAATAATAAAAAAATTTATTGTTCACGCGCTTGGCACTATTCATAAGCCTAAAATCACTGTTCATGAACAATGAACAGTGCAAGAGGTGCTCAGCTGATAAAAAAAAAAAAAAAAACACAAACACAAGACCCAAACACCACCTACATGTCATCACTTTTTAAAAAAAACACACACACACACACATACCAAACACACAACTATGTTTTTTCACTTTTGAAAAAACGTTATTAGAAATATAATACCAAACACATCTTTTGCATTATGAGTGCTTTAAATATGTGTTTTCACAACACTTTTTAAACCACAATTTTCACATCATTTTGAACAACAATACTCAAACAACTCTACCAAGTAGGTATTTAAAAAAAACAAACAAACAAACAAACAAGATGCCTCAAAAGAAAACCACTAAGACACTTTGTGAATTATGGAAATGGTGATTGTCTTACTATAAATTCTTTAAATGTGGGAATGTCCGGTAAAGGTGGTGGTTCCTATTCGTAAATGATAAAGAACCATCGATTGTGTTTTCCGTGGTTATGGTTATTCCAAGAATTCGTATTAATATCTAATTCATGAATTTTTTTATTTTTTATTTTTTATTTTTTATATGCATATTTATTACTTAGAAGATATTTTTACTTGTAAGTCTTGTACAAGTGATAATTTTTTTAAAGAAAGTTTGAGTATACATCTAGTACCTCCTATGATCAAGAGTTGATGGAAGAAAGGAATGACATTGACTTGGATGTAGAAAAAAAAAAAAAAAGGTCATATTCATTTGGTCCAAAGTTTCTGAGACTAAAGAAGCAATATTCACACCTAAGGCTTGAAAAAAAGAGTATCAAGAATGAATTAATTCCATCTTTGAAATCCATGTGTACATTACACCAACCAAGGCATGGGAGAATATCTATGTGGTTGGACCTAGACCCTACGCGTGGAGTGGCTGTGAGCAAAGGAAGAGAAAACGTTGGCTACAAAGTTCTATCCTTAGCCCATGCCAAAGGCGTAATTGCCTCGAGAAGGAAGTAAGATATGCATCTGAAATGGTACTCAAGCACTCACAAAAGGGAGATAATGACCTTCTAAGGTCAGTAATTATAGAAACACCCTTTATTGGCTGAGTACATGTTGGACCACTTCAGGGACACGTGTAGTACTTCTAATGTCCCTCTCATTGAAGAAGAAATAACATTGACTTGGATGTAGTAAAAGGAAAAACAAATGTCATATTCATTTGGTCCAAAGTTTCTAAGACTTTAAAGAAGCAATATTCACACCTAAGGTGCTTTCTTGAAAAAGAGAGTATCAAGAATGAACTAAATCCATCTTTGAAATATATGTGTACATTACACCAACCAAGGAATGGGAGAATGTCTATGTGGTTGGATCTAGACCCTACATGTGGAGTGGCTGTGAGCAAAGGAAGAGGAAATGTTGGCTACAAAGTTCTATCCTTAGCCTGTGCCAAAGGTGTGACAGCCTTGGGAAGAAAATAAGATATGCATCTGACATCGTACTCAAGCACTCACAAAAGGGAGATAGTAACTTTCTAAGGTCAGCAACTATAGAAACACCACTTATTGGCTGAGTGCATGTTAGACCACTTTAGGGACATGCATATCAACTACAATACTTCTGATGTCCCTCTCATTACTCAAGAGTTATTCCCCAAGCAGTGGCAAAGTCACCTACCCACTTGCCACAGTGCCATGCTGGTGTATTCTTTCTCCTCCAGTCACCAAATAGTACCCCAGCTGTGGTAAGGTCCAAAATAGGAAAATGATGACTTGACACCTGTCTTTGTACTCGATCATATTCCTCAGATTATAAGAGGAACATGTAACTAGACTTTTAGGGGTAAGAACCCAAGTAGATCTTTTAAAAAGAGAGTAGAAAGTTGATAAGATAGTAAGGTTAAAAACAAGGTCTCTCTTTTTAAGGAAGAACACCTTTATTGTACAAGAGTTACCTTTTCTTTCCATACAACACAAAGCTGAACAAAGCAAGAATGTTCCTTTCTTGCTCAAACCATGGTTTTTCATCCCTTTTTTTATGGTTTTCCATGTACATCTTGTGTCAACTTTACATTCTTGCAATCACTTTCTTCTTCTCTAGACTTTGTGATATCAAAGCCTACATCTTTGTTACTCATAAGCTTTCTTATCGAGATGTACTATTAGATAGTTTATTTACTCTCTCATATAAGCTCAAAGCTAACTTACACGTACACCATGCATGGTAATAGGCAATTCTACCGGCTGAAAATTGAAGAGCTAATGGAACTATTGGCTAGTAGAAGGCGAGATTTGTTGTAGAAGATTACAAATAAAAGGAAGGTGTGAGTTTACTTGATACATAATAAAACCAAAGGGAATTGTGGTTCATAGACAAAGGTGTAGGATTGTTAAATCCTTATATAGATTGAAGCAATCTTTAAAGTAATGACAAGAGAAATTTGACAAAGTGATGATGTTAAGTGGGTTTAGAATTAATGCAACTTGTGTGTTATGTCAAGGGTATCACAAGAGGTTGTGGCTGTATCACATGCTCATTGTAGGTAGTAATAATGATATGATTAAAGCTACCAAGAGAATGTTGATTAGTTCTACATTAAAGCTACATCTAATGGGAAGCATTATATAATTGGCAAGTCTTATGAATCTAAACAAACATGCATTGTTGGTACTTGCTTCTCTTATCTGTATATATTGGTAGGGCATAGAGTTATAGTAAATCTCGACATATTCATCATAGACATAATACCATAAGGTAGTTGCTCTCAAAGTGGAATTATTTCCAGATTATAAAATGGATCCGTAATCAATTATTTAAGTGGAGAGCAAATAAACTGCATGTTCATGGCAATGGGATAAAAACCTATAACATAATAGTTTCCGGGATGGCAACCCAACCTAGCTAGATGGAGATCCCAAGGTCTAGGTTCAAAGGGACTACCAAATTATGGAAATTTATTTTTTCACTTTGGAGATAACATCTTTTTCCTATTCCTATGATGTAGTGTGAAGTGAGCCGCTTCTATAAGAGTCCAAGGCTAAATTCTCTAGAGCACATCATGAAAATACCAAGATATGTTTTGGGCCAAAATGAACACAACCATAGGAATAAACTGTGTTTGAAAATGAGCTATGTGAATTTTATTGTCTTGGTATATACAAACTGCAAACAATACAAAAGCATCAAGTTCACTAGTTAAAGTCAAAAGCCACATGTACCGATACAAAAACATTTCTTCTACTATCCGTATGTCTACATTATCATTTGCATTGTTTTTTGTCAATTTTTATTCCTATGCGGATTGTTAGAAAAATATTATGAAGTAAATAAGAAAGTAATTCCTGATATGTTCACTTGATCATGTTATTAAAGCGGTGAAAATCCATGAGTCCTACATAGGAAACGAAAGAGATAATATATGAGTTTATATGTTCATGGGTTGGACATTGGGTTAGGCTTATGTATGTGTGGGATGGACCCTACTGGCTAAATATTAATTTTTTATTTTTTGAGTTAACAAGCCTATGCACAACAATTTTTCTTGAACAATATGACATACATGTTCATAATCCCTCATTCATAAAAAAAAATTACAAAAAAAAATTGAATTGAGAAAACTTTCCTAGAGGAAAATATTTTTGTGCATACATCTGCATAGAGTCAAAGAGAGAGGAAGAGATATAGTTCAGTTCCCTGAGCATGGAGATTGCAGTGCCTCCCCTACATGTTATTGATTATTTTTTAAGGAGATTGTGTCAAACACAAAACTTGATCAGTTTTGCATCATTCATTTTTTATGGCTTTACACATATGGTTTGTAAGTTATTTAATTACTGTGTAGATTTCTTCTTTTTATTGTTCTTGCATGTTAAATATATTTGTGTTACTATTTGTGATTAGATCTTTGTTTATGTAATCACAAAAGTAAATTAATTTTTATGTATCCAACAATAAATCCCCATATCCTTACGAACTAGATACCAGCTTCATAAGCCTTCACTTCAGATCCAATAGCATCCAAAGGAGCTATTATTTCTTACTTATAGCCACAACCACCATGCCTTTGCCAGCTCTAATCAAGACCCCAACCCTAACTGTTTTCTGTGCATCAAAATCTGATCCATCGACATTGATCTTGTATAGTGGAGCTGTAGGAAAGGTCCAAGGGGCAACCAGTTTCTCAGCAGGCTCCGCGCGCAGTAACCAAACTGGCAGCCCGATACTCTTTCAAATAAAGTACACACCCCTGCACCATCAAGGCAGCAGTCTTCCTCAACCTCAAGCTCCCATGTCTGGCATCGATCCTGTTGTTCCAAAGCGACCAAGCTACCGTGAAAAACATGGCCAGTTTATCATTATGTCACTCATCAATCATCATCACTTGCCACAAGATATCAAGAAAGCTTTGATAGATCGAGCATAGATCCTGGTGAAACAAAAAGATTCGTGCACTCCCAAATCTAGCACACTTTTAGATTAAAAAATATTTTAGAATAATTGAAACATGATCTATGATAGAAAATTTTAATTCAACTAGAATAAAATAAAACTTAAAATGTAGAATAATAGAACCTAATTTATCAAAAACACAACTGTACAAATAAAAATTTATCAACTACAAGTTTGAGGACATGCTTAGCAAAATAAAAAAGGGTGTGCCCACCGTACTATTAACTATTAAGACATTAAGTTTATTTTTCAATTGATTTTTTTTAATGGGAATTTTTTAATTGATTTTGTTTAATATACTATTAAGTGTCATTTCCCTACATTTTTTTTGTTGCTGTTAATTTACAGTTTTTTTAAGACCTCATGTTTTCTTACCTTTTTATTTAATTTTCAAAGTACAGTTATATTTTAACATATTTTTAGCAAAAAAATAAATAAGCTAATGTTAAACACATTAATATTAAGGGCCTATTTGGTAAAAGTAAAAAACTTAACGTCACACTATGCTAATATGATGGTAAATAGTTGATGTGATAGCTCATACTAACTAGAAAAGAGGAAAAGTACTCAAGAAAAAAAAAATTAAGATAAAATAAAAAATATCTATTCACTTTATTTCTTTGGGAAGACCGGGTTTTAATTTTTTTCTTGTCACCTACTTTTGTTAATAATAGTGCATTTTATTGGTCAATAGAAGAGTCTTAAATTTGTTTTCTAAATGAGAGGATTTTCATTAAAATGTGCATTATGCATGTAAGACATATCAATATAATATATTTTATTGATTAAAAGAGGGTGCCTTTTTTTTTCTTTGGGGCCTTACGCCATTGCCTTAGTTGCCTATAGTGTCTAGCCAACACTGATTGCAGCAAGAAACAATTTTAAAAACACATTAGTTTATTGTTGATTTAACTTTATTTAATGTATCATATATATATATATATATATATATATATATATATATATATATGATGGGATTAAGGATTTATATATTATTCAACTTTTATCTTTAACCTCATCAAAAAATAAACTTTTATCTTTAACTGTTTTTCGTTTTTTTTTTCTTTTATTTATATTGAAAGAAATATGGAAAAAAAATGTTACAAATTATGTTAAAAGTTTTGAGAAACACTGCATCTAATTATCTACAACAAATTTTAGGTGGTAAATTATTGCTAGGTCTAAAGCACACTATTAAAATTACTTTTTTACCCTCCAATAACAACATGCCACTTATTATTTTTTATGAAAATATTATATAAATAGCATTTCTTTAAATATTTTCTTATGTATGTGAAAAATATATACGGCTCATTTCAAGTTACAAAAACCAGATATGGGTCATTAAGATAACAATCAATTTTATCCTATTATGCTAGACTCAAATTCAATAGACCGGACATGTAGTTTCCAGGTCTAACTGATTTGTAAGCATGCGTTTGGATTGGGCGTATTGCCCAATTCGTGCGTTCAGCATTTTTTTAGTGGATCTCGATGGTACTCTTCATGTACCACCAAACTCATTTTTTCACAGATTTTAGGTAAATTTGGATCTCACAGCACTATTCTCGCATGTAAAAATTATTTTGCTACAGTATTTTTAGTAATAAATTTTCAATTTTCAGCAAATAAGTGATATCCAAACACAACCTAAATTGCAAAAAATCTAGTAACACAAAATAATTTACAATTTTTGTCACAACTCTTTATATAGGTGACTGTGATTGATGGAGGAAAAATAATAAGTTTATGTGAAAGTGACATACATTCTGCCATAGTTGCTACATACAAAAGCTATGATAAAAGTTGTGAGTTTATTTGTGTTAGAAGAATTGAGGTATTAGCCCAATGTAAGTTAAAAGAAATTTAAAAAATTACACCAGCCATGACTCAAAGATTAATGTGAAAATGTTGTGCCTTTCTCATATTTTATTTCATAGACATTATATCCATTTTGTTTAACTCCTTTCCAAGGAATCATCATATTTTCTTAAATTTGTGCTCTGAAGTCATCCATTTTCACTAGAGATGTACTTAATTCATCGAGGCTAATTCCATCTTGGCCAAAAGAATCATCATTTAAGACACACTTGTGTTAATTTATTTTCTATCTAATAATTTTGCTAATATCATATTTGCGTCCTTCATTTTTTCTTCACTGTAGGGATTTACTCATCACCATCAACATTGTATTTGAGGCCATATATAACATTAAAGGTCATGGCCTTACGAAGCTTTCTTTCATCCAAATCTTGGCTGAGTCCCAAATTAAAGTCACCAAGGTAGGCTGAAGTGTTGCTATTACTTTCTATGGCACATCTAAAAAGACTAGCCCTGAGGTATTCTGTAGCTCTTCAGCCATTTGTTCTAATATGGCGTGAAGACCATGTTCAAGCATGTCAGTCATAGCTTCGATGTTATTCTGAGCTTAAACTTCATAACTTGTAGCTTCAATATTTTCCATACTCCTAGCTGTTTCTAGCATCTCTCACTATGGTCGTCAATATGCTTGAGAATATTTTGTTTTTAACCTGCTTAAATTGATTACAAGTAATTTGATGCCTTATTTCAAGTTTTGAAATGGTTGATTATGGGTTCGTGGTGGATTATTTGACTTCGTACTTAAAGGGATGTGGTTCGATATTACCTCAATTAAGATGACTTCTGATGCCCAATAGAGGAAATGCAGGTAACAATGAAATCTGGAAAGCAAGTAAATAAAATCCTAAGTTATCAAGTATCAAGACTACTCTCTAAGTGAAATATAATGCTAATGATTTCTCAGAAGCTAAGTTATCCGTGAGTACACTAAAAGTTCTTTTTTTTTTTTTTTTTTTATGAGAGTGAGTACACTAAAATTGATTGCAAGAAAAATAAATCGAAGCTTAGGCCATCTAATAATTAACAGATCGAAGCATAAGTTATCATACTAGACATCAAATTGGATAAAGGCGAAGCATTATGAATCAATTAAGACAAACAACAAAAAACTAAAATCAAAGTTCTCTAAACCTGTATAAAGGAGATTAACCACTTTAAAAAGACGTAAGGAAACACTTACACAAGTATGAACACCTCACAAAACCCTACGAATTACAAGAGAACCTCCTAGCCTCCTAGGAACTAATATTTCAATGATCTTTGTGTAAAATATGTACTTCAATGGAGTGTGGTGGTCCTTTCTCATTTTTATTCTGGTGACTCAAGTCATACAACAATTCTAGTGAGCCAACTATAGAGGAGTAACCTTCCTCCCTCAAAACATCCAGTAAGCCAACTAGCCTGGTGCTGTTATAGTCGTGGAAGGCTTAGCATCACCATCTTCCGAGTACCACATATTCATGTTTTATAGTGCAAAAAAATATTCATGTTTTAGTGCAATTGTAATTAGAAACATATGCCAATGATACAATGGAGGATTAAAGTTTACTTGTACTTTTTTTTTTAATCCATTCGTACTTAGTTTCAGCAACTCTGACATTGTGGAAAGAAGCAGTAAATGGTGAGTTGCAATTAATGAAAAAAAAAGCCCAGCCATATGTTTCTCCGTCTTCATCTATCTACTGACATCTCATGTTCTCTTTGAAATTAAAAAACCCTGCATGTTTTGGTGTTCCATCCAGTCACATTTATGCTTCCCAGCTCTGTGATAGATCAGTACGAGGTTCCAAGCTCATTAATTTATTCAAATATAACAATCAAGCCAATACCAATAACAAACAAAAAATACATGAAATTTTTACTCGCTGGAAGACAAACCATTGTTGGATTTTCATATCACAAAAATAGTTGTGCAGTTTGCACTAGTGGACCATTTGAGAGCTGCAAAAATGGGCAGCAGGAAACTCAAGCAAACCTCATAGCAAGTAATTCTCTTCAATGATTAGCCATCAAAAAGAGTTCTAAAGTCATCAACAAGGGGAATAAAAACAACAAATATATAAAACACTTCAATGTCTTGTCCAAATGACTGCTTCAATAGAGGTTAGGGAAGATGAACAAGAAGAAATCCTAACTAGTCATCAACCAAAGAATCCACACTGCAAGACAGATGTGGAAAATACCAGAGCAGATAATTGCCTAGGTTAAACTCTGGCATACGTTTTCCTTGCATGATTGGAAAAGATTTGGGATATCTATTATCCAAGATTTGTATGCCGTATTTGTTAGTTGCATTGCCAACCTTGTATATGCAATTAGCACATTCTCGGTGACCTTTCCATCTGGTTATGTTGTACAATCCTGAGCCCGTTCTATGACCCAAAAACAATGCTTGATCTCCAAAACTCTGCCGCTGAACCCATTGCATCTTTGAAAAATTTAGCTCATAAACTGAATGATAGTCAAATTCAATTCTATCAATTCCACGAATCATCAGGATCTGTTCATCAGAAGCCAGTAACCGTAACTGCAGTCGACAATTCAAATCTGCAATGCCTTTTACTTTCAGCAGGGTCACATATGGATGAGAATTCAGATTTAGTATCCCAATTTCAGCATGACTAGTTAAAACATATACCTTGCCCTTGAAGACAGCTCCATCAATAATCATCCAAGGATTGTGTCTAGGATTGCTGTTAAATTTGTCATTATAATCATATACAGTCCAATGGACATCTGTGGATCTACAAAACTGGAAATATGGCTGCCATCTACAAAAAGCTATGAGTACAAACTCTGGCAAAGGCGTAGCTAAAGCAGCAAGGATGAAGTGACAATAAGTTTTAGGAGGGCTAGGGAAATGGAGTTCATGTCTTGCAAAAGGATTCAGAAGCCAAATTTGAGAATCTGTCCTTTCTTCCCTGTCCTTCAGGACCAAATATCCACAAGTGATCCCCAAACATGATTTGCCAATAAGGTAGAGCAGTATTGCCTTGTATAACTTTCGATCAAAGATACTATAGAAGTAACAAGCTCTCTTAGCATGTGTTGATAAGAAGAGAACAAGTGGAGGTTGGGATGCCAAAAAACCTTTTTTATATGTCGCAACATATGACCTCCATGTTCTACAAACACACCCAACATGAGATAGTCTATAGGCCCTAGTGACTTTGTAATCAGATCAAGCATAGGCTCAGGAGGGTCCGGCCATGGCCTCCAATTATTATACTCATCCAGCTTTTTCTTCTTACTTCTAGGCCCCTTGAGATTTATATCACTTGCCCCTTGCAGCACCATGATTACCTACCTACAAAAAGAAAATATAGATCAGATCCTATACATGACACTAATTAAACATCTAACACGTCTACATTCATAACACAATCTAATGTTTCCAACCCAACTTTCCATTTTACAAGACATTTAAACTTAACAACATATTATGCTATACTTGGAGCCAACATCCATCTTAGAAGATGCCAACCAGTTTGAATGTTTAGGATGACAATATCAGCATTCAGCACCTCTATCACGCAAATTACTTCAACCACCATATAAAAACATAATAAAGGAATCGCAAAAGTACACACACATACAAATACTTAAATCATGCTTTACGGTACAAGTCATAATAAAATAGATTATATTCATTCTAACATTTCTTCAAACATATAGTACTCATACTTTATACAAGAATACACAGATAATTTTCTCAAGCATGAATCGTTTCTAACAAATGACAAATCAACATAATGAAACCCCATATTAATTTGATGACAGATCGTAGCAGAAACATGATTCAAGGCTGTTCATTATTTTGGCACACAACAAAAAGCAAAACTCACCACTCAACCAATGCTTTCGCTGAGATAAAAACTCCTTCAAAAAAAAAAAAAAAAACTTTAACATAAGACTCAAACTTCTCTTACTAGTTTTCTTTTGCTTTCCTACAGTTTCTCGGCTGCCAAACAGAGGGAAAGCCCAATACAAAAATATGACATTAAAAGTTAGAAAATAAGAAATCGGTGAAGTAAAAGAAAAGTACCTAAATGGAAGTTGTTTGTGAAAACCAAACGACCACCTTGACTTTTTCGGAGTGATGAATGAAGAATGATGATCATGCGGTTATAACTTTTAAACGACAGTTATTAAGGTTTGGAGATTCAGTGGTTTTGTCTTCCTGCCATTCATTCGGCGCCTCAAATTTCTTTTTTATTTTTGAGAAATAATTAAAAGGTGCTGCTAAAACCCAAGCTAATTGTATGTGAAGAAGTGCCAATCTAGCTACAAAGACATTGGCAATTCAGCTCAAATTTCCATAAACAAAACGTGAGTAAATCGTATTTGTTTCATTATTATATGGTTAACATTTTTTTTTGTATATGTATTAATTCTTTTTATTTTATATATATATATATATATATATATATATATATATATATATTAAATCTTGACTGTTCATTTTTTCTTCAAAAAAAAAAAAATCTTGAAGGCTCATTTATTAATTAATATTTAGGGTAAATTATGAGTTTGATCCTTAATATTTGCATTTTTCTTCCACTATTTAACAGTATGCATGCACGGCTACCATGGCCAAGGCACTGTGCACACGGGACTACCATGAACATGCAACATGCCCAAAGGGGGGGAATGTGCGTATTAACGGTGTAGATGGCATCAATGTAGTAAGTTAGGCAACGTACGAAAGTATAAAGGAAACTAACAACTCGAGTTTTTGAAACTCGAGATCCACATTAAAACTCGAGTCTCCAAGACTCGCTTTGCGAGTTTGTGCTGGAGGAGGTGGACAGAAAATGCCACATAGATCTCGAGTCTCTAAGACTCGAGTTTTAAGAAGCAAAACCATTCTGCACTTGAGCAACAATAGAACTGAAGACGACGAAGAACAGGCCTGAAGAAGAACCAACGATCTGACGACGAAGAGGAAGAACAGGCGACGAAGAACAAAGGAGACAGACAACGAAGAATAGAGGAGATAGACAACGAAGAACAAATTTGAGATGCGTTGTCTCCGCCGATGGGTTTGCCGATGGGTTTGCTGATGGGTTTGCCGATGTGGGTTTGCCGATGGGTTTTCTGATGTCTGCGCTTGTCTCCGCCGATGGGTTTGCCGATCGGGTTTCTAATGTCTGTGCTTGTCTCCGCCGATGGGTTTGCCGATCTGGTTTCTGATTTATGCGCTTGTCTCAGGTTGGGGTTTGTATGTTTAGGTGTGAAAGTGTTCTGGAGATGGGAGGGCGAAGTGAAAATGATGACAAATCGAGTTTTTGAAACTCGATTTCAACCTAAAGCAAATCGAGTTTCAGAAACTCGATTTCAACGTGGTTCCACGTGGATTTTTCTTCCACATCAGCTACCACCACTTACAAATCGAGACTTAAAAACTCGAGTTTTATCTTGGAACTCGAGTTTTAGACACTCGAGATGCTAGTTTTCAACATTGTTTTGAAACGTGGCAACTAACTAAATTTTTTAATATTTAATGTTATTTAAAAAAAAATTTCTGCCCAAAGGAGGCTATTTGGGTATGTTGAGATGCCCAAAAAAAGGTTATCTTGGCATATTACTAGGGACAGACCTACGGGGGCCAAGGGGCTCGGGCCCCCCTAGCCCAAAGTTAAAAAAAAAAAAGGAAAAAAAATTTTGGGCCCCCTAGTCCCAAAAAAAATGAATTTTTTTAATGATTATATATATATATATATATATATATATATATATATATATATTCATATATTCTAGTGTTGTGTCTCACTCTTCTAAAAATTTAGACTCCCTCTGTTTTAGTTAGCCTAACCCAACTAGTAACTACTCAACTCAAAAACTTAACAAAAACAAAATTTAAAAAAAAAAAAAAATCTCAATTTACCCAGCATTAAAGTACTAGCAAGTGTTCTAAATGGTAAAGATTTAATATTTAGAATACCAAATACCAAAAACACTACTGTACAAAATATTTCAAAGGTTATATTAAAGTAGCAAAAATAATTTTTGGCTTGTGAAAAAAAAAAAAAAAATATATATACACACACACACACACACACACACACACACACACACACACATATATTTTGCAACAGTTTATGCTCTTAAGAAACAATTTTTTTTTTTGTATTTGTTGGTAAATGATTGCATCTTAATATATTAAAAAACAATGATTTTGTGTATTAATCTTGGTTGATAGTTTGTTAGTACTATATAGATACCTATTTGGATTTTTTTTTTCTTCTTATACTTCGACCCTCCTAACTTGAAATCCTAAGTCCACCTCTGCATATCTAAACATAAACATTTGAAATATTATGAACCAAATTAACACGTAGGATAAATGTCAAATATCAAACTAATATTTAGTCTATTAGTCTATTATTTATTATTATAAAATAATTTAGTTGATCTAGTATTACAAAAATATTATATTAAATAAAGGATATCTATATTACATCTTCCAATGTTACAAACGGCAAAAACTTGATTGCAAATTTACCTATACAATCCATATTGGTCCTATTTGGTCTATTTTGTCTACTTCAGACTTATTCATTCTAATTTGATTTAACCGGTCCACTTTGGTTCTATTTGGACCATGCGGTTCTATTCAATCCATTCTATCCACTTTGGTCCTATTCAGTCTTATTCGGTAAACTTTGGTCCTATTAACCTCATTTTGTTTACTTTGGTCCTATTAGGTCCACAATCATCCTATACGATCCATTTTGTCCACTTTGGTCTAATTTGGTCCTTTCAGTCCACTTTAGTCGTATTCGTTCCGATTCATTCCACTTTGATCATATTCAGTCCACTTTTTTCCTATTTGGTCCTAGAGGTTACAGTGGTTTTTTTTTTTATTTAGAGTTTAATATAATGCTAACCTCGCAGTTCAAATCCTTTCTTCTCTAAACCCTTAAACACTTTATGTATGAATAAGTTTCAATTAAGTTACAAGGCTTTTAACTATAGTGGCTTTTTAATCATAAAAATAGTTGCTATACTTGACACCGGACATATATCTTCCCATGTGTAATTAAAAGGTGATTCACTTATAGATTAAAATACTAAAAAATTGTGTGTGTGTGTATATATATATATATATAATCCCAATTCATTTACCTCACAAATCTGAACTCTCTCTCCCCTGATCTATGTAACTATGGAGTCTTTAACACATTGACACTAGCATCCTTCTTGCTTAGAAGAAAGTAAAGATATCAGAAAAATACTTAAAATGAGAAGAATGCAACAAGCAGAGAGGTGTCACCGCATACTTTCTGCAGATACAAGAGGAGCTAATAATTGATGACTTTTTGTCCTAGATCAATAGGGAAGCATTGTGGATAACCTGGCTTTGAGGGCATCACCAACTCACATCCGTGATGAAAAGAAACTGCCTGTCCTTTCACTTTCCAAGAATAACTGATCCTGCAAACAAAGAATCTAATTTGGCGTTAACAATAGTCTAAGACAACTTTTTTTTCTTCTTCTTTCACAAAATTGGGTATGGTCTATTGTGGTTGATGCATAATAAAAGTGATTTTAGTGCTAGATCTAGGTAAAAATAATGTTGCTCCAATTACAATATGTTACGTCAGCAGTTGAAAAACATACTGTGTCCCTAACATTACTATTGGCTTCAATATTCAGGGAAGAATTACAATTTACAAGCATCACTAAACATAGTTTTTATCTCATATTAAGGAATTGATTGTAATCCATATGACCATATTTTTTCAGCCATTTTTATCATCACCTCATTAGTATAACTGTATAAGTATACTTTGAAAATGAATCAAGCACATAATCTAAGAAGCATGGACATTAACATGAACATGGTCATAAGTACAGGTACAACATAGCAACACGAGTAATTTTTGAAAATTATAACATGAAATCACCCGTACAACACCGATACGATACAAGTACGAAACTCTAAATGAAATATTTGTTCTTCCTAACTCGTAATACGCGATAAGTAATTGAGGGTCTAATTGAAGCAGCTTTGTGAAAACTGTTCTAACAACACTGTAAGAGGCAAAATTTTCAGCCAATTATAAAATGCCACATCAAAGTTTAGTGGCAAATTCTAAATTAATGTCATTAAATTAATTAAATTAGATGATGACATGTGTCATCCAAATTGGCATCACATTAGCATATCAAAATTTGCCACGTGTCATTTGGTCCACAAGATAAAGATAAATTTCCTATTCAAAGTTTATGGGTAATTATCTTTATTAAAATAAATAAATAAATAAAATAAAGATAAATTTTCTATTCAAAATTGGTAGATAATTATCTTTATTAAATAAATTAAATAGAGATAATTATTTATCTTTGTTGATTATTATCTTTATCAAAATATGATCTTTATCAAAATAGATAAATAGAGATAATTATCTCTAAGAAGAATTTAGGCCAATCAAAAGTCTGCTACATACTTTCAAGCATATCAATTCATAGTGAAGCTTATCTTCTAAAATCACTATAAATAGAGGACATCCCTTCTCATTTTCTGGAGGAGGTTTTTCAAGAGGCCCAGGCTCTGGAGAAATTCTGTCAAAAGAATTTTTGAAGAACTTAAAGAACATTTGAAGAACTTGAAGAACATTCGAAGGGCTTGAAGAACTTGAAGGACAACAAATCTCTAACAAGCTTAAGGCCAGAGATTCGTTGTGAAGACCATTTGATCCATCTTTCAACCAAATTGAAGAAAGTTTCACGTTTGAGTGAAGACCATAAAGAAGATAGAATCAGAGGAGCATTTGTCAAAACTGAGATTGAACTCATTACTTGATTAATACAAAAAATATATTTGTAGAACGCTTTTTTTTTTTAATTTGTTTGATTTTTCTTCAATTGAGAAATTTGTGTTTACAAACACCTTTCTTGCTGTTTTATGATATTCACCTCTCGGCTGTGTGGTCTCTGTAATTCAGGGCTTGGTTTAATTGAGATATAAAAAGAGTGCATCTTAGACAATTAGGACCTACCAAATGGCATTATAGACATTATCTCTAGTTCAACATGGAAAATGGGGTCACAGATATCTATCTGATTACCGTATCAATTTACGGAAGAAGGGTTAAAAATAGCAATATTTGTGGTGCTAAGCTGCTGTGGTGTTAGCATCGGAGCCATACCAACCACTTAGTGATTGGTCCACTCCCTGAAGTTTTGTGGTTCATTGAAAGAAACTGGACCTACATAGATACGTGACTCTCCACGGTTATCCGTATTCAATTTCTTCTAATCTGACTTCTAGTTGGTTAATTGTTGTGGCCCTTGATATTGTTAAATTACAAAGAAAATGGCTCAGCCAATAAATAAACAATTTTAATGAATGATATAATAAAGAATAACTCAGACTGTGTACGTGCTTAGTATCATATATTTAGTTTACATGTTCATTTGAGAAAAGGAGGGTTACAAATTTACATGAGATTTTTTTTTTTTTTTTTTTTTTTTTTTTTTGAGGGGGATGGTTACAATAGGTTGACAATAAAATTTAGTCACTCTTTTATAAATTCACTACAAATAGTATTATGGTGTTCTCTGTTACATGTGTTTCACTAGAACTAATTTATGGAGATCTATAATTAACCCCAAAAGTTTGAGACTAATAAGACTTTATTGTTGTTAATATTAGTATGTTCTCTGATAGCGAGTTTTTTTTTTTTGGATAAGGATAGTGAGTTTTTTTTTTTTTTTTTTTGAGTAAACAGTAATACTTATTAGAACACACACAAAAATAGTAACATTAGTGTTTTAAACTGGGTTTATAATACATTATTTAACCAAAGTGCAACTATAAAAGGGGTCTAACCTTTATAGTTGTAGACTAGAGTTATAAGTTCAGTGGGTATTAAAGCCTTTTTTATTAGGTACATTTTTTCCCCTTGCTCCCCAAAACATCGGAACAACATTGTCATTTGCCAATATTGTATATACCAACAAACCTCTATTGATCTGGTCATTGATACAACGTGGGCTAATAATTAGCATAAAAAATCATGTATGGAGGAGAAGCATCGCTCACATATAATACAAATACATAGTTCCTTTTACTCAAAAAAAAAAAAAAGATAGTTCCTAATTAACTCTAAGAAAATGAAACGCTAAAAAATTAGATAAATGAATATTTATTTTATTTTGTAGAATGGAATTCTATAGAAAGGAAAAAATAATCTTGCATCATTATTATTATTGTTGTTGTTGTTGTTGTTGCTGCTGCTGCTGCTGTTGTTGTTGATTTTTTTAAGAAGGTCTGCATCATTTAGAATTAGATTGCAATCCAATGGACGAAAATGTCACTGCCAGAGTTTTACCTACTTTAGAGTAATTAAAGAAAGACACAATTACATGTGAAAAAAAGAATAAGAAGGCAATTTTATGCATGACTTTACAAAGATTTTACCAATTGATTTAACTTATAAAGTCTTTGTAAGTGTGTGTGTATATATATAGTTGGAGGTGGAGAATTTAAATTTTGGAGGTCCTTATTTGAAACACCAAAATGTGTCAACTGAACTCTAAGACTTTTGACTAGAACAAGTAAGTTATGAGTATGAAAAAATGGTAAGTTACATTTTTATTGTAACTTAACATTTCAACAAGTCTTCAATTAGTGTAGACTATATTTATTATTGATGTAATCAAGAATCTTATCATTCAACTAGCACCTGCTAAGATTTTTAACAGAGATATTAAGGTTCAAATTGTTTGTCCTCGTGATGAAAGAATGATGTAAGAAAGGTGAAAAACATGGCCCGGGGGGGGGGGGGGGGGGATGCAGCATCTGCCAACACAGTCTACACATTATAATTTTAAAGATAAATTGCAAATTACATTCCTAAAATTTTAGAATATTAGATTGTACACCCTGGAGTTTCAGAATTTGAATTTTACCACCTAAAGTTTGGGAATGCTTGGATTTTACATTCGGATATTTTAGAATTTGGATTTTACCCCTTATATTTTAGAAGTATTTGGCTTTAACTCCCTAAAGTTTGAGGGTGATTAGATTTTACACCCTAAAGTTTTAGAATTTTGGGGTGTAAAATCCAAATCCCCTAAACTTTAAGGGGATGTAGCATCTGCCAACACAGTCTACACATGATAATTTTAAAGATAAATTGCAAATTATATCCCTAAAATTTTAGAATATTAGATTGTACACCCTGGAGTTTCAGAATTTAAATTTTACCCCCTAGAGTTTGGGAGTGATTGAATTTACATTCTGACGTTTCAGAATTTGGATTTTACCCCTTATATTTTAGAAGTATTTGGCTTTAACTCCCTAAAGTTTGAGGTTGATTAGATTTTATACCCTAAAGTTTTAGAATTTTAGAGTGTAAAATCCAAATCCCCTAAACTCTAAGGAGTAAAATCCAAATTCTGAAACGTCATTGTATAAAATTCAAACACTCCAAACTTTAAGAGGTAAAATCCAAATTCTGAAATTTCAGGGTGTAAAATCTAATCAGCCCCAAACTTTAGGGGTGTAATTTGCAATTTACCTAAATTTTAAATTAAAAGTAAACCCAATAAAGATCTTGTCTTAAGTCCTTTTTTTTTTCCTCTTTTTCAAATAAGATAATGTCTTAAGTCTTAACTGGTCTTTATGTTAGAATTCTATTCCCTCTTTCTTATGTGTATTTTTGTTTCTTAAAAAAAATAAATATTATAGATACAATTATATTCAAAACCACTCTAGTCAAAATTGAAATTGGAATATTGTTATTCTCCCACGAATTTATTATAAATCCTATGTCTATCACGTATTGATCATGAAAAATATGTTATAATTATTAAAAAAATATTTTTGTGCATATAAACTTATTGGAAAATAAAGAAATGGGTGAGTGAGGACAAGACAAGGTAGGGTCATGGGTGCCCTAATGCCCTATTATCTCTTCAAGACAACAAAAACAAAAAAAAAAACAAAAAAAAAAAAACAAAAAAAAAAAAACCTTGTGTGGGATGAGAGTAGAGCAATTCATGTTCAGGACAGATTAGAAGTATTTTGCTAATTTCAATAAAGTGGCTATAACACTCCCACACACCCTTGGCATAGTGGTCACTCCACAATAATAAGTACTTGTGAAATGTGGGGTGCGGGGTGCAAAGGTTGGGTTCAAGTCTATAGAAATGAGCTTCACACACATATACATTTAGATTAGGTTAAAGTATAATTTCTATTTTGTATAAAAATAAAAATAAAATAATAATAAAGTGGCTATGACATTAATGAGATAAAGATGAAACAAAAAGAGGAAAATGTGAGCATGAGAGTAGTGAGAGAAAATGAGAGGCAAGTGTTTTGAATATTGTAATAAAATATGTATAAAAAAATATAAATTATAACTAGGCGATGTATATAAGTGATTTTGTTTTTGTATAAATAATTTACATATATACATTCAAGGCAAGGCAAGTAAAACTTATCCTCACCCCATCAAAGTGGGAAAAATTAGCCCGAAGTGAAGTGTGATTGAGAATTTTTACCATCCCTAAAACCGTAAAAGCTCATTTGTAGTAAACATTAGAGACTAAAATCACTCAGAGACTAAACTTTAGCATATGGCTTCAAAAATAGACTATTAGTATAGTATTTAAGAAAAAAGAAAAGGAAATGGAGAATATAAGCTCTTCACTAATTATTCTTCAATATGGAATGTGCGGTTTTTACTTTTTATAAAAAAATCATAGGAGGAGGCGAGTGGTTTCTTTACCTCTTTATTACTATAATAGCATCCTACCTACTTGTGACACACTTAAACTTACACCCAAATTCACAACAAACTTTTGTGTCAACTTGTGATTAGTCTACTGAAATTAGATGTATGCTGATAACCCATTTATCACTTATTTGCTAAAAATTAAAAACTTAATGCTGAAAATACTGTAACAAAATGATTTTTAAATGTTTGAATAGTGTTGTGGGACCCAAATTTACCTAGAAATCTATGAAAAAGTGAGTTTGGTGGTAAGTGAACAGTACCACCGGGACCCAATAAAAAAAAACTGAATGCATGGATCGGGCAAAACGCCCAATCCAAACGCACGCTAAGAGTAGATGACGAAGAGGGCCAAGTTTCGAAGGATGGATATGGAGTCAGTCCGGCTAAATCCGGATAGTGTGGTTTAAAGGTTTTGGGCTTCTTTAAGGTTAGTCAGTCAGACCCTTTGATGGGCTGCTGAATTTCTAGGAGTATTCATTCTTAATTGAAACTTGAAACTATTCTTTATCCTTCATTAGGCTAAAAAAGAGATGTCTGGGCTTCAAGTATCATTGAACACACTAGTAAGGTTGTTTATAACAAGAAACCCCCAAAAAAAAAAGTATCAATAATATCAAAAGGCACGGAAATTTCAATCAAACTAATGAATTCACGGGAAATGTCAACAGAGTGATCTTTTTTTCGAATATTCTTGGATTTACTTGGGCTTATTTCAGGAAGTACACAAAGCAAAGCAATTTGCTATACTGCCAGTACCTGTAAAATAAGCAAATCAATGTTCCCTCTGATTCCCATTTTTCACCACCATTACCTTTGTTGTCCAAGAAAATTTTCCCAACTACATTAGTCCATTTGCTAAAGCTTGCATTTGGGCTTCGTTTGTTGGGGATTCATTCGGAAAATAGATATATCAACTATTTATAAATCTGTTACAAGCCACATATTTAATTTTGTGTGATTATAGATTTGCATAAAACTTATGTCACCTAGCAACACTAGTGAAACTAACTGTTCAACACTATACTTTTTCATGGTGCCTGTTAGATGGAGGACACAAGTTTTCTTTTTTTCATGCTGAAGTACCCTAACTGAATCACAAATGCGTGTAAAGGAGGAGTAACATAAAGAGGCAGGGTAAACTAAAAATTATCCGGTTCCCTAATATCAAAATCAGATTCAAGGAATCTGACCCTTACATGAAACAAAGTTCCAGCCAAATAGATATAAAATCAGCTAGGATATGTATTGAAAGAGGCATAAGCTTAAATACAAGAACGATAACCTAAAGAGATCATACAGCTAACTTACAAAACATACAACATGCTCAATATATGTATAAAGCCATCGATGGGGAATGTAAGATTCCTCTGGCAATTATGCATCACTAACCACAGGCACCTTTTCGTACCCTTCCAACTCTCTAAACCTTCGAGGAAAGAAGAACCGACCACCAAACTTTTGCTGCAAGTAAATGATCAATGCAAAAACCAAACCACCAAGAGGGATAGCAACATCCCAAGCAGTGGAATAAAAATCTGCACCAGGATTTGCATATATGTATGACCCATCATACAGGTGAATATATTTGTGAGCCCTGTAAAGATCATATGCATGAGGTAGCAATCTGACTAAAGTGTTTCCCATGTAGAATCCACAAGAGAGAGCTCTCTCTCTGGAGTTCCAAAACAGGTTCAGCAGTATCTGAGGCAAAAGAAAACCATCCAAGACCAATCCACCATAAGATTTCAAGTCACCCCAATGAGAACCCGGATTGGTACTTCTTAAGGAATAAGTATCCATCGCAACATCATTTTCATTATTTCCCCAGTTGGCTATCACAGCGACTAAAGCCCCAGCTGCACATAATGGTAAAACTACAAAGAGAACCCTCTTCTCAGCAATTCACAAAGCCTTCTGATTACCGTCACCCCTTCTTGCGGACCATGTTCAATGCAAAAGACGGAATTGAAATAAGAAAGCTACCATTCCAATCACCCTTACAATTACCTCATTTGCTTCAGTCCATCCACCACTGTCAAAGAATATACTTCTCCCACGAGAATTTCTCAGGAACAAGGCTTCAAAGTTGAGCACAAGAGGTATCATGTGACCCAGAGTGAGAATTGATAGCATGACAAGTGAGGTGAGGGAAGCACATGAGGGTGCCTTTTGACATGAAAGAGTTGGGAGTCCCACAAACACACATGAAAGTGTTGTGGAGATAAGTACCATGATGATTTCTGCATCCATCCTCCAAATGGAGGCTTCATCCCTGTAATAAGTAGTTGCAGACTAGTCTAAAACTTCAAAGTAAAGACTATCAGATTTTTCCCTTGTGCTTTTAATGCTTCCCTTGATACGACCTGAATATCTTTCATTCGTTGGAGGGAACTCAAAATTGACAAGAATCTCGCAATCCAGAGAATCGTTTGAGCCAAGAGTTCTGCACCCTACCATACACAAGATTCCTGTTTCAGCATCATACAACCCTTCAGCTATGATCTCAAAGTTCTCATACAATGTGGAAGACGTGTTGAATGGAGAGATCGTCGAGTACGCTGTGAGGCCTATGTGGTAGCTGATATTGACTGGACCACTGCTGTTGAAATTCGCTGGCTCTTCGGACTCCACATAGCTTTGGTACTGATAGAGCTGATTATCAACAGAGATTGGGGCAGAATAACCCCAACCTATACTTCCTTTGGAATTTTTCACTAACATGTCGAATCTCATTTCATAAGAAAACGCATTTGGGTACACTTTCCCTTTGGTTTTAGCAGGATTTGAGCATGACTTCCTCGCTATGGTAATCTTGGAATACTCATACTTCCCACTAGACACACCGGCATCCCCTCGCATATAATTCCTACCACTTTGAAACATGATCTTATCGAAGTAACCAGATTCATTCCCAGCCTTGACACTCCAAATTTATCCCACCATGCTACTAGCACCTCTGATTGACCAGACGGCAGGGAACCTCAAGGTCAACATGGTTGAACAATCACCAAGATGAGCATCAGAAAAAGATTGTATCATGCCCAAAAACCGACTAGCAACAATACAGAGCTAATTCTTGCTTGTTAGCATGTATAGTGGTGTGGGCTTTAGGCCCAACTAGATTACTTGTATAGCACACATTCTTGTACTATACTCTTATTTGTACTGCACTCATATGCATCCTATATAAAGACACTCATGTATATTCTTTCACGAAAAATACAATACACTTATTTAGTATTTCTAACATGGAATCAGAGTCATTGCTCTAATTTTCTTGTGTTTTGCAGTCTTGTCTTTATTGGTGTTTTCCACTACCTTAACTTCTCTGGTCAGTAAACCTTTCTTTTTGGTGCCCTCTCCTGACTGCTCCGTCGCCATCAGAGGTCCTCAAGGTTGAATCTTCGCCTCCAAAAGCTCGCTCTTTGCCACAAAGATCACTACGCTCATCAAATCTTCACTTCGAACCTCCGATTAGAACACAAGATATATCACCGTGTAGATCATCACCTGATCTACTCATCCCCGCCAGAATCGTCGACATATGACATTGCACACGCTCCCACGCGCGTTGAAAATCGTCAAGATCCATTCACGCACCAGAAGAAGCTCGACGTGTCCAGATCACGCGCCACTAGGAATCTCACTGATGTCATTCGTGACGTCATCACTTGACAAGTCAACCCTAGTTGACTCATTTGCTGACATTAGCCCTAGCTGATTGCTGACGTCATCCTGCCTACGTCATCATTGACTTTTGCCATAGTTGACCATTGACTATTTGATAGTTGACTGTGACTTTCGTGTTTGACCATTGACTCTTTTGTCAGGTTTGACTTTTTGCAGTCCAGGTGCTCCTTACCCAATTTTTCGCGTAGATTGCATTTTTGCATATTTTGCTTCTAAATGAAAAATAAGGACAGGTTTTCTTCTTATTTCAATAATCGTCGCCAACAATCCAACAAATGTTTTTGCAATTTTTGCAAACGTTTTGGCCACAATATTGAGATTTGCTATCATCTCAACAAATCAGTTGTTTCAACTTATGCTCCTACTGTTGCTAACACTGAGAGTGTCCAACCAATGGCTTCCTTCTCTGCACAGTATAAGTCTTCTGAATCCACTTTCACAATTTCCAGAGATGACCTTATAAACATCATCGCTAATGTCATTCGTATGGTTAGTAATGCATCTTATTCCTTTTTTCTCTCAGCTTTATCTAGTATGTCTCCTACCTCTTGGCTTATGGATTCTGCTTATTGCAATGACATGACACCTCACTCGTCCTTATTTTTTAACCTTAAACCTACACCACACCCTCTTAATATTCGCACAACAAATAGTTCCATAATGTCTAGTCATAATATAGGTTCCGTTTTGACCTCCAACCTCTCAATTCCTGGGGTCGTTAATGTTCCTGACCTTATTTATAATTTATTTTCTATGGGATAATTAGCTAAGTTAGGTTATTGCATTATATTTGATTATTCTGGGTGTATTGTGCAGGATTCAAGGATGTGATAGTAGCCTGGGATCGGTCGCGGAGTTGGGCGTATGTTTCCCGTGAGCAACCTTTGTCTTCCACTTGTTTCTCCTATTTTTGTTACTGCAGCTGCTTCTGTTCCTTCTCTTGCACTTTGGCATGCTTGACTTGGTCACACATCTTCCTCTCGGGTACAACAATTGGCTTCTAGAGGTTTGTTAGGTTCACTATCTATAGAAAATTTTGATTGTATTTCATGTCAGTTAAAAAAACAACCAACTTTTCCTTTCAATACTAGTGAATCAATATCCATTAATATCTTTGATCTTATTCATTCTGATGTGTGGGGGCCTTCCTCTATCTCTAATATTGGTGGATCTCGATATTTTGTTGTCTTTGTTGATGATTACTCTCGCTATAACTGGATTTTTAATATGAAATATCGTTTTGAATTATTGCAAGTATATTCTAATTTTGCAAAAATGGTTGAAACTCAATTTTCCAAATGCATCAAAATTTTTCAATCTGATAATGCTCTTGAATACACTCAATATGCTTTCCAAGCCATTTTACATTCCTGTGGCACTGTTCTTCAACTAACTTGTCCAGGTACCTCTCAGCAAAATGGTAGAGCCAAACGAAAACTTCATCATATTCTTGACAATGTCTATGCTCTCATTTTCTCTGCCAAAGTTCCTGCTTCTTTTTAGGGTGAAACTACACTTCATGCTATCCATGCTATTAATCGCATTCCTAGTCTTGTCATCCAAAATCAAACTCCATATGAGCGCCTTTTTGGGTCACCTCCAGATTATGATCGCCTTCGCGCCTTCGGTTTTTCCTGTTTCATTCTTCTTCAGCCACATGAGCATAACAAACTTGAGCCTCGATCAAGGTTTTGTTGTTTTCTTGGCTATGGCGAAGCTCAAAAGGGGTATCAGTGTTATGATCCTGTTTCTCATCGTCTTCGTATCTCCTGCAATTTGGGAACATCGCCTCTTTATCGAGCTCTCTCACTTTCGTGCCTCCCTATCTTCCTCATCTGTCTTAGATCTTTTTCCAGATGAGGTACATATTCCTTTTGTAGCTGCTCCTGATCCTCCTATAGTTGCTCCCAATTCTCCTATAGACTTCTCTGTCTAACCACTAGATATCATTGATCCTTTTCCGAATTCACCCTTTAATGAACAGGTGGAAGATGAATAAGTCGAAGATGAGCTACCCAACCCCAACCTTGAGCTTGGGTTTCCTGCTCCTACTCCACCTGAAGATCTTGCACAAGTCATTCCATCTCGTAAACTCAACTTGGATAAGATTTATTCCTGCACATTTACTTAACTATCATTGTTACACTGCCCTTACTACATTACACAAGCCTCACACCTATCGTGAGGCTTCCACTGACCCTTTATGGTAGATTGCAATGAAAGAGGAACTTGATGCATTATCTAAAAATCATACTTGGAATTTGGTGACACTCCCCCCTAGGAAATCTGTGGTTGATTGTAAGTGGATCTACAAGATTAAAACTTGCTCTGATGGGACCATTGAGCACTACAAAGCTCGTCTTGTTGCAAAAGGTTTTACACAGGAGTATGAGATTGATTATAAAGAGACCTTTACTTCGATTGCTCGTATCTCATCTGTTCGTGGCCTCTTAGTTGTTGCTATTGCTAGTAAATGGGACCTTTTTCAAATGGATGTCAAAAATGCATTCCTTAATGGGGATTTAAGTGAAGAAGTTTATATGCAACCTCCTCCAGGTCTCTCTATTGAATCAAACAAGGTTTGTAACCTTCAACGTGCACTTTATGGCATTAAACAAGCTCCACGAGCTTGGTTTGCCAAATTCAGCTCTACCATCTCTCGCTTGGGTTATATGGCCAATCATTATGAGTCTGCCTTATTTCTTCGTCGCACTGACAAAGGCACTATTTTACTTCTCTTGTATGTAGATGATATGATCATAACTGGTGATGACCTTAGTGGCATTCAAGAACTCAAGGATTTTCTCAATCAGTAGTTTGAGATGAAAGATCTTGGACATCTCAGCTACTTCTTGGGTCTTGAAATCACTCATTCTACAGATGGACTTTACATTACTCAAGCCAATTATGCCTCTGAACTCTTGTCTCGAGCTGGACTCACTAATAACAAGACTATTGACACTTTAGTTGAGCAAAATACACATCTGACTCCTTCAGGGGAGAAACCATTGTCTAATCCCTCTCTTTAAAGATGCTTGGTTGGCAGTTTAGTTTATCTCACTATCACTTGTCCAGACATTTCCTATGTTGTTCACCAAGTGAGCCAGTATCTGTCTACTCCATGATCGACTCACTATGCTATTGTTCTACGCATTCTTCGATACCTAAAGGGCACTCTCTTCAATAGTCTTTTCAACTCCGCTCAATCTCCACTTATTCTCAGTGCATTTTCTAATGCTGATTGAGCAAGTGATCCCACTGATTGCAAGTCCACCACGAGTTATTGCTTTCTTCTTAGTTCTTCTCTGATTTCTTGACGAAGCAAGAAACAAACTCATGTAGCCCACTCCAGTACTGAAGCAGAATATCGTGCCCTTGCTGATATCACATCTAAGCTCCTTTGGCTACGATGGCTTCTCAAAAACTTAGGTATGTCTAAATCCTCTACTACTCCTCTTTATTGTGAAAACCAAAGTGCCATTCCTATTGCTCACAATGATGTCTTCTATGGACGGACTAAACACATCGAGATCGATTATCATTTTGTCCATAGTGCTCTCAAGCTGATGTCAGTCTCCTCTAAAGATCAACTTGCAGATATCTTCCCCAAGTCACATCCTAAGGGACGCCTTCGTACTTTGGTTGACAACCTCAAATTGGTCTTACATCTACCTTGAGTTTAAAGAGGGTTGTTAACGTGTATAGTGTTGTGGGCTTTAGGCCTTACTAGATTACTTGTATAGCACACATTCTTGTACTACACTCTTACTTGTACTGCACTTATATGCCTCGTATATAAAGACACTCATGTATATTCTTTCAAGAGAAATACAATACACTTATTTGGTGTTTCTAACATTGCTTTTATCCCATGATCCTTCCCCAACCAGAGTCATGTTGGGACTGAAATGCCAGTATTAATCAATATAGCTCCCATTAGCAAACTCCTCCAAGACTCGCATCCTTTCTTTCTCCTCAGAACATTCAATTTCGCTCAAAGACATAAGATTTAGCACATATCCAATACTCTTTTCCAAAGGATTGCTATAGTTCTTTGCAGAAACGCAACCCCTAGAATATTTCAAATTAAATTGATTGACTACCCTTGAGACTATTGAACAAAAACTGCATGTTGGTAGAGAACAAAGTGACAAGCCTTTTGGAAGATGATCACTTCCAACAGAACAACGATCTTTGGAATCATTGGAAACATATGAATACTTGTAATTCATTTGAGGAAACAACAACACGGAAATTGGATCAAAGTAGGAATCTTCATTATCAAAACTCAGACTCTCTAAAGTCCCAGTAATCAAACTAGTAATATTAGTTGACTTTGTGAGATTAGAGCGCTTAAGAACATTGAAAAGCTTAAGCAAATAATCTTCTTTGGAGTAAGTAAAACCTATTCCAACAGCACAAAGGTTCCCCTTTGATTCTGAGTAGTAACCTCGTAGTCCAAAAGTTACTGAATTTCTTTGAGGCCTATCTTGGTAGTAGATATTTTAGACTTGAAATGTCAAACTCAGTTCAACCCTGAACAAGACTGAGATATCAGTTTAATGAACAATTCTGGTGCGAAGTGAAATGGAGTCCGAGAAAGTGGGAGAGTAAGAATATGAGTTTTAGGTGTGGAGTTAATCCCTGCCAGTGTAGTAACCATTATGTTGAAGTGGGCCCGTGTGTGTGGCTTGAATTGCCACAAGCCCCTATAAATTACAAGTAAACCAAATACAACTTGTAATAGGAAACCATAAGTCTAAGTCAGTCACAGTTGACCGAATACAATTGATACAAGGAATCCTATATTGCCGACTTAAGCACAGCAATATATAAGTGCAAGTGTGCGGCAATTATAATAAACAATTCCTAGAAACCTAGCAGCGGCCACATAAGAAGAAGAATAGTGTTTTCTTGTCTTATGGGTGAGAGAAAGTTAAGGTGTATTGAGATTTGGGTTTCTTGAGAGTGTTCTTGTGCACTATTGTATCTCCCTAATTTTATAGTGAAATTTCTCCATCATCACCGAGGAGGTAGGCAGTTTGCTGAACCACTTAAATTCTTGTGTTCTTTGTGTGTGCTTATTATTTAATTTTCGATTATTTACTGTTATTGATTTGAGTCTTGAGGTGTTATCTGCACAACAAGTGGTATTAGAGCCAGGTTAGGATTCAATCCTTTGAACACAGTAAAGATGTCAAGCACGAAGTATGATGTAGAGAAGTTTTGTGGTAAGGAAAATTTTTCTCTTTGGCAAAGGCAGATGAAGGATCTCCTAATTCAACAAGGAGTTCAAAAGGCCGTGCTTGGGAAGGAGAAGAAACCAAATACGATGAAGGATGTAGAATGGGCAGAGATGGATGAGAAAGCAGCTAGCGCTATTCGTCTCAACCTAGGTGATGAGATCATTCACAACATCCTAGAAGCAAAGACCGCAAAGGAGGTTTGGGAAAAATTAGAAGGTCTTTATATGAGAAAGAATCTGATGAACAAGTTGTACGTGAAAAAGCAACTGTATAATTTGCATATGAAGGAAGGTTCAGATCTATTGGAGCATCTCAACACGTTTAACATGTTGAATATCCAATTGTCAAGTTTAGGGGTGAATTATGAGGACGAAGATAAAGCGTTACTCTTATTAGCGTTGCTTCCTACTTCTTTTGATCATCTAGTAACTTCGTTGATGTATAGGAAAAAGACTATAGTACTTGAGAAGGTGACCAGTGCTCTCTTGTCACACATGAAGATAAAGCAAGATGGTGATGGTTCTTTGGCTGGTGGACTTATTGTAAAGTCTAAGTCAAGTAATAGGGGTAAAAGCAAATCAAAAGGATGGAACTCCAACAAGAACAGATCACAGTCAAAATCACATGCAAAGAAAGATGTAAAGTACTTTTATTGTCACAAAAAAAAGGCACTACAAGAATCAACGTGAAGAGTTGAAAGAGCATATAGCGGAGAAGAATAATGGAAAGAAGCCCCTAGAATCAGCTAGTGTTACTGAAGAAACATTAGATGATAGTGAAGTTGGTGCAGATTTACTTTCAGTCTCATTAGGTAACAATGTTCTATTGGAATCTTGGGTTTTAGATTCAACATGCTCATATCATATGACTCCAAAGAAAGATTGGTTTGACACGTATAAGCCTTAAAATGGTGGTATGGTCCAAATGGGTGATGATGATACATGCCCAGTTATTGGAATTGGTATCGTGAAGATCAAGATGTTTGATGGAGTTGTGAGAGTTCTTAGTAATGTCAGACATGTTCCAGATCTTAGAAAGAATTTAATTTCTTTTGGAGTATTGGATAATTTGGGCTATTCATACTCATCAAAGGGTGAAATCATGAAGATTACCAAATGTGCTTTGATGGTGATGAAGAGACAGAAAGTAAGCACGCTTTACAGATTGATTGGGAACATAGTTGTAGGAAGAGTTGCAGTCACCACTCCAGTGAAGTCCAGCACTAACGAGACAAAATTATGGCATATGCGACTTGGCCATATTAGTGAACGTGGTATGTTAGAGTTGCACAAAAGAAATTCATTGAAGGGGGTGAAGACATGCAAGCTTGATAGGCCAAGAATGTACCCCTTGTGATGAATTAATTGATTAATTAGCCAAGTTTATTAATTAATCAAATTAGCATGCAATGTACGTGGCAGCACAAAAAAATCACCAACTTAAATAAAATGAAGCGGAAAACAAAGTTGACAATGTGATTTGTTTTCAAATGGGGAAAACCTCTAAGACAAAAACCCCACCGGATGATTTTAAGGTCACCACTCCCGAGAATTCACTATTATTAGAACAAGCGGTTACAAGTAAAGGAATCTCAGTACCTTGTACCAACCTACAGTTGAACCCTTACCCCAATACCCAATTGGACTTGTTTTGTAGTGACAATCTCTCATTTTAATGCACGGCTCCTAGTACATGGCTAACCAATAGATGCGCGGATCCTAGTACACAACTTAATCACCAACTTGAGAAGGATGTTGGCTGCAAAGTTCTTCAGTTTATCGTACGATGAAGATCATGAAGTTGCTTGGTTACAAAACTCTACGGTGTACAAACATAGCAGTTTCTTCAAGGGAAAGAAGAACTAGGGCAACTAGGTTTTCGATCATAATTTGTATAAACAACACTTCGCTTCATACTTGTGCAACTGTGTCTACTGTGATGGCCCTTAAAATAATCCTTATATACGTTTAGGGTTGTGAGAAAATAAAGCCCAAACACATACTCACTGATTGGAATGAAATCAAAACTGAAAATCTGATTTTCATAATTCTCAATAGATACCCTATCTGTTGAGCATCGGGCTAGAACAGCTTTTTAAATCTCAATAGATACTGGCAATTGAGATATAAAATCCAGCACTTCATCATTTGATTCTTGGACAGACTTGCATGGTTTAAATACTTAAACTTGAAACCTTGTTCCTTGATGCATTAAACGTATCCTAGATCTACCCAATTACAAGTAAAATGTGTTTTGGCTAATCCTTTATCAAAGAATTAGCCAATACATGATGAAATATGCTCCTAACATGAATCACATATGTCCTAATAAAGCTAGACTTCTGCAAGTATTATGCGTATGAGAAGCAGCATAGAGTCAGTTTCAAGACAAGCTCTCATATACGTAAGGGTGTTCTTGACTACATTTATTCAGATGTTTGGGGTCTGGCATCAGTTTCTTCTCATAGTGGTGATCAATATTTCGTTAGTTTCATTGATGACTACTCTAGACAGGTATGGATTTATTTTATGAAGCATAAGTTTGATGTGTTTGGCATATTTAAAAAGTAGAAAGCACAGGTTGAGAATCAGATTGGCAGGAAAATAAAATACCTTAGAACAGATAATGGACTAGAGTATAGAAATAAAGAATTCATAAGATTTTGTGAATTAGAAGGTATTACTCATCACTTCACAGTTAAAGGAACTCCACAACAGAATGGGGTTGCAGAGAGAATGAACGAAACCTTAGCCAAAAGAGCTAGATGCATGAGATTGAATGCAGGATTGCCTAAGGTGTTCTGGGCAAAGACAGTCAACATAGCAAGCTTCATTATTAATAGATCTCCATCATTAGCCATTGATTTCAAGATTCCAGAAGAGGTTTGGTCAAGTAGATTAGTTGATTATTCGAGTCTAAAAATCTTTGGTTGTCCAGCTTATGTGCATGTGCAGAGTGGAGAGCGTTCTAAATTGGATTCAAAGTCAAGAAAATGTGTATTTCTTAGTTTTGAAAAAGGTGTTAAAGGCTACAAGCTTTGGGATCCAATCTCAAAGAAAACGGTGAGCGGAGATGTCATATTTGATGAAGCCTTTATGTTGAAACAGAGACATGTGATGATAGTCCACAGGAGAAATTAACTGTTGAGGTGGAGTTTGACAAGAATAGTTCACCCAGTGATAAGGGTGATGTTGAGATTGATCCACAGCAGCAAAAAAAGAGCCTTATTCAATTGCTAAAGGTAGGAAGAAACGAGTTCACAAAGCACCACAAAGATATGGCTTTGAAGACATGGTTAGTTTTGCTCTCATAACTAATGCTGGAGATCCATTCACATTCAAAAAATGAGGCTACAAATAGAAAAGACAATGAGAAATGGCTTGTAGCAATGTTAGAAGAGATGGAGTCACTACAAAATAATAAGACTTGGGAATTAGTGAAATTGCCCAAGGGAAAGAAAGCTATTGGTTGCAAGTGGATATTTCGCAAGAAAGAAGCATTGTTAGAAAAGGAAGGTGAAAAATTCAAGGCATGGTTAATGGCTAAGGGTTACTTATAGAGAGAAGGAATTGATTATAATGAGATTTTTTCACTAGTTGTGAAGCACACCTCAATTTGAATAATCCTAAGATTTGTGACAAAGCATAACATGGAGTTAGAGCAACTAGATGTGAAGACCGCATTTCTTCATGGAGATTTAGAAGAAGAGATTTATATGCAACAGCTCGAAGGCTTCAAAGAACCTGGCAAGGAAGATTATGCTTGTCTATTGAAGAGATCATTATATGGCTTGAAGCAGTCTCCTAGGAAATGGTAGAAACAGTTTGATTCATTCATGGTCACACATGGGTACATGCACTGTGAGTATGACTGTTGTGTTTATTTTAGAGTACTTGTTGATGGCTCTTATATATTTCTTGCTCTATATGTTGATGACATGTTAGTAGCTGCAAAGAGTAAGTAAGAATTGTGAAGTTGAATTCTTTGTTGAGTAGTGAATTTGACATGAAAGATCTTGGAGCTACCAAGAAGATCCTTGGGATAGAAATTCACTGAGATAGAGGGGCTGGTAAATTATGGTTATCTCAAAAGGGATATCTTAAGAAGGTGTTAGAGAAGTTTAGCATGCTTGATGCAAAACCTGTTAGTACACCGCTTTCTGCCCATTTTAAATTGTCCTCACAGTTGTGTCCAAGATCAAATGAGGAGTTAGAGTATATGTCTAAAGTGTCATATGCGAATGTAGTTGGGTGTCTCATGTATTGGATGGTGTACACTATGCCTGATATTTCTCATGCAGTCAATGTGGTTAGTAGGTATATGACAGATCCAGGCAAAAAGCATTGGAATGCGGTAAAGTGGATCTTTAGATATCTTACAAACACTCGTGATTTCGGTATCCTATTTAATCAAAGAGCTGGTATAGAAGTTGTGGGTTATGTGGATTCCGACTATGCAGGGGACCTTAATTCTAGAAAGTCCATGACAGGCTATGTCTTTAGGTTTGCTGGTGGCCCAATTTGCTGGAAGTCTACACTACAAGATATAGTTGCTTTATCCACTACAGAAGCAAAATATATGGCGATGACAGAGGCAGGAAAAGAAGCCGTTTGGCTTAGTGAATTGGTTAATGAGCTTGGTTTCAAACAAGATAGCATGGTGCTACATTGTGATAGTCAGAGTGCAATTCATTTGGCGAAGAATCAGGTATACCGTTCAAGAACAAAGCATATTGTTGTATGGTATCACAAGATCAAAGAATGGGTTTCATCTGGTGATATTTCTTTGTCGAGGATTCTCACTAGTGAGAATGCCTCTGATATGTTAACAAAGCCAGTTCCAACAGACAAGTTCAAGCACTGCTTAGACTTGATTGGTGTTTGTAGCTTGTGAGCCCTTAAGGGTTAAGGTGGAGGCAACGGAGGAGTTTGCTAGTGTAGCTTGATTAATTCAAGCCAAGGTAGAGATTTGTTGAAGTGGGCCCGTGTGTGTGGCTTGAATTGCCACAAGCCCAAGTCAATTACAAGTAAACCAAATACAACTTCTAATAGGAAACCATAAGTCTAAGTCAGTCACAGTTGACCGAATACATTTGATACAAGGAATCCTATAATGTCGACTTAAGCATAGCAATGTATAAGTGCTAGTGTGCGGCAATTATAATAGACAATTCCTAAAAACCTAGAAGCAGCCGCATAAGAAGAAGAATAGTGTTTTCTTGTCTTATGGGTGAGAGAGAGTTAGGGTGTATTGGGATTTGGGTTTCTTGAGAGTGTTCTTGTACACTATTGTATCTCCCTAATTTTATAGTGAAATTTCTTCGTCATCATCGTAGAGGTAGGCCGTTTTCCGAACCATGTAAATTCTTGTGTTCTTTGTGTGTGCTTGTTATTTAATTTTCACTTATTTACTATTATTGATTTGAGTCCTAAAGTGCTATCTGCACAACACATTATGGGTTTGAGGAAGTGGCAATTTTGGGAGTGGAAATTCTTTGGAGTTGGAGCCTACGACAATCAAAGAATAGTGCTCATAGTAAATAATTTGAGAGGCAGAGGAAGTGAAAGAGATGAAAGGGAAGGTAGTGGAAAGAAAGAAAAGGATGAAAAACCATGGCAGTGAGTGCCATCTTGGTGAAGAGTAGGTCATTGCAGAGGTGTTCATGGCCTTAGTCATTGTTTCTTTCTTGTAGAAAAAGGAAGGATGAACAAGAACAATCAGGGACGGAGCTAGGACTTAAAGTTAGGGGGGGCAAAAGTATAAACAATATTTTTTTAAACTCCAAGTAAGCATTCATTTAGAAAAGAAATACTATGTCCACAATATTTTCACTACATTTTCACAACAAATCATAAGTTTATTATTAGTTGTTATGAGTGGGCAAAAAAGTAATTTTAAGTTATGGATTCAAATTAGAACCAATAACAACTTACCGCATGTGATTTGTTGTGAAAATATTGTAAAATTGTTTTAGACATAGCACTTCTCAATTTAGAAAGTTAAGCTTTTTTTTTTACTTTTTTTTTGGGTGTCTTGTGTGTTGTCAAATGTGTGTGGGTGTTCACTTAGACTAGTTAAAATTGGCTTAGGAATTTTTTACTTTATTTTATTTTTTGTTTTTGTCTCGTGTGGGTTTGTTTAGGGGTGTTGTTTGGGCTTAAGTTTGTTATTGGTATATTTTGTTGCTGAGCTTGTTAAATTTATTTCAAATTTTAGATCAATAAAAATTTTTATAGCTTTTAAAAAGATCAATAATATTGTTAAGAGGGCAAAGTGCAAATTTATTGAAACAAATTGCTAAAATTAATACATGCAAACATATGTGTGTGTGTGTGTGTGCGCGCGCGCACTAAAAAAAAATTGAAAAATTTTGGAGGGGCCACTACCTCCCAAGTCCAACTATAGTTCCGTCACTGAGAACAATACTGATGTGTGAAGACTGGACTACACTCATTTATAATAATACCACTCCTTTCTTGGCAAAGTATCGGTTCACCCTCCAGGTCTCTCTCAATCAAAATAAAATAAAATAAAATAAAGTCCTCTCTCTCTTACTAGTTTGATTGATTTTCAGCAATTGATTTAATGTTGATGGGATGATTTGCCGTGCGTTTGGTCTCCTAGTTTTTCCTTAAGAGAAATGATATGTCCACAACATTTTTACAACATTTTTACAACAAATCGTAAGTGGCAGGATGTTACTGGTTGTTATTGTTGGGGCAAAAAAGTAATCTTAGTGTTAGGTTCAAATTTGAACCAATAACAACTAACCACCTATGATTTGTTGTAAAAATGTTGTGGACGTAGCACCTCTCTTTCCTTAATCATTCATTTGTATTGGATTGTGATCGAAACTACTCTCAATTAATGTAAGTGCATGCTTGAATTATTAAGTTATATTATTCTGTTCTCAACAAAAAATTATATTACTCTATTTTTATTTATTAAGTTATATTACTCTTTTCTCAACAACAAAAAAAAAAAAGAGTTATATTACTTTATCTTAGGATAAAGTTTGGTTACAAATTTGTAACTCAATAAAAAAAAAAAATAGTATTGCTATATATTTTAAAAATCTAACTATTAAATTTTATGTTCTTTATTATTTTATACACATATTAAATTTTATGTTAATCAGATATTATTTACTATTCGATTTAGAAACTTATATTTTATGCATAATTTAAAAGCACAAAAACTTAAATTTAAATATTTAATTAATGATATAATTATTAATCTTTGGTCTTTTAGAAATTTTACCAACATGAAAGATATAAAAAGAAAATGTAATTCAATAAAAATATATTGAGTGGAGTTGTATATCCTTAAGCTACAACCATTTGTATTGTGCTTCCCTTTTTTATATTGTTATTGTGTTTTATCTCCCAAATACAAAGTTGCTTTTAATTAGTAAATAATGCAAGAAAGAAAGAATAACTCAAATTGGAAGATGTTTTCCTAATATTTAAATGGATAAACGAATGCATACCCTTAGAGAAATTGTATTATCAAATGTTTTTTATTTGACTTGAATCAATTAATTAATTTTTAAACAGCATGACGCCATGACGTTTCTTTTACTCAGCATTAATTTTTTTGTTGATAATTTTGGCCTCGCCCTTTCTATGGGTTAGATTTGATGATATATAGGGAGAATTTTCAAACCTAACCCATAGAAAGGGCGTATTCAAGGCCAAAGAATACGTCAAGGATGACCAAAAATATGCATTATTAACGTGGCTTTGCCCATGACTTTAGACGAGGTTCCCTGTGTGAGTGAGAGTATTTCCATTGGCCATTTTTGCATTTTTTACATTCTCCATTGGGTAAAAAACTACCGTAGATAACGATACATGTTACTACAGTAACATCTATTTTTAGATGTTACTGTAGCATCATAGATGTTACTGTAGCATCATGTATATCAATTTTCTTTTTTGTATTTTTTAATCATTCTTTTGTAGATCCATGTTACTATTGCATCATGCGGATAGAAAATATATTATTTTAATGTATAGGACTATAGGGTATGTAAAATAAAGAATAAAATGTAGGGTGTAAATGAGCTGAAAATATCAAGGTAATATCTTTAATTTACAGAGCAGCTAAAATATCAAAGTAAAATTTTAAAAAATCAGGTAATATCTTTAATTCAATTCTTGAGAGGGAACAAAGCAGGTGCTATCTTTAATTCAATATTAGGGTTTATAATAATTATGCAGTAAAATTTGTGATATTTTAAACATTTTTCTTCCTATTACTATCTTGATAGGAATATATAGTTATATACACGTTTTAGTTATGTTGAGCCGCATTTAGCAGTCATGAAATCGACATTAGTACACGAAAAAATGTGAAATATTAGCTAGCAATCTGAGTCTAGTAATCTAGTTCCCTAGCTTGATTAGCCTAGATAAAAATCTAATACTCAATTCAAGTAATGTTGATATTTTAAAAACATAGTGATATTTTCAGGTCAGATTTATGGAATTTCATTAAAAGAATATAACATTACAATGTTTGGCACATCAGTTACTTTCTCATTATATTCTACAAATGTAACACAACTTTTTTACATTGAATTTTCAAAAATATCCTTTTAAATATCTCACTTTCCTATACTTTTTCACCAATTAAAAAGTTAGATCCACAAGATAGACAAAATTTTCTCACTCAAGCCACCATATCAACTTGATCTACGAGAGAGAACATAGACCTCAAAACGAGTTGGGGAGAGAGATTGAGGGGTTGGGATTGAGAGACACAGTCACAATAACAATCACTAGCTGTGTAGGGCAGAGATTGGTGGTGACAACACAAGGAATTTCAGCCATGGAGTTTAATCGCACGCAGAGAGAGAGAGAGAGAGAGAGAGAGAGAGAGAGAGAGGAGGGGGAATTTATGGCTGACTCATTTGCAATCCTAGAATCCTCCACATCCCAAACACAAAAGCCCAATCCCTAATCAACCCAGGGAAGCTTGATCACGTTGCTATGGTGGCTTCAAAAGATCGTTAAAACTCGGTCTTGGAGCTCTAGTAATTCAATCGGACGGCAGAGCTTACTTCAGAAGAAAATGACTTCTTAATGGAGGAGAGAGCATCACCATGCAACTGAGGAAAAAGAGGAAGAATCTCTATGAATACATTTGGTTGGGATGATTTTCGGAGAGATAGAAAAGGGGAAGGGAAAAGAGGAGAGAAAACACTTTTTTGGGTTGATTGGTTCGAGGGGAAAAGGGGGGAGATTTTGGTAGGGCCTAGGTGTTTTCTCCTCGTACCCCCCAAAAAAAATCAATCCCCCAATTTGGAGAGTGTTATGGAGAGATAACAGGAGTGGGAAGAGGGTAGGTGGAAAATGACTCATTTATCCCCCCCCCCCCCCCTAAAATGACAACGTACCCCCCAAAAAAACACTTTTTTTTCTCCATATCAAATAACAACGTTAATTTTTATAAAAAAATTCTTTTTTACGTAATAGGGGCATGAGAGTAAATTTATACAAACTAGATTTTCTATCCTTTCACTTTTCTTCTCAACCAAACAAAAGAATTTTCAATCCCTTCACTTTTCCATCCCTTCAATCAAACATATTGAAAGAAAACTACAATCTCTTCTATCCCCCCCCCCCCCCCCACTTTTTCACCCTCTCTCAATTTTTTATCCTCCCAACCAACCGAATCATAGGTGATCTCCATTTGGCTGCTAAGAGAAAGTTGTGAAAGGTTGAGAGAAAGTGAAAGAAAAGTGGTAATATTATTTTTTTTGTTTTTCGATTCCTTAAGTGATTCAAAATCTCAATTATGTCCAAAAAATCAAATAAATCCAAGACTATGTTGTAAATAGCATTTATTAGTGTGGAAAATTTTGTCAATTGGATAAATTATTCCACTTCAGAGATTATCTTCATTTAATAAAGGCAATGACATTACCATAATGTGGAATTTTTCATAATCTTAAATTACTGTAATATTATGTATAATTTAAAGAACCAAACACGATAATGTTCACATTACGAACACATCCATATAATGTGACTGTAATGTTTATTGCATTACGGCCAATCAATCAAACGCTCTCTAAGAGTTTAATAATAGACTAAGTGTGCATTATCTTGTTGGGCATATGAATTCATTACAAAGAATATCTCCAAATTGATGGAAGTTAACCAGAATTGTTCAATTTTGGAGTTTTTATGCTCTATATCTCAAAAACTTAGTCACAAAATATTTTAAGTCTAAAAACAAACTTATGATACATCATCTACCAAATAGGTTTCTAGACAAACAAGACATGAAGAAGACAAAGGGGTCACCCATCCTATACCACCATCCAAGGCCCTAATTGCCAAACAGCATGATTTTTGGAAATATTTAACAAAAAAACACTAGGTCAAACTTAATTAGTTATGTAGCATGTTTGTTGGAACTTGAGTTTGTCAAACTCAAGTTCGAAGTGAAACTAGAGTTTACCAAACTCAAGTTCCAAGCTTTATGGCAATCTGATCAAACATAATGCTTGGAATACGAATTTGATAAACTCGAGTTTGACAAACAAGAGTTCCAAAAATGTACTACATAAGTAAGTAAGTTTGGTCAGGTGCTATTTGGCAAATTTTTTTCTAAAATTATGTTATTTAGAAAAAAATTTCCACCATCCAACGAGCTGTTGGGAAAGGCAAATCGAATATAATATTCCTTCCATACTTTTTTTTTTTGAGAAGCTCCTACCATACTAATACTATCTCTTTCTTTTGGAGAGAAATACTAATGCTAATTTAATTGCATTGGAATAGTATGATTATTATTGAAAGGGAAAAGTTAACGAATGCCCTAAAGGTATTTGTTAAAAAACTATTTTTGGAAAGTTTTTATGAGAAATAGAAAAAGAAGCGATTAATATTTTGGCAGGATGGAAAGCCATTCTCCTCTCTATGGCTGGCAAAATTGTCTTCACCAATGCTGTCTCTACAGCTATTCCAACATACATCATGCAAGGCACTATCCTCTCTAGTAGAATCCATAATTCTCTAGACAAAATCAATAGGAACCTTGTAAATTGGAGGAAGGTGACTAGACATAAAAAAGATGGGGGGCTGGGTATTAAGGCTACCAAACAAAAAAACCTATCCCTCACCACTAAGCTGTGCTGGAGGTTTATGTTGGGAAATTTAGACTCCTGTTGATAGAATTAACAAGTTTTAAACCCAAGTTGTTAATTAAATATATTATGAATAATCATTGGTTAAACAAACAAACATCAATATCATATCAAAATCATGCACAGCGGAATAATAAATAAGACAAGATATAATGACCCAAGAAAACCAATGAAACAAACTAATTTCACAGTAAAAAACTTGGGGGAAACCCTTCCAAAAAAGTAATTCACTATAATAAAGAGAAGTTTTAGATCTAGTACAAATCTTTTGTCCCTAGACTCTACAATCCCAGTAGATGAACTTACGGTAGAAACTTTCTACCGCTTCAGAACCTCTAAACTCTTCAATATATGAACTCTCCACCCACAATCACAGTTGGAACTTCCAACTATCTTCAAGAACCTCTTGAAGGTTTTCCTCACAATAGCAAGACTATGGTAGTTGTTATGACTTCAGCTTCTTCACCAATGGAATCTTCAGATCTACTTTGAAACTCTTTAGTTTGGTGAAATAGAGAAAACTTTGTTACAAAACCCTAATCGCATAAACAGAGTGTTTCTCTCTCTGAAAAATCTTCTAATAGATGGTTTATGATGTCCTTTAAATACCAATTCAAACGGATCTCAATGCAAGCTTCAAACGAATAAGTTATGGGCTTTTTCATGTTGCTAATTTTTGTTGATTTGAGAAGCTCGATCTTTCAAGATGCTATTGAGACTTCTATCTAAAACAAAATCTCAATCTATCAAGCTACTATCGAGGAGACAGGAAGTTTCAGCTTCTATCGAGAGGTATCGAGACTTCTATCAAGATACATGTTAAAAATGTGTTTTCTTGAACTTTTCTTGAACAAACTTTGTGTCTTCAATTTGGTCTTCAATTACAACTTTAAGACACAAAAAAACTCAATAAAAAACACATATTTTATCATGGTTAACAATACCAAAACACATGAACCTAACAATCTCCTCCTTTGTTAACCCATGACAAAACCTCAAGTACAGAAGTAAGTCCAATACAATAATAACCCAAATACAATGAATGAACCCATATTCAAATACACTAGCCTATCTAAAAACAACCAGTCCTATAGCACGAACTAGGATTAACTATTTTAATTGGCTTCATACCTGTCTTTCCTGAAAGCACTTAACAAACATGTTATGGGCACCATATGGAAAACAATGACAGATAATGAACAAGTAAATTGCGTTTTGTCATAGGATATGTCAATTACATAAAAATATGAACCTAACAATCTCTCCCTTTGGCAATCCGTGAGAAAACCACTAGAGTACATTGAATGTCTTAAAATACATTCTACCCAAGATTATAAAATAAGTCTAGTCTAAAAGATCTAAACTTTGAAAGTTGCTGCAAGAAGAAGGCTCAGAATCTCGACTTGGCTTTAGCTTGTCTTTTCTAAAAGGCACTAAACAAAACATATCAAGGTACCATGTGGAAAACAATGACAGGTTAAATAAACAAGAAACATGTGTATAAAGTGAGAAAAGAAACAACGCATGTGAGATAAAAAGTGAAACACATACATCATCATCATATATAGAAACAACACATGATGTATGTAAAATGGTAATAAAATCAAAAGATACACAACACAAAATATATCAATATCAAAGTGTATCAAGCTAACTCTCCTCCTAAGTTAGTTACATCAAAGATTTTCTTCCCTTTAACATGAAGTTCTCCCCCTAAATCTATTACTTCCGCTGAGGAATGACATTCAAATCTCAAAAATTCTCCCCCTTTTTGACACGATTGTCGAAGGGCATAAAAAGCCAAAAAACTTGACCAAAGATAGACAAAAAACTGACATAAAGGGAACAAGGAGAGCAAAGAACCATAGACCTACAAGAAAAAACATGAAGACAAGATGCTACGAACACAAAGGGAATAAAAATGCAAAACTTAAAACTCCAATAGACTTTTTAAAGCAAAAACAGAAATTTTTGTTTAAAAAAAAAAAAAGAATATACTCACACTAGTACAAGAGTAACTTTAAATGGCCAAATCACATTGTACTTGTACAATAGTATCAAGAGTAGCAAAGAGTATGCATTTTGTGTGTGAAACTTTTGCAAGAAAGCATAAGTATCTCATTATATAAAGAGTAATGATATAAGAAGATCAATTACATTCACACATAATCATAACTATTTGATGGGGGCTATCACCTTCGAGGTACATCATATAACTCCCACATCTTCTAGAAGCACGCTTGCAACCATATTTAAAGTATTTTTATTCTTTTTGCTTTTTATGTTCTTTGCATATTTTTTCTTTTAAGCATATCACGCATGGGCATATAAGAGAGAAAAGAAAATAGCCAATTTTGTAAGCTTGAACATCCTTATTTTGCTGTGCAAGTGCTACACCTCACCAAGCACGGCTTTTATGAATTGCACACAAATATTTTATGATTGACGAGTTTTAGTGGTAAGATAATTATTTATGTCTTTCTCTTAGGATTTTCTAGTCCTTCTCGTCAAAAAGAGTGATTCAAGATATGATAGATAAGAGATCAACCAAATCATAAAAATCACATAAGACGAGCCACAAAGCTCACATTGCTTAGTTGTGCATGAAAATGCTCATCTAAACTACAAGAGATACAAAGTTAAGAAACCTTATTTCAATGGCTATCCAAAAGTACACAAGTACCAATATACACAAAATATACATTGTTTTTGTATTTTTCAAAAAAATTCTCTTTTTTTTTTTTTCTTTTCTTGAAAGCAATAAAAGAAAAAAAAATACAAATGCAAAAATAAATAAAAGCAAAAACAATGCAATGCATGAAACACAAGAAGGAATAAACAAAAATGTCCTACTTAAGATAGGAAGAATTAAAGCAGAGGAAAAAAAAAAAAAAAAAAAAGACAATTAAGTCTTGAAATCCTTCTTCACCCATACAGCTTTAGTCTTAGGCTGTGAAGATGTAAAGGCATGGGTCCTAGCATGTCTACCGGGGGACATTGAGGAAATAAAATTCCCCTTAAATTGAGTTAAAAAGTTCAAAACTTTTAATTACTCTCCAAACAAAGGTGTAGAACCTTAAGAAGTGACCTGAGACCTTTTTGACACTTGCTTATGAGGATACAACTTGAAACAATTAGGGCGAGTGTGTCCAAGAACGCCACAATGATGACAAACATGAATAGTTTTAAAACTACTAGATTTCCTAGAATGAGGTTTAACAAAGAATTTAGAATTAGATATATCAATTATGGATTTTTTACCTTTATCGACCTTCTCAAATTGAGGCACAACAACAGTCTTTGAACCAGAAGTTGTAGAAGAAGAGGGGCCGAAGGAATCAACATATCCTAAGCCAGTTTTATTAGAACTAGGCCTTTGAGCACTCAAAACCTAATCAAGCTTTGCACTAGACATCCTCTCTATTTGAGTTCTAGTTTGACTAAGCTCAACCTCAAGATTCTTGACCTTCTCATCTAATGAGGTGTTCTCCACAACAAGAGTCTCAACTAACCTAGTGGTCTTATTTGACTAACAGATCAGTTTTTTCAATTTTTACCTCATTAAGTTCTTACCTACAAAGATAGGAGGTCTTTTCAGATTTTATATATTCAGTGCACAACTTATCATAAGCTTCCTAAAGGGTCAACTTCTTAGAGCTTCATCACCAGAAAAATCCTCACTATCACTAACATTCTCCACAATCACCTTCTCAGTTATGGCAGCAAAAGCCATATAATTACCATATTCACCCTCATACTCATTAGAAAGATCATTCTCAATATCACTCAAAGTGGCAACCAACACTTTACCTTTTTATTTCTTTGTCTTTTTCTTCATAAGTTAGTTTGGGCAATCTATCCTCATATGACCAAAACATTTACACTCATAGCACTGGATGAGGGGTTTTTCACTCTTACCCTTCTTACATAATTCAAATTTCCTAGGAGTTTTGTTCTTATCATTTTTCCTATATTGGAGAAGTTTTCTAATCTTCTTAGCCATGAAAGTTAAGTCCTCAGCCTCATCTTTATCTTCTTCTTCAGAGTCATCACTCTCTTCCATTATACCCTTAAGAGCCATGCTCCTACTCTTTCCACCCTTTCCTATTTTACGTAATCCTATCTCATAGGTTTGAAGGTTTCCTACAAGCTTAGTTAAAGGAATTTTATTAATGTCCTTCGCTTCTTCAATGGCAGTGATCTTGGCATGGAATATTTCAAGTAGGGACCTAAGGATTTTTCTAACAATTATGGGTTCTACTATAGATTATCCAAGATTGAAGGCAAAGTCCACAATATCCTTGAGTTTAGCATTAAACTCATTAAATGTCTCATCCTCCTACATCCTTATTTCTTCAAAACTACTAGTGAGTCTTTAAAGCTGAATAGTCTTCACTGCCTTAGTACCTTCATAGATTGTCTCAAAAATGGTCCATGCTTCTTTAGCAATTTCAGTGGATGATATTTTCTTGAACTCTTCATTAATCACACCACTAAACAAAGCAGTCAAAGCCCTACTGTTAAAATTTGTAGTTTTGATCTTGCCATCATCCCAAATAACAGGAGGGTCACTTGGTTTCTTCCAACCATACTTTTTTATCAAGAGCCTACAAAAAAGCTTTCATACAAACTTTCCAATACACATAGTTAGTACCATCAAACAAAGGAAAAATCAAAAGAGATTTTCCACAATCCATGACAACTGGGGTCAAAGAATCACACCCAGGAAATTAATCTATTCAGAGTGTACCCGCTCTGATACCACTTGTTGAATAATTTAGATCCCGATTGATAGAATAAACAAATTTTAAACCCAAATTGTTAATTAGATATATTATGACTAATTCTTGGTTAAACAAACAAATATCAATATCATGACAAAATCATGCACAGCAGAATAGTAAATAAAACAAAATATGATGACCCTGGAAAACTAAAGAAACAAACTAGTTTTACAGTAAAAAACTTAGGGGAAAACCTTTGTCCCTAGATTATACAATCTTAGTAGATAAACTTACAACAAAAACCTTCTATCGCTTCAGAACTTTTGAACTTTTCAATATATGAACTCTCCACCCCCAATCACAATTGGAACCTTCAAATGACTTCAAGAACCCCTTGAAGGTTTTTCTCACAGTAGCAAGGCTGTGGTGGTTGCTATGACTTCAATTTATTCACCAATGGAATCTTCAGATCTACTTTGAAACTCTTTAGTTTGATGAAATAGATAAAACTTGGTTACAAAATCCTAGCTAGATAAATGGAGTGTTTCTCTCTTTGAAAAACCTTCTAATAGATGGCTTATGATGTCCTTTAAATATCGATTCAAACAAATCTCAATTCGAGTTTCAAACGAATTAGTTATGGGCTTTTTCGAGTTGCTAATTTTTGTTGATCCGCGAAGTTCGAACTATCAAGGTGCTATCGAGACTTCTATCGAGCTACTATTAAGGAGACAGTAAGTTACAACTTCTATCAAGGGGTATCGAGACTTCTATCGAGGTACATGCTAAAAATGTGTTTTTCTTGAATTTTCTTGAGCAAACTTTGTGTGACTTTAAGACACATAAAAACTCAATAAAAGACACATAATTTAACATGGTTGACAATACCAAAACATATGAACCTAATAGTTTAAAAAAGTAAAGGGGGTCTTTGGGCTGAGACCTTAACGAAGAAATACCAGAATAGAAATCACCCTAGGAAATATGGTTTCTCTAGAACCTGGACAACCATAACAAAGAGTGAGAATATTTGTACAAAGAATTCTCAGTGGCTCATTGGGAGCAACAGCAACCTATCCTTTTGGTATGATAAATGGAGCAAATTTGGGACCCTTAGAAGTCTTATCCAAGGTCCTCTCACCATGTGAAAGCAACCTCTTGGTAAGAAGCCATTGTGGAAGGGGTAGTGGGTTATCCCTCCAATATCCTTTGTTATTCCAAGTAATATGTTAATGAAGTTGAAAGCTATTTCCCTTAGAAAAGCTTTTGTTTGTGATGATATCCTTAGCTAGGATGGTAAATCTAAAGGCCTTTTTGACTCAAAATCAACCTACAATCTAGCCTTTGAGGATGGCACCAATGACAGCCCCTTTGAAGGAAAATGGATATGGAAACTTAACTATTTTCCAAAAATTCAAATATTCCTATGGAAATGTATACATAACAACCTACCTGTGAAAGCCATTCTCAACCATAGAGGCATAGTTGAAAGTCCTCTTTGTTTACATTGTCCTAATCCTAAAAATATTATCCATGTTCTTAGAGATTGCTTTGTGGCCAAAAGCTCCTGGATTGGGGTTGGAATTGATGGTTCTAATACTGAATTACTTCCCCTTGCTCTACCTGGTTGAAAGTTAACTCTTGCAAAGAGACTCCCATGCCTAATAAACCTTTCCTATGGAATTCATTCTTCCTTTTTAGTATTTGGAATTTATGGCTTCAAAGAAACAGATGCAGCTTCCAAAATATCCATATAAACCATTCTTTGATTAGGGACGTTGAATTCATTGCATTTGAATTCTCTTACTTGGTGTCTAACCAAGGGACAACCAACCCAAAAACTAATATTCCAGTGAGATGGGAATTCCTCAAACAAAACTGGTTCAAACTAAATTCTGATGGATCTACTCTTAGATATCCTAGGCTTGCTAGAGTTGGTGGTCTGATAAGAGATCATCAAGGGAGATGGGTGAAGGGTTACACTAGATTTATAGGTTGGGCTAACATCATTGAAGCTGAGTTGTGGGCAGTAAGGGATGGCCTAATCCTTTGCTTGCAATTACAACTCCAAGCTATTGAAATTGAGCTTGATACTAAATATGTGATCCACCTTCTATCAAACAATAAGGTATCTTTGGCTAACTATGCATCTATTATTGATGACTACAGGAACCTGTTGAACCAATTGCCCCTCTGGAAAATCCAACACTGCTTCAGGAAGGCAAATGCCTGTGCTGATGCACTGGCCAAGAAAGTTGTTCCCTTCAACAAGAATTCTATATCCTAGACTCTTCACCTATGGAGCTGTCATGCACGACCTCTCTAGTCTTTTTTGTAATAGACTATGTAACACTTCTGTTGCTGCGACTTAAATAATGCTCCTAAGTGCAGGATTGTCACAAAGGAATAACTTGATAAGTCCGAGGTCAAATCCACAAGGAAAAGGGAATTGATTAGCAAACCACAAGAGAATAAAACTAAAATAATAAAGTTTAATTGAAGAGATTTTTGATAGTTTAGTAAAAGTAATTTAAATTGAGAGAAAATAACAATATATTAAGGCGCTAAGGTTTAGGGATCCACACACAACACATCTATTGGTAGTCTTAACAATATTTATTTTATAACTCAACTAAAATTCATACGAATGATGATCTTAATCGGATGATTTAACGATAAGAACTCAAGAATTAATTGTCAAAGGTAGTTTTATGAAATTGATTGATTTTAGGTAAAACAAAACTAGTGAATTAGTTTGCAGGGAATACTATGCATTTAACGTGCCTCGAGTCTACGATAAATCAAAAGATTATACAGAACTAAACACTTTTCTAGATGAGTAAAACAATCAAAAACATAAAAACATAAGCATTAAAACCAATAAATAATTGTTAAGAACATACCAAAAAACGGTTGGCTTTCACCCCTTGCAAGCCAGAACACAAATAAAACTCTAAAAATTGTAAAGAAACTTTAAGAAAACCTAAATTATGTTCTACAGCAACTCCCCTAAATTTTTCCCTAAAGAGTCTTTAAATAGATCAAGGAATCCTATTACAAGTTGAATTCCCATTTAGAGAAAATCCCAGGTTTTTAGACTTCACTTAACCAACGTTTTCGGCCCATTTAACTTCGGAATTTGGACTTTTGGTAAACTACAACATTCAAGTTAGCTTTCCAGCCCAACTTGAATCATCTCGATTGGACATCTGAGCCAAAAGTTGTGCTTTAAATACTAACTGGTGCACAAGCTAGAATCCTAATCCGAATTAGACTTGGATTTGGTGCAAATTTCCTTTGATTCCTTGCTCCAATTGGACTTGAATTTAATTGGGTTGGCCTTCTTTGACTTCATCATGTCCCTTGTAAAAGTAAAGTCCATTAGCTTTCTTCTTTGCATAAATCCACTTATTTAATTTCATTATCTTACAAAAGACAAATTCACACATTAAAATTCAATTAAGCACAAAATTGATTATTCAGTATTATTCCAAAACCAACTATGAAATGCATGAATTAACTCAAAAATAAGTATGATAATGCTTTCTAATAATGATATAAATATGCAAAATTAAGCTATTATCATCTGTCCATGAGGCTAACTCTTAATTTTTAATATATACCACCGCACACCATTGGTGCAATGGTCACTCTACAAGTGTAAGTGCTTGTAGGGTGTAGGAGGTAAGGGTTGAGGTTCAAATCTCTAGTAGAGAGTTTCACACACGTATTCATTTAGATTATTCTAGAGTAGAATTTCTGTCTTGTATAAAAAAATAAAATGTTTCTAATATTATATCCTTTTAACCACAAAAAAAAAAAAAAAACAAATATGGGTCATTGAAATAACAATCAATTTTATCCTATTATGCTTTGGACTCAAATTCAATAGACTCGACATGTTTTCCAGGTCTAATTGATTTGTAAGAGTAGTTGACAAAGAGGGCCAAGTTTCAAGGGATGGATATGGAGTCCGTCCAACTAAATCTGGATAGCGTGGTTTAATGGTTTTGGGGAAAAAAAAAAACCTAGGTGCTTCGGGAGCAATGCTCCCTCCTCTCACATGAGGGATGGGCCCCACGTGTGAGTTTCACCATGGGACCCACCCCTCATGTGAGAGGAGGCAGCATTGCTCCTAGAGCATGTAAGAATTCAGGAGTAGGTAAAAATTACCCAAGGTTTTGGGCTTCTTTAAGAGCCTTTTGATGCAATGGCGGCGCCACATTATAGTCAGGGTGTTCCTAGGAACACCCTGACTTGAAATTTATATATACTAATTTTTTTTTTACCCTTAAAAAAAAATATGAACACCCTCAATCAAAATTAGGAACACCCTCACATTAAAATATATATATAAATATATATATATATATATATATATATATATATATATATATTTGTTCTACTTTCAAGCCCAAAAAAAAAAAGCCCAAAATAAATTTCAACTAAAATCTGGAAAAAAAAAATTGTAAGAGCAAAACAACAAACGGCATCACGACAAGCCCAACATCAAACCCACAGCAAGCCCAACAAATGACAAAGGAAGCAAACCCACGGTTTCTCAAAAAAAAAAACCCACAATACAAATTAGAAACCTCAAATCAGTTATCAGTAGTTCAGTACATCACTAAAGCTTTTCTCAAAAAAATTTTAAAAAAAATCACTAAAGCTGAAGTATTAAGCAAACCTAAAAAGGAAAAACAGAGCAACAACGCCTACCCTTAGAAGTTAGATCGTTCCAGTCGCTCATTGGACATTGAAGATCGCCAAATCGGTCCAGCTCCAGTCGCAGTCGCTCATCAATGATCGGACATCATCGCCCCTCATCACATTAGAGACAGAGATCAGTCCACATCATCGCAATCGCAGTCGTTCATCGTCGCACATCGCCGTCGCACATCGCCGCCATCGCCCAAGTATTTCTCTCTCTTTTTCTCTCTGACTCTCTCTCAGTCTCTCACTCTCTTTATCTCAAATCTGATATGAATATAGGAAATGAAATAATGAACAATGACTCAATGAGTTACTTATTATTTATGACTCTCTCTCTCTCTCTCTCTCTCTCTCTCTCTCTCTCTCGTCTTTATTAACTTTATGCCTTTGTCTGAACTAGTGAACCGTGATTGGCTCATTAGCTGAAGCACTCAGTTTTTTTTTTTTTTTTTTTTTTTTGAGAAACAAGCACTCAGTTTAACTTTATTAATTTTTTTACTTTTTGAATTTGGCATTTTGCTTTTGGCTTTATCTTATGATTGATTCTTATCCGTTGGTTGGTATGTAATGTGTTGGTGTTGGTGTTGCCATGTTGGACTGTTGGTGTGTGTTGGCGTTGTGAACAGGTGTTGGACTCAGAGACATTAATTGTCTTTTAGTGTTATTGTGATTTGTAAAATTGTGATTGTGAAATTTTCTGATTGGCAGTTAGCTCTTGTGATTGAGGTATTAGGCAGGCTTGTCTATAGAATGGGGTGGGGGTGGATAGGCTGATGGGCACATGAGGCCAGGTAATTGGGTAAAGCAGTGTAATGTGCACATCAGCACATGGAATGTGTAATGTGCACATGACGGACTCTTTTAGCGTAATGTGCAACTAATAAACAATAATTTAATTAATCAATAATTAATTGGGAAAAATAATTAATAATTTAATTAACCAATACATAATAAAAGACAAAAAAAATTAAATTACATTAGGCTAAATAACAATTAATAATTTTATAATTAATGAAACAATAATATAACAAATTATAATTTATAAAAGACAAACAAATTAATGAAACAACTAAACAACAATAATTAATAATTTATTAATATTTCAAGTAAACTTATAAATTATTTTTTATTCTTTTGCTAGAATTATGGACAAATACTTGATAAAAAAATCACGTATCCAAGATTCATCTCTTGTGCAAGATTCATCTTCATCTTCTAAGCCAATTCGTGTTGACTTTAACTTAGAAAATCTTCCTTTAGATCTTGGGTTACGATAAAAGATATCATCTTATCATCCTAATAATCATGATGAAATAAGAAGACATTATTTAGGAAAAGGCCCTTGTCGACCTCCTCATGATTACCCTATATCATATTTTTCCAGAAAGCCCCATTGATTTAGAGCCGAATGGTATGTAACTAGAAATTGGTTGGAATATAGTATAGCCAAGGATGCAGCATATTGTTTTTATTGCTACCTATTTGGGCAAGATGTTGGTAAGCAAGGAGGAGGTGACACTTTTGCAACGAAGGGATTCAAACTTTGGAATTAGCTTGGGAAGTTAGATTCCCATGTTGGAGGAGTTAATAGTGCTCATAACCAAACTGTCAAGAAGAGTGAAGATTTACTGAAGGAAAAGCAACACATTCAAAGTGTTTTGGTTAAGCAATCAAATCAAGATAAAGCTGAATATCGGGTTCAATTAAATGCAATAGTTGATTGCATAAGATTCCTTTTATGCCAAAGATTAGCTTTTCGTGGTTACGATGAATCTCAAGGTTTAAGTGATAAAGGAAATTTCCTTGAGCTTCTACAATTTTTGGGAGATCACAATGAATCTATCAATGAAGTGATGCAAAATACTTGGAAAAATTGCAAGCTTACCCATCATGATATTCAAAAAGACATGGTGAATGCAATTGCACGTGAAACATCCAAAGCCATCATCGAGGATCTTGGCAATGGGTTCTTTTCAATATTAGTTGATGAGTCACGTGATATCTTAGTGAAAGAACAAATGGCACTCGTTCTTCGTTATGTGAACAAAAAAGGAATTATTATAGAGTAGTTCCTTGGTATTATACATGTAGCGAGTACCACCGCTTTGTCACTCATTTGTCACTCAAATGTGCTATTGAAGGTTTACTTTGTGAACATAATTTGAGTTTATCGAGACTACATGGGCAAGGTTATGACGGAGCTAGTAATATGCAAGGTGATATCAAGGGTCTCAAAACTTTAATTTTGAAAGAAAACAAGTCAGCATTTTATGTCCATTATTTTGCTTATCAACTTCAATTGACACTTGTTGCCGTTGCTAAAAATCAAATTAACATTGCTGATTTTTTTTATGTAGTTAGTAATTTAGTAACTGTTGTAGGAGGCTTTTGTAAGAGACGAGATGCTCTTCGAGATGCACAATTTGCCAAAATTAAAGAAGATTTAGAGAAGGGTGTACGTAGAAGTGGGCAAGGTTTGAATTAAAAGACAAATCTTAAACGTCCTGGTGATACACCTTAGGGATCATATTATGGGACTATGCTCAACTTGATTTTGATGTTCTCTATTGTTGCTGATGTACTTGAGATTATTGAAGAAGATGACCTCTCCGACCAAAAAGTTGAAGCTCGATCTATTATGAGGTCAATTCTATCTTTTGAATTTGTTTTTGCTCTACACTTGATGAAAAACATTTTAGAGATCACAAATGAGTTGTCAATAGCATTGCAAAAAAAAAAAATCAAGATATAGTAAATGCTATGGATCTTGTTAAAGTGTCTAAGCAACGATTGCAAGTGATGAGAGATGATGAATGGATATCTTTATTGACTGAAGTGTCTTCATTTTGTGCCACACATGATATTCCTATCTTGAACATGGATGAAATATTTGTAGTTAATGGGAGGTCGCAACGCAACACCCAACAAAATACAAATTTACATCATTATCGTGTTGAGCCATTCTACACAGTCATAGATATGCAACTTCAAGAGCTTAACAATTGTTTTTCAGAGGTGAATACTGATTTGCTAATTTGAATGGCTTGCTTGAATCCAAGTAATTCATTTGTGGCTTTTGATAAGGAAAAGTTGATACATCTAGCAAAGTTCTATCCATATGATTTTCCTGAGACAGATATCTTGACACTTGACTCTCAACTTCAGAATTTCATTTTTGATATGCGCAACAATAACTTGTTTTTAAAGCCTCAAGGAGTAGTGAACTTGCTAAAAAGTTAGTGAGCACGAGGAAGCATGAGACTTATCCATTAGTCTATTTGCTTGTGAAGTTAGCTTTGACCCTTCCTGTTGCTACTACAACAGTAGAAAGAAGTTTTTCAGCAATGAAATATATAAAGAATGAACTGCGCAATCAAATGGGAGATCAGTGGATGAATGATTGTTTGGTTGTATATATTGAAAAAAATGTAGCTTGTAGCATTGATAATGAGACTATCATGCAACGATTTCAAAATATGAAAAATCGTAGAAAGCAATTATAATTTTTATGTATTTACATATTTTTTTATTATTGTTGTCAATATATAAAATTTTCTTTTTATTAGATCATGTAATTTATACTTGTTGAGGAACACCTAGAAAAAATTCCTGAAGCCGCCCCTGTTTTGATGGGCTGCTGAGTTTGTAGGAGTATTCTTCATTGAAACTTGAAACTATTCTTTATCCTTTATTAGGTTAAAGAAGAGCTGACTGGGCTTCAAGTACCATTGAACACACTAGTAAGGCTGTTTATAAGCTTTATGGTTATTGAAACAAGAAACCCAAAAAAAAAAAAAAGTATCAATAATATCGAAAGGCACGGAAATTTCTATCAAACTAATGAATTCACGGGAAATGTCAACAGAGTGATCTTTTTTTCGATTTTTTTTTTTTTTGGATTGACTTGGGTTTATTTCAGAAAGTACACAAAGCAAAGCAATGTGCTAGACTGCCAGTAGCTGCAAAATAAGCAAATCAACGTTCCCTCTGATTCCCATTTTTCACCACCATTTCTTTGTAGTCCAAGAAAATTTTCCCAACTGCATTAGTTCATTTGCTAAAGCTTTAAGGTGTTGGTAATCAGAATGGTAGCTATCAATTCTGTTACAAGCCACATATTTAATTTTATGTGATTATTGATTGGATAAACTTATGTCACCTAGCAACACTAGTGAAGCTAACTGTTCAACACTACACTTTTTCATGGTGCCTGTTAGATAGAGGACACAAGTGTTCTTTTTTTCATGCTGAAGTATCCTAACTGAATCACAAATGCGTGTAAAGGAGGAGTAATATAAAGAGGCAGGGTAAACTAAAAATTATCCGGTTCCTTAATGTCAAAATCAGATTCAAGGAATCTGACCCTTACATGAAACAGAGTACCAGCCAAATAGAAATAAAATCAGCTAGGACATGAATTGAAAGAGGCATAAGCTTAAATACAAGAACGATAACCCAAAGAGATCATACAGCTAATTTACAAAACATACAACATGCTCAATATATGTATAAAGCCATAGATGGGGAATGTAAGATTCCTCTGGCAATTATGCATCACTAACCACAGGCACCTTTTCGTACCCTTCCAACTCTCTAAACCTTCGAGGAAAGAAGAACCGACCACCAAACTTCTGCTGCAAGTAAATGATCAATGCAAAAACCAAACCACCAAGAGGGATAACAACATCCCAAGCAGTGGAATAAAAATCTGCACCAGGATTTGCATATATGTATGACCCTTCATACTGGTGAAAATAATTGTGAGCCCTGTAAAGATCATATGCATGAGGTAGCAATCTGACTAAAGTGTTTCCCATGTAGAATCCACAAGAGAGAGCTCTCTCTCTGGAGTTCCAAAACAGGTTCAGCAGTATTTGAGGCAAAAGAAAACCATCCAAGACCAATCCAGCATAAGATTTCAAGTCACCCCAAAGAGAACGCGGATTGGTACTTCTTAAGGAATAGGTATCCATCACAACATCATTTTCATTATTTCCCCAGTTGGCTATCACAGCGACTAAAGCCCCAGCTGCACATAATGGTAAAACTACAAAGAGAACCCTCTTCTCAGCAATCCACAAAGCCTTCTGATTTCCATCACCCCTTCTTGCTGACCATGTTCTATGCAGAAGACGGAATTGAAACAAGAAAGCTACCATTCCAACTATCCTTACAATTACCTCATTTGCTTCAATCCATCCACCACTGTCAAAGAATATACTTCTCCCACGAGAATTTCTCAGGAACAAGGCTTCAAAGTTGAGCACAAGAGGTATCATGTAGCCCAGAGTTAGAATTGATAGCATGACAAGTGAGGTGAAGGGAAGCACATGAGAATTTCTTTTGACATGAAAGAGTTGAAGTCCCACAAACACACATGAAAGTGTGGTGGAGATAAGTACCATGATGATTTCCGCATCCATCCTCCAAATGGAGGCTTCATCCGTGTAATAAGCATATGCAGAAAAGTCTAAAACTTCGAAGTAGAGATGATCAGACTTGACCCTTGTGCTTTCAATGCTTCCCTTGATTCGACCAGCATTCCTTTTATTTGTTGGAGGGAACTTAATTTTGACAAGAATCTTACAATCTAGAGAATCATTTGTTGGTGCATGATCATTTGAGTCAAGAGTTCTACAGCCTACCATACACAAGCTTCCTGTTTCAGCATCATACAACCCTTCTGCTATGATCTCAACCCTCTTATATGATGTTGAAGATGCGTTGAATGGAGAGATCATAGAGTTCACTGTGATGCCTATGTGGTAGCTGATATTGACTGGACCACTGCTGCTGAAATTCGCTGGCTCTTCAGACTCCACGGAGCTTGAGTACTGATGGAGCTGATTACCAACAGAGATTGGAACAGAATAACCCCAGCCAACTTCTCCTTTTGAATTTTTCACTGACATATCTATTCTCATTTCATTAGAAAACGCATCTGGGTATATTTTCCCTTTGGTTTTAGAAGGATTTGAGCATGACTTCCTCGCTATGTCAATCTTGGAATACTCATACTTCGCAGTAGACTCAACGGCACCTCCTCGATTGCTATCACTTTGAAACATAATCTTATCGAAGTAACCAGATTCATGCACAGATTTTTTGCTCCAAATTTGTCCCACAATGCTACTAGCGCCTCTGATTGACCAGACTTCAGGGAACCTCAAGGTCAACATTGTTGAACAATCGCCAAGATGAGCATCAGAAAAAGATTGTGCCATGCCCATAAACCGGCAAGCAACAATACAGAGCTGATTCTTGGTCCCATCCCATGATCCTTCCCCAACCAGAGTCATTTTGGGACTGAAAGGCCGGTAATAATCAATATAGCTCCCGTTAGCAAACTTCACCAGGACTCGCATCCTTTCTTTATCCTCTGAACATTTGATTTCACTCAGAGACATAATAGTTGGCATATATCCAATACTCTCATCCAAAGGGTTGCTGCAGTTCTTTGCAGAAACACAACCCCCTGAATATTTCAAATTGAATTGATTGATTCTCCTTGAGACAATTGAACAGAAAGTTTGTGGTGGCAGAGAACCAAGTGGCAAGCCTTTTGGAAGATGATCGCTACCACCAGAAAAAGCACGTTTTGAATCATCGGAAACATATGTGTACTGGTAATTCATTTGGGCAAACAACAACATAGAAATTGGTTCAAAGTAGGAATCTTCATTATCAGAACTCAGACTCTGTAAAGTCCCACTAATCAAACTAGTAATATCAGTTGACTTTGTGAGATTAGAGAGCTTAAGAAGTGCAGAAAGCTTAAGCAAATAATCTTCTTTGGAGTAGGTAGAACCTGTTCCAACCGCACAAAGGTTCCCTTTTGGTTCTGACCAGTAACCTTGTAGTTTAAAAGTTACTGAATTTCTTCGACGCCTATCTTGGTAGTAGATATTTGAAACTCCAACTGTCAAACTCAGTTCAACCTTGAACAAGCCTGAGATATCAGTTTCATGAACAGCTCTGGTGCTAAGTGAAATGGAGTTTGAGAAAGGGAGATAGTAAGAATCCGAATTTTGGTTGTGAAGTTTATCACCACCAGTGTAGTAACCATTATGGGTTCGAGGAAGTGGCAATTTTGAGAGTGGAACTTGATAGGGGTGGGAGCCAGCGACAGTTGAAGAACAGTGTTCATAGTAAATATCTTGAGAGGCAGAGGATGAGACAGAGATGACAGAGAAGGTGGTGGAAAGAAAGAAAAGGATGAGAAACCATGGCAGTGAGTGCCATCTTGGTGAATAGTTGGTCATTGCAGAGGTGTTCATGGCTTTGGTAATTGTTTCTTTCTTGTAGAAAAAAGAAGGATGAACAAGAACAACACTGCTGTGTGAAGACTGACCACACACTCATTTATAATAATACACGCTCATTTCCCAGGGCCGGCCGTAGGCTTAGGGGTCATTGCGTAGGCCCTCTTACTAGAGAAGCCCCAAATGTGGGGCAATTTTTTTTTTTTTTTTTATATAAATATTTTTGAAAGATATTAAAATATTTTAATTTATAATAAGATAGAGTAAGAGATAAAAATAAATTTAAATAAATAGGTCTTATAAATAAACGTGTTATTAATCACAAATAATTCAAATAAAAAAATGGCTAAAAAGACTATAAATTTTACTACATAACTTTTATTTATTTAATAAATTTTATATAAGATAAAAATTCTACTCTAAGTGATAAAATGCTAGTTAAAAAAATTATTATATAAAATACTAGTTAAAATTTATTTAAGTGATAACATAAAAACCTTATTTGAAAATTTCATCTTAGACCTCGAAACGCTTGACCGGCCTTGTCATTTCCAACAAGATTTGCTCGTAGATTGTCTCCCTTATTTAATTGTCTTTGTTACTTATGGCCTAGGGAGCTATTTGTTCCAATTGTTTTTAGTGTTTGATTAATATCGTTTTTCTATATCTTCCATTCAAAAAAATAAAAATAAATAATAATACAGCCCTTCTTTCTTGGCTACTTATTGGTTCACCCTCAGGTCTCTCTCAATCAAAAAAAAATTAAAAATTAAAAAGAAAGTCCACTCTCATACTAGTTTGATTGGTTTTCAACAGTTGATTAAGTGTGTGTTTGGATACCGTTTATTTTGCTGAAAACTAAAAACAATAAAAAAAAAAGTAAAAAATTACTGTTCATGCTTGAAAGTACTGTGCATATGCCTGATTGCACTGTTCATGTCCCATGAGCAGTGTAAGAGGCGCTGGACTTAAAAAAATAAAATAAAATAAAAATAAAAATATTATTTATTTTTATTATTTAAATGGACTTAAAAAAATATTTTTATTTATTTTTATTATTTAGAAATAATTTTTTTAGAAATATTATTTATTTTTATAAATTTTACCTGAATGAAATATATAAAAAGAAAATGTAATCTAATAATAAATTTGTTAAATTTTCACCCAATAAAAATATATTGAGTGAAGTTTTATTCTTTATTGTTATTGTGTTTCAAATTCAAATTCCCAAAGACAAAGCCGCTTTTAATTGCCACTTTTAATTAGTAAAAAATGCAAGTAAAAAGAATAACTCAAATTAGAAGATGTTTTCCTAATATTTAAATGGATAAACGAATGCATACCCTTAGAGAAATTGTATTATCAATTTTTTAGTTAATTTGAATCAATTAATGTTTAAACAGCATGACCTTTCTTTTCCTCTGCGTTATTTTTGGTGGATAATTTTGGCCATCAAAATCCATCAAAATTTTTGGTGGATAATTTAGGTCTGAAAAGTCTCGCTATGTGCCATCAAAATTAAAAAGTCATTGGTAAGACCAATGAAGTTGCCAACTTCGAAAACGAGTCCAGCCTACCCATGATAACATTCAAACTTTTATTGACTTTTTGAGTAAACGTTGACGAAGACTTGGAAAGTTCCTTCCCCTCCTTTCAAGACCAAACAATACGTCATGGATGACCAAAAATATGCATTATTATTATTATTATTATTATGGCTTTGCCCATTACCTTAATAGGGGCCAAATGGGACTTCTCCCCCGTGGGACTGTCAGTGAGAGTATTTCCATTGATCATTTTTGCATTAAAAACACACTCCATTGGTCAAAAAACTACCGTAGATAACGAAAAAATCCACCTGGTTATCGATACATGTTTCTTCTTTCTCACATGAAACATGTATCGGTTTATGGGGTTTACACTTATATGAGAGAAAAGAAACATGTATCGGTAACATAGAATAACTTCTCGTAGATAACAACACGTTTTACTAGAGTAACATCTTTTTTTTTTTTTATTGTGGCATCATGTATATCAATTTTTTTTTTTTTTTTGTATTTTTTAATCTTTCTTTTGTAGACCCATGTTAGTATAGCAGCATGCGAATAAAAAATATGTTATTTTAATGTATAAAAATGTAAAGTAAAGAATAAAATATACAGTGTGCTGTAAAAGTAATTTCGAAAAATAAATAAAGTGAGTTTAGGTAATATAAAATGTTTTTTTTTAAGAAGCATATAAGAATGATCTGAGCATTTACTTGAAAAAACCGAAAAACCAAAAGAAAAAAGTGCAGCACAACAATTGCTTATCACATGCGTACTTTAATAATAGTGATGAATTAAGTTAAGGGGATGTTTGGTTCAAATAATGTAATGTCACATCAATATATATATATAAAAGCAGAGACATCGTGCAGAAGTGCATAAGGTTCTGCCATGTGTCACTTTGTATGAGTACTTTTTCGTTTAGTCTTTCACCTTCCATCTTCTTATTAACGATTAGTTTAAGCCATAAATGTAGAAAATTACTAAAGATTTGGTTCTACTTCCTTTTCCAACTTTTTGAACTCTTTCATTTTTAATATCATTAATTTAAGAAATGAAAGGTTTTCTCCATTCAATGTTAGTTTTCATATTCTTTTATATATTCCAGTTTCACAAAATATCAAAAGGCCAAAAGAAAAATAGGACTGGAGAGATAGAGAGACAAAGAGTTAGAAATTAGTGTAAAAAAGAGTATGAAATTGTCTTTGGTTTCAGGTGCATATGCTCTAAACTCCTTAACAATACTATCAAAACTTGATACAATGCTTTCATAACATAAGGGGTTTCTAAAAGGTATGTGCTTTTTGTTTTTATTTATATTTTTAGAAAGTGTTTAATCTTTGTAAGTGATTAAGGTAATCAGACGTAAGTAAACTCATTAACAACACTATCAAAGCTTGATACAATCTTTTCACAACATATGAGGTTTCTAAAAAGTATGTGTTTTTTTGTTTTTATTTATATTTTTGGAAAGTATTTAATCTTTGTAAGTGATTAAGGTACTCAGATGTAAGTAAAATTAAACGTAAGATACGAAATAGTATAAGTTTATATTTCCCTATTCAATTATTGTTTTATTTTTAATCTCTTGGCATGTATATTTAGTTTTAAGAATTAGAAATTATAAACCTTAAATTTTAGATGTTTAGCCTTCAAAAGTTTACGTGTTTTCTTTAAAAAAAAAATACTTCTAAAGAAAAGAAAAGGAAATAATAAAAAAAATTATATTGGAAATAGTCAAATGTAAGAACTAAATATATATGTACATATGATCAAACATAAAAGGGCATATAGTGATATTTTTAAAGTCTAATTAATTATGGTTACTTATGGATATATTGTGTTACAATTTTTTTCATTCATTATATTTTAGTGATGTATAATACATAATCGAAATTAATTTTTCAAACATTATAACACATATGAGTATTATAGAATAACTAATAACGAACACGCGCATCGCGCGGGACATCCACTAGTTATATTGTAATGTCACATTCTTGGAATCTTAGATTCCTGAAATTTCATTACAAAAATATAATATTACAATGTTTGGTTCATTAGTTACATTCTCATTATATTTTACAAATGCAACACTTCTTTTTTACATTGAATTTTCAAAAATGTCCTTTCAAATATCTCAACAAAATTTTAATTTTTTAAAAAATTAAATCAAACCTTCACTTTCACACCAAACAAACAACTCAAATCTACAAAATAACTTAAACATAATCCTCACTTTCCTATACTTTCTCACCAATTAAAAAGTTAGATTCACAAGATAGACAAAATTTTCTCACTCAAGCCACCATATCAACCTGATTGAAGAGAGAGAACTCATGAGTAGGAGAGAAAGAATGAGGGATTGGGATTGAGAGACACCATCACAATAGCGATCACTAGCTATGTAGGGCAGAGATTGGTGGTGACAACACAAGGAATTTCGGCTATGAAGTTTAATCATAGAGAGAAAGAGAGGAATTATTGGTCAATTCATCTACAACCCTAGAATCCTCCACACCAAACACAACAGTTTAATTCCTAACCAAACCAACCCAATCCACAACCGCAATCATCAAGCTTGATCAAGCTGCTATGGTGGCTTCTGTAGATCGTTACAACTCTGTCATGGAGCACTAGTAATTCAATTGGACGACATAGATTACTTTGGAAGACAATGATTTCTTTGTCATGGAGAGAACGTCACTATGAAATAGAAGAAAAAGAGGAAGAATCTCTATAAGTGTATTTGGTTGGGATGATTTCAGGAGAGATAGAAAAGGGAAGGGGAAAAGAGGAGAGAAAACACTTTTTTGGGTTGTTTGGTTAAAGGGGAAAAGGGGGGGAGATTTTGGTGGAGCCTATGTTTTTTCTCCCCGTGCCCACCAAAAAAATCAATCCCCCATTTCGGAGAGAGTTATGGAGATTAGGATTGAGAGACACCATCACAATAACGATCGCTAGCTGTATAGGGCAGAGATTGGTGGTGACAACACAAGGAATTTCGGCCATGAAGTTTAATCCCAGAGAGAAAGAGAAGAATGTATGGTCAATTCATCTACAATCCTAGAACCCTCCACACCAAACACAAAAGCTCAATCCCTAACCAAACCAACCCAATCCACAACCGCAATCGTCAAGCTTGATCAGGCTACTATGGTGGCTTCTGCTAATCATTACAACTCAGTCTTGGAGCACTAGTAATTCAATTGGACAACAAAGATTACTTTGGAAGACAATGATTTCTTTGTCATGGAGAGAACATCGCTATGAAATAGAAGAAAAAGGGGAAGAATCTCTATGAGTGTATTTGGTTGGGATGATTTCAGGAGAGACAGAAAGGGGAAGGGGGAAAGAGGAGAGAACACACTTTTTTGGGTTGTTTGGTTAGAGGGGAAAAGGCGGGGGGGGGGGGGGGTGGGCAAATTTTGGTGGAGGCTATGTTTTTTCTCCCCGTGCCCACCAAAAAAATCAATCCCACAATTCAAAGAGAGTTATGGAGATTGGGATTGAGAGACACCATCACAATAGCGATTGCTAGCTATGTAGGGCAGAGATTGGTGGTGACAACACAAGGAATTTCGGCCATGAAGTTTAATTGTAGAGAGAAAGAAAGGAATTTATGGTCAATTCATCTACAACCCTAGAATTCTCCACAACAAACACAAAAGCTCAATCCCTAACCAAACCAACCCAATCCATAACCGCAATCGTCAAGCTTGATCAGGCTACCATGGTGGCTTCTGCAGATCGTTACAACTCAGTCTTGGAGCACTAGTAATTCAATTGGACAATAGAGCTTACCTTGGAAGACAATGATTTCTTTGTCATGGAGAAAGCGTCACTATGCAATAGAAGAAAAAGAGGAAGAATCTCTATGAGTGTATTTGGTTGGGATGATTTCGGGAGAGATAGAAAGGGAAAGGGGGAAAGAGGAGAGAAAACATTTTTTTGAGTTGTTTGGTTAGAGGGGAAAAGGGGGGGAGATTTTGGTGGAGCCTATGTTTTTTCTCCCCGTGCCCACCAAAAAAATCAATCCCCCAATTCGGAGAGAGTTATGGAGAGATAATTGGTGTGGGAAGAGGGTAGATGGAAAATGACTCATTTACCCCCTCCCCCCCCTCCCCCTCCCCCCCTTCAAACTAGAAAGCTTTTTTTTTTGCTTACATCCTACCGTGTATGGTGAGGATGTTGTTTTGTTACATTCTTTTTTTTTTTCTCCATATCAAATGACAAGTTTTTTTTTTCTTTTGCTAGATATTTTATTAATTACGTTAGGTTGCAAGTTTGTAGTAATTAAAAAAATTAATTTTTATAAACTATGAAAATTTTGTTTTTTATGTAATAGGGGCATGAAAGTAAATTTACACAAACTACATTTTCTATCCTCTTACTTTTCTTCTCAACCAAACAAAAAAATTTTCAATCCCTTCAGTTTTCCACCCCGTCAACCAAACGTATTGAGAGAAAACTTTAATCTCTTTTTATCCCCTCACTTTTCACCCCCTCTCAATTTTCTATCCGTCCAACCAAACGAACTCTAGGTGATCTCCATTTGGCTACTAAGAGAAAGTGAAAGAAAAGTGAAAATATAATTATTTGTTTTTTGAATTTTTCAGTTCCTTAAGAGATTCAAAATCTAGGACTATGTTGTAAATAGAATTTATTAGTGTTGAAAATTTTGACAATTGGATAAATTATTCCATTTTAGAGATTATCTTCATTTACTAAAGTCAATGACATTACCATAATGTGGAACTTTTCATAATCTTAGATTACCATAATATTTCCTCAAAAAAAATATTACCATAATATTATGTATAATTTAATTTTTTAATGAACCAAACACAATAATGTTCACATTACAGACACATCCATATAATGTGACTATAATGTTCATTACATTACGGCCAACCAAAAGCTCTCTAAAAATTTAATGATAGACTAAGTGTGTATTACCTTATTGGGCATATGAATTCATTACAAAAAATATATCTCCAAATTGTTGGAAGTTAACCAAAATCGTTCAGGGCCCGTTTGGTAGAGGAGTTTAAGTAACGTTGTTTGTATTTTTTTGAAATACGTGTGGGTAAAAAAGTGTGTAGAAATTCGTGTAATGTTGTTTAAAAACTAAAAACATGCTACTAAGATGTTCTACCAAACGGGGCCTCAATTTTGGAGTTTTTATGTTCTATATCTCAAAAACTTTGTTACAAAATGTTTTAGGTCCAAAAACAAACTTATGATACATCATCTACCAAATAGGTTTCTAGACAAACAAGACATGAAGAAGACAAAGTCGTCACCCATCCTATACCACCATCCAACGAGCTGTTGGGAAAAGCAAACTAAATATATTATTCCTTCCATACCTTTTTTTTTTTTTAAGAATCTCCTTACATATTAATACTTTTTTTTTTTTTTTTTTGGAGAGATACTAATACTAATTTAATTGCATTGGGCCCCTCAAAAAACTTAGTTGCCTTGGAATAGTACGATTATTATTAAAAAAAAATACAAGGGGCCATGGATGGGCTACACACCGTTAACATTTCCCAAAAATCAATTGACTAATTGACTTCTTCTCCCCCCCCCCCCCCCCCAAAAAAAAAAAGAAAAAAAAAAACCTTGGAATTGAGTCTTACTCCGAACCAAAGATTTCTTGCTTATAAAGAAAGAATTACTTTTGCTTACTAGCCTTTAAGCAGAAAATGAATTTTTGGAGAGACAAAATAGTCACATAGAGGAGGCGGAGACCACTAAGATTGTGGCTTCATTCATACCTCAAGAAGCATTGGGCGAGAAATATACAACGGCTGCATTTGGCTCTATGTAAATCGAATTCCAAGTGTAAAATGAATGCAGTGGAAAATGAATTCTGGTAAGGAAAATGAAATCTGGGCGTTTGGTTCTACAATGAAAAATAGTTCGGAAAATGATTTTTGATGTTTGGTAACATTCTGAAAATGCTATTTTCCTACAAATTTTTCACATTTTCTTAGCTTCCAAACAAATTTTATAACAGAAAATTTCAAAATATACACTTAACACAACCAAAAATCAAAAGTACAAAGAGAGATACTTGGTGAGAGAATGAGGAAGAAAGAGTGGAAGATTAAGGGAAAGAGAGATAGATCGGGAAAGAGAGAGATCAGAGTGGATGGAGGACGACGACGGCCAGATCAGGTGGGTTTGGGGGTGGAGTGGAGTGGGCTGGTGGTCGGTGGCGGCTAGATCAGTGATGTTGAGCAAGAGGGAGAAGAAGAATTGAGGAAGAAGAAAGGAAAAAGAGGAAGCTTGGCCGGCGCAATCTGGGCAGTGGGGGCGACACGATCTGGGCTGGCCGGAGCTTGGCTACACGACCACCTGTGCTCTCTCTCTCTCTCTGAGTCCTGAAAATCATTTAAAGGTAAAATAAGGGCTGCATTGCTTTTATGGCAGAAATGGGTGTTTTTACAGTCAATGTACAATTGATTTTCCATTTGACCATATTTTCTGTTAGAGCCAAACACACACAAAGGTGTAAAAGTAATTCCTGAATTAGTTTTCAGCTGAAACAAACGCAGCCGAAATATATTTAGTTTTACGTTTCGAAACTTGAATCTGAATTTGGATTCTAAATCAATATATTTGAAATGATATTTCAAATCCATTAATTTTAGATATTATTTTAGATTCAATGACTTTAAAGTTCAAAATTTTTGGTGGATTTATTAAATCTAAATTGTTGACCTTTTTTAAAAGAAAAATGCTACATCTACAATATTTTCATAACACGTTTACAAAAAATTCTAAATAACAAGTTGTTATTGGTTGTCAATGGTGGGCAAAAAAGTAATTTCAATGATAAATTCAAATTAGAACCAATAACAACTTACCACCTAAAATTTGTTGTGAAAATGTTATAAAATATTGTGGACATAACACTTCTCTTTTTTTAATCATTCAAAAGTATTTGGATTTTAATAACCCAAATCTAAATCCACATATCCAAATCCTATCATCAGCATTTGAGATTTTATAATAGAATGCATATCATCCAAATACTTGACTCTTTTTTTTTTTTTGGTCTTTGGAGAGTCCATCTTGTTCCTTCCATACTAATTTAATTGCATCGAAAAAAAATACGAGTATAACTTATAGGGGGCCGTGGACGGGCTACGCAAAGTTGCTAAAAAATCATCAATTAACTAATTGACAAAAGCCCTACATGAAAAATGTCTTTAGCACTTAACGTGGAATTCCAGTACAGGTGAAGAAAACAACACCATCCAATAATTGGGCTAAGATTAAATGATTCAAAGAACTAAAAAGACCCCTAATAGCAACAGTAAATACTTAGAAGACCTCAACCATCACGGTTTATTAGAAGAAGCTGTCATAATTATCAATGAGCCTGGAGTTGACACTTAACACAAAGAATCCCGCAGCTTATATAAATAATTCATTTTGCACTTTACCCTTTATTAGAACAACAGGAATGATTTATTGTTTTTTATGAAATAGAGATTGAGAGTAAATTTATACAAATTACATTTTTTATCCTCTCACTTTTCTTCTTAGCCAAACAAAAGAATTTTCATTCCCTTCATTTTTTCACCCCTGCAATCAAACATATTGAGAGAAAACTACAATCTCTTCTATCCCCTACTTTTTCACCCCTTTTCAATTTTCTATTCTCCCAACCAAACAAACCATAGGTGATCTCCGTTTGGCTGCCAAGAGAAAATTGTGAAAGGATGAGAGAAGATGAAAGAAAAGAGGAAATATTATTATTTGTTTTTTGGTTTTTCAGTTCCTTAAGAGATTCAAAATCTCACATATGTCCAAAAAATTAAAATAAATCCAAGACTATGTTGTAAATAGAATTTATTAGTGTGGAAATTTTTTTTCAATTGGATAAATTATTCCATTTCAGAGATTATCTTCATTGAATAAAGGCGATGACATTACAATAATGTGAAAATTTTCATAATCTTAGATTATTGTAATATTATGTATAATTTAATGAACCAACATGGTAATGTTCACATTATGAACACATCCATATAATGTGACTACAATGTTCATTACATTACGGCCAACCAAATGCTCTCTAAGAGTTTAATAATAGACTAAGTGTGCATTACCTTGTTGGGCATATGAATTAATTATAAAGAATATCTCCAAATTGCTGGAAGTTAACCAAAATCGTTCAATTTTGGAGTTTTTATGCTCTATATCTCAAAAACTTTGTTACAAAATGTTTAAGTCTAAAAAAAACTTATGATACATCATTTACCAAGTTGGTTTCTAGACAAGCAAGACATGAAGAAGACCAAGTGGTCACCCATCCTATACCACCATCCAAGGCCTTTTTTGCCAAACAGCATGATTTTGGAAATATTTAGGAAAAAAGCACTAGGTAAAACTTAATTAGTTATGTAGCATGTTTTTTGGAACTTGAGTTTGTCAAACTTGAGTTTCAAGTAAAACTCGAGTTTACCAAACTCAAGTTCCAAGCATTATGGCAATCTGATCAAACGTAATGCATGGAATTCGAGCTTGGTAAACTCAAGTTTCACTTTGGAACTCAAGTTTGACAAACTTGAGTTCCAAAAATATGCTACATAACTAAATAAGTTTGGTCAAGTGCTATTTGGAAAATGGTTTCTAAATTTATGCTATTTAGCAAACTTTTCCCACTATCCAACGAGATGTTGGGAAATGCAAATCGAATATATTATTCCTTCCATACCTTTTTATTTTTATTTTTTGATAAGCTCCTTCCATACTAATACTATTTGTAAGGGAATTGGGCCCGGGTGATCAATACCGGCCCACCAAACTTAGGCCCGAGATCAGCTTGAGTACCAAGGCAAGACTGGGGAATTGAAGCTGGCTCAAACCTTGTGGGAATGGGCTCAGCCCAACAATAAGTATGTCAGGATCTAGAGAGCATTGTTCGGGGAATTGCTAAGCATTCGGGCCGATCTCAGCCCATTACTAACCGATAAGATAGTGGGAAATCAATGAGGAGACAGATAAATTCAGATCGGCCCAAAGTACTAGTAGTGCCTTTGGGGAGTTCGTTGTCGAATGCAGTTTGGCAGTAGGAACAAGTTTGGAGAGAATCTTCAAAAGACATGATTTTCTAGGGATTATGGGTGAAAGTGGGATTGTATGGGAACTGGTGAAAAATAATGAGTTGAATCCCACTAAGGGGAGAATATATAAAGGAGTGAGGGCAAACAGAAAAAGAAGGTTGGTTTTTCTAGGAAGGGAGAGAAAGGGTAAGAAGAGAAAGAGAGAGGGAGTAAACACAAAGGGGACGAAAACACAAAGAGAGCAGAGAAAGTAAGAACCAAAATCTAAGGGGAAGAGGTTTTGGGCTAGAAACCACAGGGACACTAGAGGTTGGGCTGTCTGGGCTATGTTTGAAGCAAAACCTGTAGGACTGTGAGGAAATCCACCAACAAATATGTATGGCACATGGCCACAGGCCCAATTACCTTGTGCCCAATCCGGAATAGAACCATAAACATTATCGGGCCTAGGCCCAATGTCGCGACCGGTTCACTATTCGCAAGCTTGGCCCGTAGCCATAGCCCATGTATGGGGTGATTGGTGGATTAGTCCTATGTTGCGAGGGTAGTTACTCAGTAGCTCGGGAGTGCCATGGGGTATCACGATGCCAAGCAAACTTCGAAGGTTGTCTCTAGTTCCAACGTCCTTTACACAATTTCCAACGAAGCAAATCCCTTGTCAAGAATAATCAATTGGGGCCCCACCCACACGAGTGAAACCAAAGGGTAATCATAAGCCTCCCACTAACCTCAAGCTATAAATAGGAGAAGGGAACAAAGAGAAGGGGTTGTAAATTCTGGGAAGAAAGAGAGAGAGAAAAAGAAGACGGAAGTAGTGAGAGTGGTTGAAGGGGAATAAGGGGAACAACAATTGGTGGGCCAATTCCTTATTAAGGATTGGCTAAGGAGCTACCCATAGTAAGAAACTCATTACCCACTATACAAATAAATTTAAAGCCCAACTCTAGGTCCGGTCCATTAAGGGAACTTGGGCTCGTACAATTGACATCATCTGGGGAAATCTCCTACGTAGCTATAATTCTGTCAAGAATCGAGTGAGGAAGATGTCCGAACATCACTCAGCCAGCTATGCCGCTAGTGGTTCGGGGGGGTCTTCTCAGGGTTCAAGTTGGCGAGAAAGAATGCATAAGAGAAATGGGGATTGAAGTCACGACCAAGAAGGGGAACACTCTAGTTCTAGGGAAGGATCGTCACAAACGTACCAATCAGTGTCGAAAATCTCTGGCCATGAACGTTGAAAGCTTGAATTTCTGTTAAAAACACAAGAGCTGTTCAAACCCCAAATAAAAAGATTACGGCTCAGTTGATTTTACATTAACTTAAACTAAGTGCGGAAAAGAGTAAATGCGAGCAAACAAACAATAAAACTACTCTAAGCCATATTTATCATATCACAGCAGTAAAATGAAAGCTAAAAGAGTAAGGAAGAGAAATGCAAACACAATATACCACGCCGATGTGTTATCAAAGAGGAAACCGAAGAACTTGACAAAAAACCTCTCCAGCACCCTTCAAGCAGTTTATCGATCCACTAGACAATAAGTTGGGATACACGACTAGCAAGAGACCCTCCAAGCCCAATCTACTCAATGCAACTAAGCCCTCCAAGCTCCTACTCCAACAAGGCTTCTCGGAACCGTGTCTTGTCTAGCTTTCTGGTTCCCGCAATGCGCCCGATTGCACCCGTCAAAGCTTGGCTTCTTCCAATACTTCCCAATAGTACCAAAACCTCACTAGACACTCAGATTGGGTGTGGTAAGTGTTTGGGCTATCAACCTTTCAAGGATATGAATATGGAAAGGGATATGGATATGGGAAGGTAGGAGTATAAGGAAAGCCACAAAGGATTGTGTAGATAATTGTAGGTATACAATCTCCAACTCTCAAGTGTGTTTGCTAGGGTTTTTTCTCTGAAAATCACTCCTCACAATATATGGATAATGTGAGTATATATATAGTGTAGGTGAAGACATGGTGGAGCAGATAAGCCAAAATAGCAAAATAGAATGTTTCGCGGGTATCTCACGAGAAGGTCTTACCCACGAGCTACTCGTGAAATCCAGTTGTCACCAAATTGTCAAGACTCTTCGCATTCTAGTCATGTGCTTTTCACGTGGCTTACTTCACGGGAAGTTTACTCGCGAGATATCCGCGAAAACCACTCATTCTTCAAATGCAAGTTTGAGTCTTCACACACACTCTCTCTCACACACAACCAATACAATTAAAACCCACATAAAATACAGGATAAACATGATTGAACAAAATTACAATCAAATTTGGCACGGAATTAAAGCTAACAAAAAATAGTTGTAAATAACAACTTTACAAATGTCATGATAGGAGGGATCAGGAGTTGGAACACATGTGGAGAAGGATAAGGGATTTGGAGCTAGAATTACATTATAGGCGCCCACAAAGGAATCGCAATAAGCATGCTGAAGGGTCTGAAACAGTAAGGGGCAGCCATGGAAAAGCATCCCGTTAATCAGGCTCACATCGGTCTCGGGATTGATCTCGAGGTTATGGCGATAGAGACTCGGTTTCCCCTGAGCGGCGAAGGCCTCGGAATGCCACGCTAGATGCTATGGGCCGAGCGTTACGTAAAGCCGCACGGTCACCATTTTCGGAAGTAATTGAACGGGCGCCCATGCCAAGTAGATTTACCAGACCCCCATTTATTTCTTACGATGGAAAAACAGACCCAGTGGAACATGTAAGTCATTATATACAGATGATGTCTTTACATAATCATAATGATGTGTTGATGTGTAGGGTTTTTCGGTCTAGTCTTGGACCAACCACTCTGAGGTGGTTTAATGGGTTAAGGAAGGGGTCAATCCATAGTTTTAGAGAGCTAATTCAGGAGTTCGGTGTTCAGTTCATGACTTGTAGTCGGGTACCGCAGCCAGTGGATGCTCTGTTATTTATGAAGATGGGAGCTGGGGAAACACTTCGGAGTTACACCAGCAGATACTAGGAATTGTACAACGAGATTGGTGGAGGAAACGAGAAAGTCATGGTAAGCACATTTCGGTTGAATTTGCCTAAGGATTCTGAATTACGAGAGTTATTGACAATGAGGCCTCTCGAGGATATGAGGCAACTTATGAAGCATATTGTGGAGTACAAGAGATTAGAAGATGATCAACAACAAAGCAAGGGGAAGGCACCAGTCACACCGCAGTATTTGAAAGAATCCCGGCAAGGGGGCTTTCAGTCTAGATCCAGGGGGAGTTTAAGGATCCAGGAGCCCGGTGCTCATACCAATGAGATTAATGTGACATTTAAGGAGCCCGTGCACAAAATTCTGGACCGAAAAAAGAACGAGCCATACTTTCGGTGGCCAAGCAAGATCGGGGGGAGACCTCTCCCGAAGAAATCAGAATTTGTATTGTACGTATCACTGGGACAAAGGATACACCACCAGGCAATGTAAAGTTCTAAAGGATCATTTGGAGGTGAGGTCGGTGCATTTGAAGGAGTTTGTTGTGGACCTTGGAGGTCAAGGAGCCGAGCAAACCTCGAGACCTCAGGGTAACCCTCTCTCACCCCTATTAAGCATGATAGAAATGATACATGCTACTTCAATGGGTACTCAAGTGACTCGTAGAAAAGGGGTATTGACCGTGGTGCCAGCAGAAAGTCCTCAAGAAGAACAACCATCGGGGAAAAGGATGAAGTATGTTCAGGAACCCATTGCCTTCAATGATGAAGATTTGGAAGGAACGGCCCAGCCACATGACGATGCATTGGTGGTTACGGCCTGGATTAACGGCTTTGTAGTGAAAAGGGTGTTGGTGGACCAAGGAAGCGGGGCTAAAGTAATGTATCTCGGTCTGTTTAAGGGGCTTGGACCGAAGAACGAAGATTTATCCAGGTATGATACACCTTTAGTTGGATTTAATGGCCGAATGGTAATTCTTAAGGGGCAGATTTCGCTCCCCGTCAATATGGAGGAGAATGAGGTAATGGTGACGTTCACAGTGGTTAATTCATTTTCCTCGTATACAGCCATTCTCGGTAGGCCATGGATTCATACAATCGGGGTAGTTCCGTCCACATTGCACATCAAAGTTATGTTCCACACCAAATACGGCATTGTGACGGTGAGGGGAAATCAGAAAGTGGTAAGGCAGTGCTTGGCAGTTGTTAACCGAGAGATATAGCAGAAGGAATTCATAGAGGAGGTTCCTTTATAGCAATTATTGGGGCCCCTAGGGAAAAAGGGGGCCAGTTGTGTCGAAGAGCTGATCAAAGTGAGAATATTGCCAAATAAGAATAGGAGCTTCCAAATAGGAGCAAATCTACCAAGCAAGGATAGGGTAGAAATATTATTGTTATTGATACGAAATGTGGATGTTTTTGCTTAAAGTCTGTATGAGGTGCCCGGAGTAGGTCCGGAGTTCATAGTTCACCGACTTAATGTGGACCCGTCATACCTTTCCCCCCCCCCCCCAAAGAAACAAAGGCCGAAGAGATAGACCAAGGAACATGTGGAATCTGTTAAGCAAGAAGTGGAGAGGCTGAAAAAGGAGAGGGTGATAAAGGAGGTTTTCTTCCCGGAGTGGTTGGCGAATACAGTAGTTGTGAAAAAGAAAAATGGTAAATGGAGGGTGTGTGTGGATTTTACCAACCCTAACCAAGCATGCCCGAAAGATCCATTCCCGATACCGAAGATCGATCAACTGGTAGACATAACGTACGGACACCCAAGGATGAGTTTCCTAGACGCTTTTCAAAGTTACCATCAGATCGCTTTGGCCACTGAAGACTAGGAAAAGACATCATTTATCTCTCCCGATGCGAATTATCACTATACCGTGATGCCATTTGGTTTGAAGAATGCTAGGCCATCTATCAAAGGAAGATGACTAGAATGTTTAGGGATAAGATTGCTCATAGGGTGGAAGCGTACATTGATGATATGGTAGTGAAAAGCAAAGTAGAGCAGGGGCATGTCAGTGACCTCACAAAGATATTTGAAGTACTTAGACGACATAGACTGCGTCTCAATGCTGACAAATGCGTCTTTGGAGTGGGGGCTAACAAGTTTCTCGGGTACATGATCACTCACCAAGGAATAGAAGTGAATCCAAACCAAATTAGTGCCATAGAATGCCTGAAGACCCCAAGCAATCCTAAGGAAGTACAAGTATTGACTGGTATGTTGGCCGCTTTGAACCGATTCATTTCAAAGTTTGCTGACCAGTGTCGTCCTTTTTATCAACTGTTGAAGAAATGGAAAGGATTTCAGTGGACCGAAGAATGTGAGGAGGCCTTTTAGGATTTGAAGAAGTATTTGGTATGGGCGCCGATATTGTCGACACCGGAGCCCAGTGAGGATTTATTCATGTATCTCTCTGTATCTAAGCATGCCGTGAGTGCCGTGTTAATGAGAGATTAAGGTATACAGCAGCCAGTCTATTATATTAGTAAGACTTTGTTCGATGCAGAGACCAGGTATTTGACCCTAGAAAAATTGGTGCTGGCACTAGTACATGCCACCCGGGACCTGCCCTATTATTTTCAAGCCCATACTATCTATGTGCTAATCGAGTATCCATCACAATCCTTGCTGAAGAGGTCTGACTTCACAGGCTGAATATCCAAGTAGGGGACTAGGTTAGGTTCATTTGACATACGGTATAGACCCAGAAGTTCAGTTAAAGGCCAAGTTCTTGCTGATTTCGTTGCGGAGTTTTTCCCGAGAGAAGAAATGGGGATCGCGTGCCATTTGGAAGTATTTGTGGATGGGGCATCCAGTGCAATGGGAGTGAGGGCCAGGATCGTTATAATCACGCCGAAAGGATTACAAGTGGAACATTCTTTTAGGCTGGGCTTTAAGGCTTCCAACAATGAGGTTGAGTATGAAGCCTTATTTGCTGGACTAAGAGCTATACTTGATTTGGGGGCGCAGGAAGTAGAGATTTACTCGGACTCATGGCTGGTCGTCAACCAAGTTCAAGGAAGCTTTGAGGCCAAAGATCCCTAAATGTTATATTACTTGAGGTTAGTGAAAAAAACCATGAGTCTATTCCAAAAGGTAAAGCTAATTCAAATTGCTCGGGGGTAAAACGGACATGCGGATTCTTTAGCCACGTTGGCGTCATCATTAACCAAGGAGGTACCACAGTTGATTAAGGTGGAAGCTATGAAAGAACCTAGTATTGATGTAAAGATAAATATCTCGATTGTTGTGATACTTGAGCCTTGTTGTATGGATCCGATAATTGAATTTTTAGCCAAGGACCATGTGCCAATGATGAGAAAAAGGCTAAAAGAATACGCAGAATAGCTGCTCGGTATTGGCTGTCTGAAGACCACAGACTGTACCAAAGATATTTTGGGGAACCATACCTTTTATGTTTGCATTCGAGCAGGGTTGACGAGCTCTTGACCGAGCTCCATGAGGGGGTAGGCAGTAGTCATGCAGGGGGACGCTCGTTGGCCCACCGAGTCCTGACCCAAGGGTTTTAGTGGCCTCAAATGCAAAAGGTTGTTGCTGATCATGTCCGGAAGTGTGAGCAGTGTCAGAGACATGCATCGCTGATACATCAGCCGGTAGGGAGTTTGAATCCTGTTAGCAACCCATGGCCCTTCGTACAGTAAAGGCTAGACATCATCATTCTATTCCCTCGAGCTACGGGAAACCGAAGATTCATCTTAGTGGTCATGGACTATTTCACCAAGTGGGTAGAGGCTGAAGCACTAGCCAATATTTAAGATGTAGACGTCAAAAAATTTGTGTGGAGGAACATAGTGACAAGGTTCGTAGTGCCAGATTCTTTGGTATCTGACAATGGATAGCAATTTGACAGTAAAATCTTCTGCAAATTTTGTAGCGACCTTAGCATTAAGAACAGGTATTCAACTCCAGCATATCTCCAAAGTAATGGCCAAGCCAAGGCAACTAATAAAGAAATTGTTAACAGATTGAAAAGAAGGCTAGAAAGGACTAAAGGTAGATGGGCCAAGGAGTTACCAAACGTTTTGTGGGCCTACCGAACAACGCCCAGAAGATCCAAAGGAGAAAATCCATTTTCTTTAACATATGGGGCAGAAGCAGTTATACCGGCTGAAATAAGTTTATGTAGTGCCCAGGTTTTCGAATTTACCTCAGCCGAGAATTAACGGTTAATAGTAAAGCAATTGGATTCGTTAAAAGAATGACAGGAATCTGCAACCATACGGTTAGTATACTACCACCAAAAACTTGCTCAGTGATACAAAAAGGACATGAAGAAAAGGTTTTTTAGCACTGGAGACCTTGTGTTACGGAAAGCCGTTGGGAATGCACAAGATGTTGGTTCTGGGAAGTTGGTACAGAACTCAGAAAGACCATATAGGGTTACTACCATTGCTAGAGCGGGAGCATACTATTTGGAAGACATGAAGGAAAGACCACTTCCTTAGCCATGGAATATTCAAAATTTGAAGAAATTTTACCATTAGCTGTTGTAAATATAGCAGTGCGGGTTGTGTACAAACTACTATGTAAATAACGATGTTTATGTACGTAATCTATGGAAGTTTCAGCTCAATTATTACATGAATACTATCTAAGGACAGAAGCCTAGGTTTGGTTCGGTTCGATCCTGATCACCGATCAAGTGGAAACCTTATTCATTAAAACTAGTTAAGGACAGAAGCCTAGATATAGTTCAATCCCAATCGCTGGCCATGTGGAAACCTTATTCATTAAAATTAGTTAAGGACAGAAGCCAAGGTTTGATTCGATCCTAATCACCGGCCAGGTGGAAACCTTATTCATTAAAATTGGTTAAGGATAGAAGCCTAGGTTAGGTTCGATCCCGGTCACCAGTCAAGTGGAAACCTTATTCATTAAAATTGGTTGACAGAAGCCTAGGTTCGGTTCGATCCCGATCACCGGCTAGGTGGAAACCTTATTCATTAAATTAGTTAAAGATGAAAGCCTAGGTTTGGATCAATCTCGGTCACCGACCAGGTAGAAACCTTCTTAGAATGAGTCAAGGATAGGAGTCGAGTTCGGTAGTATAACATTTACACATGAACCGAATAAAAATATGGCAAAAATAATTTGATTTTAACGAGAAACAACAGTAATAAAAGTGCTAACATGTATGAGGGTTTTAAAAACCGAGATAAATGTTTTGTTACCACATCCCGATAACCATGGGCAAGACTTAGTAGAACAAATAATATAAAAACAAAAGAGACAACAGTAAAGTAAAAAGAGTATCTTTTCTTCAAGTAGCAAGGTCTTGAGGTTTGTCTGGTTGAACTGGAGTCATGTTCATGGCTAGCTGGGCATTGGGGTCCGGGAACTGAGGTCGAGCTGAGTCCTCCGTGTCATTGGGGTTGTTGGTGATTTCAAGGTCAATTAACTCCGCTGAGAATCAATCTCCTGCACCAACTCCCTTATGCAAGGAGTATCTTCTTCTTCTTCTTCTTCGGCACACGTGGGGTTCTGTACTAGGGGAGCAGGATCTGGGTAGGGTATTTGCTCAGGGTTTCTTAGTGGGGAGTCATTGGACGCCCCAATAACTTGCAGGGCAGCCATCCACCCCTCACCGAACCTGTGTCACCGTGACTGGTAGATGATCGACTCAATCGAATTCTTGGTGCTCGCAAATCCCGCATTGTACCACTTGTCCTCTCAGGCCTACAAAACAGCCTTCAGCTCGGCAATTTCATTAGCAAGTGCTAGATTTATACTTTCAGCCTTGACCAGCTTGAGCTCCATTCCCCCTATTTTGACCTCTGTCTCCATCAATTTCTTCTTTACTAGTGCACAGGCCCTCTCAGCCACCCTTGTCCTCTCCTCGGCATCCTCCGTAGCTTTATCCTTGTCTTTTGTGGTGGCCTCAGCAACCTCCTTCAGGGCTCTCTCCTTGTCAATCTCCTCAGCAGCATCCCTTAATCAATCTTCCATCATATAAGCCAATTGGGCTTTCTGTTATAAAAAGAAAGAAATAATATATATATATATACACACACACACTCACTTATGTAGCAAAAGAAGGAAAAAACAAGATTTATTACCGTGATTAAGTTCCACTATAACCGAGTGGCCAAGGCCTCATCACTACCGTCGGAGAAGTAGCGCACATCCTCGGGGAGCTGCAAGCCTTGTCTAAGGCCATGGGCAATCCGTCCGCCCTCGCCTTGGGCCCAGTTTCTCACATTGGAGGTCACCTGGAAAGGCTTGTTCCCAAGCCTAAAGATTGTGTGCCATCCTACAGCCAGAAGGGAGGAAGAGAACGCCACATTGGAACCAACTTGCCCGGTTAGGCGTATGCCGCTGGCCGGTTCCCAGGTGACCACGATAGCCGGGGTAGAAGCTAAGGGAGTCCTTGGTGGAGTTTCTTCCAGCCTTCTAAGGGGCTAATTGGTAGTACAAGGCCTTTTCCGAGTACGAGTAGCTAGACGGGGCTGATCCCTACCTTGGTTCTATTGATGCTACACAGTAGGGCAACCATCAGGCAGAAACCGGTCAACTATCATAATTCTCCGCACAACCATCTCGCCTTCTACTTGTTCGGCCTTGACTTCTGAGGAGTTTACCAGCTCAACCTCTGCTTGGTCGGCTGGCTGGACTTCAACGCAGTTTTCCTCAACTGGTACGTGGACTGCGTGACCTTGAAAGACGGAGTCAGCCAATGCGTCCCTCACAGGTACCAATGAATCCGCCCTAACCAAACGAAGGCCGAGGTCCAGAGCTTCGCCTACTGTTAGGTTTGGGGGAAGGAAATTTGGATGTCGTACATCAATGTACGATAATAGTGGACTGTCCACCAACAAAGCCTATCCAAAAGGTTGATAGCTTTTATAAACTGGGGTGTAACAGAGTATAAGATGGGATGCCAGAAGTTGTTTGTCAAAGTTGATGAAGATCTTTGAACAGAGTACAAAATTTAGGTCCCTCAAGTGTACGACCCTAATGTCCGGTTTGAATCTTTTGCCCTCTGCATCAAGGTAAACAAAAATGGTTAGTAGGTGTTTAAATGATAATAAAAATAAGCAAATCACGATATAAGTTAAAAACAAAGTTAAGTTGGCACAATACCAACCAACATCCCGAGGTGAAGTCAGGCAGGTGAGTTCATTGGCATGCCAATTGCCGCTCACTCGAACAAATTCTCCTGCTGAGTTTTTGTTAGAATCAGGAAGGCACGATATTAGCCGTACCCATACATCCCTAACCTTTATGTAGTATGCCAATCCAATATTACAGCACAAGCTATACATATAGTTTATGTCATGGTGGTCTAAGTGTAAACCGTACAAATGATTTAACCGGCTAACACAACTCACTACTTGGTAAAAATTAGGTGGGAGTTGGTTGGGACATGGACCATAAAACCTAAGGGTCCTAAGAATTAATGAATCCACGGGGAACGTAACCCCTCCTACTAGGATGGCCATCAAGGGGAAGAATACTACGTGGGGATGCCGTTCTAGAGCGATGTTGTCCTCGTGACAATATGATACTTCACATCGTCAGGGACAGCGAACCCAGCCCTAAAATTGGCTAAGGCCGCTTCAGTATCAATAAGATGAGTAAACCCCATTTTTAACTATAGCAAAGAAAAAGGAAAAGAGAGTAAATAAGGAAAGGAAGTGAGCAAGGAAACTTACTGTGGGCACTAAGAAATTTTTTTTCTCAGATTGGGGATCTATGCTCGAGAAGAGAAATGTGCTCAACTGCGAAGAACTTAGAGAGACAAGGGAGTGAAAAGATGATCTTATGGGAAGAGGGCTATTTATAGGAGGTAGGCAATTAATGAAAAAGAAGTGTGAGAGTCTTTTCAAATCATTTTTATAACCCCCACACGCGTGACCTTGGTTCACGAATCGTCAGGACATAATTACAATTGGATCTGACAGGCTGTCATAATGCTTCTTTTGAGAGGGCATTAATAACCATCTTATCCACCCTTAAATGATTGACAATTAAGCTTCCCGAAGAGTTGTTTCCTTGCCGAGGTAAGTCCTTGATTTGCTCTCGGCTGCCGGACGCAAATCAAGGGGGGCTATTGTACGGCACATGGCCACAAGCCCAATTACCTTGGACCCGGGCCGAAATAGAACCATAAACATTATCGAGCCTAGGCCCAATGTCACAACCGGTTCACTATTCACAAGCTTGGTTTGTAGCCGCAGCCCACGTATAGGGTGATTGGTGGATTAGACCTGTGTTGCATGGGTGGTTACTCATTAGCTCGGGAGTGCCTTGGGGTATCATGATGCCGAGAAAATTTTGAAGGTTGTCACCAGTTCCAACGTCCTTTACACCATTTCCAACGAAGCATATCCCTTGTTAGGAATAATCAATTTGGGCCCCACCCACACGAGTGAAACCAGAGGGTAATCATAAGCCTCCCACTAACCTCAATAGGAGAAGGGAACAAAGAGAAGGGTTGGACATTCTGGGCAGAAAGAGAGAGAGAAAAAGAAGACGGTAGTAGTGAGAGTGGTTGAAAGGGAATAGGGGGAACAACAATTGGTGGGCCAATTCCTTATTAAGGCTCGGCTGAGGAGCTACCCATAGTAGGAAACTCATTACCCACTATACAAATAAATTCGAAGCCCAACTCTAGGTCCGGTCATTAAGGGAAATTGGGCTCGTACAAAATAAATTAGGAGCCCAAATCCACTATCCGAAATAGTATCATTCGTAGGTTTTGGGTACCACACTATCTCTTCTTCATTTTTTGGAGAGAAATGCTAAATTGCTAATACTAATTTAATCGTATAGAAATAGTATGATTTTTTTTTTTTTAAGTTAACGAATGCTCTAAGGACAGTTGCTAATAACTATTTTAGGAAAATTTTTATAGGAAAAGAAAAAAAAATATTTTGACAATTTTTTCAATTTTCTCATAAAAGTGATATAATAACTTTTTTTAAATAATTTATTAATCATACCTTAAGAGCACCCATTAATATGAGCCTTATTAAAAAGATACAATGAGCCGTGGATGGGCTACACAAACTTGATAAAAAAATCAATTGACTAATTGACTTCTTCTCACCCAAAAAATAAAATAAACCTTGCAATTGACTCTTACTCCAAACCAAATAATTCTTGCTTACAAAGAAAGAATTAATTTTGCTCTCCAGCCTTTAAGAGCAGAAAAAGATTCTGGAGAGACAATAGTCACATAGAATTAATTTTACACTCCAGACTTTAATAGCAGAAAAGGATTTCTGAAGAGAGAATAGTCACATAGAGGAGGCGGAGACCACTAAGATTGTGGCTTCATTCATACCTCAAGAAGTATTGGGCGAGCAATACATGAAATGTATTTAGTTTTGCATTTGGAAATTTTAATTTTAATTTGGATTCTAAATCAATATATTTGAAATGTCATGATTTCAAATACACTGATTTTAGATATTATTTCAGATTCAATGACTTTAAAAGTTCAAAATTAATTTTGGTGAATTTATCAGATCCAAATTCTAGACTCTTTTTATAAGAAAAATACTACATCCACTACGTTTTCATAACACTTTTACAACAAATCCTAAATAGCAGGTTATTATTGGCGGTCAATAGTGGAAAAAAATATAATTTCAATGATAGATTCAAATTATAACTAATAATAATTTACCACCTAGAAGTTATTGTGAAAATATTATGAAATATTGTGAATATAACACTTCTCTTATTTAAAAGATTCAAAAGTATTTGAATTTTAACAACCCAAATCCAAATCCACATATCCAAATCTTGTCATCACTCATCAGCAAATCTTGTCATCACTCATCAGCATATGAGATTTAATAATAGAATGCATATCATCCAAATTCTTGACTTTTTTTTTTTTTTTATGGTCTTTGGAGAATCCATGTCATTCCTTCCATACTAATATAATTGCATCGAAATAATAAAAAGATAGGAGTATAACTTATAGGGGGGCGTGGATGGGCTACGCAAAGTTACTAAAAAATTATCAATTAACTAATTGACAAAAGCCTGCATGAAAAATGTCTTTAGCACTTAACGTGGAATTCCAGTATAGGTGAAGAAAACAACACCATCCACTAATTGGGCTAAGATTAAAAGATTCAATGAACTAAAAGACCCCTAATAGCAACAGTAAATGACTAAGAAGACCCCAACAATCACGGTTTATTACAAGAAGCTGTCATATATTATCGATGAGCCGGGAGTTAACACAAAGAATCCCGCAGCTCATACAAATAATTCATGTCGCACTTTACCCTTTATTGTAACAACAGGAATGATTTATTGAGTGAGAAAACATAAAGGCAAGTACCACTAAAATTGTGGCTTCACACAACCAGAAGATTTAGTCCTTTCAAACCATGATATACACCTGCACTACATCTTCCAAGCATCCTTCAATGATATTTGATCAGCCACTTCATAATTTGTATGGATAGATTTGTAAAACTAATTTAACGTGTATTTTATGCATACCATGATATTAGATGATCATAAAGAAAAAATGATATTAGGGGTACCATGGACTTTACTGCAATTAAATTACAAATTGAAGAGATCATTTATGATGGGGCCGCTTAGTGTAATGTATGGTATCTACAAGTTGCATTCCATAAACTCACCCTCCAAATTCACTGAAAGTGGATGTGAGATACACGAGGCTTGAGAACTAAGCAACTAGTCAGTTCAACTTCTTTGTTGTAAAATTTGTAACACCCCAGTAATTCTCAAATCAAGATAAATTAAAGAGTTAAATTGTTTAATCTGTAAAAATTATGCGATAAATCTTGTGCCATCCATGGATGTAGTCAGGGTTTAAACAATAACACTGATTCCCCCAAGGATAAGACATACATGACAATATCTAGACATATGTGCAATCTCTTGTAAGTGTCCTAGGAGTATTAATATAAAAACTTTTGAGATGAAGTCTATTCAAGATGGAAACCAAAACCTGTAACTTACTGGGAAGGATCTGGTTTTATCCTAAAACAGTTGACAGAGACTTCTTAAGCCCATTCATATCTGCAGCTATATACAGTATCCCAAATTATGTCTGCGACCTCAAGGTATGAACATATGATACTCTATAATTTATCTCAAAACTATTCAAAATAGGATTAGAAACCTAAGTTGCATGTCAAGGATGGAAAACAATTTGTGTTAAGTCTCAATCAGTCTTTCATCAAGAGTGTTCATGTTGCAGCCTTAGGCATACCACAGAAACGCTTGTTCCCGTTCATTCCAGGAGACTGGAACATCTCACAGCCCTCAGCTCCAATTTGAGTAAATGCCTTGACAAGCATATCCACATAGCCTGCCAAAGAATCCTTAAACCGCTTTGAGCAGCTCCTGTCACCCACATCAACATCCTGCACCCCACCTTTGACCAGAGATCCTACTTGAGCACCTTCCATATATGCTTTGCATGCAACCAGAATATCTCGGGCACGGTTTCGGAAATGCCCCATAACAAAGTCCTCAAAATGCTGCAGCCACACATGACTCAGAATTAGATGTTGAACCCTCAGAAGCTACCAAATAAGCATCCCCCCCCCCCCCCCCCCCCCCCAAAACAAAACCCAAATAAAAAAAACCACACACAATTCATATAAGCCTAGTACAGAAAGCATCATTTCCATCAATAACTATTCCAAGTGTGTACAATGGATGAAATCAAACCATAATTCACATGTAAACTAAAGACCGAATTTGAAAGTTATAGAACTTTTTGATTGTCAATGGTCATGATGCAGCAAAAAAACCAAAAAGATCATTGTGAATCCCTAAATGCTAATAAATTAACAGTAATGTTACACAACATGCTTAGTATTTATTTTTTTATAGGTAAGTTACACAATGGTTCTTGAACCCATAACAGCATAACCTCACCGTTTATTACGGAAGGAGGAAGTGCCATCAAAGCCAAGGCTCATTGGCATTACAATCTATTTCTAAATTCCAGACTCAAAACAATCAATTATGGACAACATAAATGTGTTGCAAGAAAAAAGATATACAGAACAAAATTAGAAAATCATCAACAGTCAAGGATCTAATTTTACATATTGTAACAATCAATTGGATCTCTGTACTAAACTATCTCCTTAAAACAGAAATGCTTGAGTGATCTAATGCCAGATATAATGCTTGAATGATTTAGTGTTCCATATAACACACACAGTCAAAGACCACATTAATTTCTTTTTCTTTCTTATAATAAATAACCATCTACATTTAAAAACTGCACTGTTTCCACAGTATCATAAGCATAAATATTTCCAGTACAAAGTGCAATCATAAAGTCCATGCACAAAAGCTATTTCACAAGTAAATTAATATTTAATACCAAAAAATGCAATCTCTCCAAACTCCTACAACAAGATACGCAATGCAATTGGGATATGATTGGACTTTTAGGTGAGAATGCTTTGGAGAAAAGAACACAGCCCAACCACATTAATGGGTATTAAAATAAATAAATAAAAAGCATTTGCCCGCATTTTTAGAATTTACATCATATCATATTGAATGGGGAAATGTTAACCATGACTCCACTATACCTCTTCTTCTCAAATTCCCTATACACTAAATTATTACACATAACATGGTTTTTGCTAGAACTTCAAGAAGTATAACATTCACGGATGTTTAAAATTAAATACTTAAAAACCTCAACAGGAATCTGCATGAATTAATGTAAAGTTATGTAGTAAGGTTATAGTTGTTAAATTGAAATTGAAATTTATATCTATTTCAGGATGCAATGAATGATACCATATCCAAAATGTGGAAACAATGAATAAGGACTAATCAATGGAATTGAGAGATCTCAGTAGCACCTCCAATTAGTGCTAATACGTATGTTGTTTGATTGGTCTAGAGTGTGGGATTTTACTCATTGTAAATCTTTTCTAGAGTTCGAAGACTCTTTCCCTTTTCTGTATAATGTACTTTTTAAGACACTTTGTGTTCATCATTGCAAGCATGAAGTGATCTTCTTTCTTAATAAAACTTTATTACCTATAAAAATAAAAATAAAATGGAATCTTACCTTTGGTGGCCTCCTCATTGTGTACATCATTGTTCTTAGTGAGAGAACAAATGTATCCTCATTGTATTGCTGGGACCTCATTTCACCAGACTCTGAGCCACTCATATGTGCATATCCAGGCTCATTGAAATAGGGCTTTGTATTCAAGATCAACCCTTGTATGGAGACAAGAACTTGTAGCATGGTCGACACACCTGGGATCCACTTCTCATTCTTGTTACCAGACCAGGTATTAAGTAGACTCAGGCATACTTTCCCACAATTGTACAGATTAGGATTGAGTCGAAGGCCACCAGAGTGGTAGTAGACATTCTGGCATAAACAAGTTCTACAGTATTCAGACCACTGATGTAAAGCAGAAGATATATATATTAAAAATAAAAAAATTGCTAGCACTCAAAGCTTCAATCACATACCGGTGGTACATTAGGATAACCACAGGGGAAGAAAACATCAAAGAAGAAGAGGCCATCATGGTAGGGAGTACCCTCTGCTCCAACGATGACAGCCCTCAAAAGATCCATCCTTGATTCATAAACTCTAACGAATATTGTATCTATTGAAAAAAAAAAAATGAATTACAAAATTCTAGGGAAAAATAAAGGTGTGCATTGGGGAGGGGGCAGACAGCAAATCCATTAATGTCCAACACTACATTTCTACAGCTATGCTTTGCAAATTTAGATTTTAGGGCTACTATTATCAACAACAAATTTATTTCCAATGGTTTGATCAAAATAAAGCCTATGTAATGGAAAAAAGTTGCAGCCACTACATTATAAAAAAGAAGAATAAAAGCTCACCAGGTAGATCCTTCTCCAAGATCTTCCACTCCTCCTGAATTTTCTTTGCCCAAGTCTTTGATGGCTGTAAGAAAGGGGTAAACGAAAACAAAATTTAGATATATTTAAAACCAGAGACTGAAAAAAGAAGGCAAGCAATGCATCGTCTAAACCTAGTCACCTGCTTTGTGGTAGAACCATAGCCAGTATAGTGATGGTCCGAATAGTCTTCCACAGTATCAAATTGTTTAAAAAGTTGGAACCTCCTCAAAATTTCATCTTTGTCCTTGCCAGAGATTGCCTCAATTGGGAAAGTTGAACTACCATCAGCAGCTCCATTATTTTGATTTTGGGCAGAATCCGGAACCCAGGGGAACTCTTCCACATCTTCAGGAGGAGCATGTAAACCATGAAATGGAAAATAATAACCCGGATGGTTAGTCAAAGGTGGCGTCCACAAGGGTGTGGGCGGTTCTACTCCAGCAGGATACTTAAATGGATCTGTATGGCCCCCAGCAGGATACATAAATGCATCCGCATGCACCCCAGCAGGATACTTAAATGCGTCTGTATGCACCCCAGCAGGATACTTAAATGCATCTGCATGCACTGGGTTAGTTGGATAATATGTACTACTACTAACTTGCTTCTTTACATTCTCAGGAGTATAATGCCCCCAAAAGGATGGCTCAGCTCCAGAAGGGAGCTTCATTGCATCCAATTTCTTTACATAACTACAATTGGGTGAACTATTTGAAGCAAATTGCTTCTTCTTACTTTTGAAAGGATCCAAAAACCACCGCGATTTAGAAGATTCTTTACCAAGTGGGAGATTGAAAGAATTCCCTCTATGGTGTGAAGTAGATGATTTCTTTTTATTTGGGCCAACTTTTGAATGAGGGTGAACGACAGAATCCATACTTGAACCACTGACCGAAGTTAGATTCTTGTTGATGTGAACAGGCTTTTCAGACCATGAAGGCAGAGAAGGGTCCATACCATGGGGACCGACAACATCCAAATGCATTTGTGACTCCGTATAGTGTGAACTACTTCCAGTAACTGGCTGTTTCTCATGTTGTGCAAAATCTGGCAACCAAGGAACTGGTGCCTCTATTCCAGGAGGAATATCCATGCTATCAAAATGGGCTTGCAAAATGGCATACTCATCAACATCATAGATATCATCAGGAAAAAAATCAGCATACTCATTATTATCATCATAAGATAGATCAGAACTATGACCATCAAGGTTGATTAAATTATGCATCTCAGAAGACTCAACCCCATTCACTGATCCAAACATTTCCACACCAGCACCAAAAATATAATTAGCAAAATCTTCCTGAATAAAAAAAAGAGCGAAGAATCAGAAACAGTACAGCTACCTTAGATGTTTATTGTATTTATATAAGTCATGAATCAGCAACTAGAATTCAGAAACTAGAATATATTTAAAAAGGTAATCACAAACCTTAGCTTGATGATGACCATAACCATCAGCCACATCTTTTATTTCCTTCCCTTTTTTACTTGTGTGAACTTTTTCATCAATAAACATTACATCAGCAGAATCCCCCTCTTTGTCTATATCAATCACATCATGCAGAATGACCTATAGAGAGAGGAAAAAAAAAAGGCACACGCTAAGCGAAAACAGAATAATTAATAAGAATCAGAGAAGCCAATGAAGTTTAACTCAAATTTCTTCCCACATAATGGGGTGGAGGGTGAAGTCTTAGAGTTCAAAATTTGAAGCCAATGAGTACATGCATATGTTATAATTATATTTGATGTCATGTGATGGCACTATGCACATAAAGAACTGAAGCTACCGAAAGTGAAAATCAGTCTGAAGACAGCAACTTGACCCTCATTCCATGGCTGCATCAAATATACAGGATGCCAACTCTCCCTTAGATAAAAGAAAACTTAAAATCTTCATGCCTATGACGTTTCAGATATACAAGACAGCCCAGTTTAGAAAATGCATAACATGTCATCTGCTAAACAGATTCCATTCTTCCTAACTTTGAAAGAGTGGAAAACCTCCAATTAATCCATATGGAGGAAGCCAGGAAATTGCTAGAATAGTGAGCAGAATAGAAGTCTTAGAAGTCAAAATGTACAGTAAGAGACGACTCTACTGCACCACAGAGATCATGAATGAAATGTGTAGAACTTTTTTTTTGTGGGTTATTGGTAGGTTACACACCTACTCGGTGAGTCTTCAACCCACGACCTCACCCTCTACCTTGCTTTTACAAGGGAAAGAGGTACCAATTGAGTTAGAACTCATGACCGAAATGTGCAAAACATTTCAATTTCAACAAATTGTGGACACAAAATCTGCTAGGAATAACAGAACTCCAAGGTTTGGTCAAAATGACTGTGTAACCACTTCAATTTGAAACAAAACATTTTGTAGGATTCAACTATAGGAAGGAGTACCAATTCAACCGAAGGTAAATGCCCACCCATTGTTACTGAAAATTGATTGATCATCTAAATGGGTTTGAGATGACATGTCATTCATAAATAAAAACTACACATAGAATTCGTAATGGATAATATAAAACACAAACAACAATCACTTCAGCAGCAAGAAAAACCCATCCGCATATCAAACTATTTTTAAAAAAAAAATTATACTAAGATTCATCACAATAACATTGCACATAACAACAAAACACTACTATGAAATTCTTTAACTCGCCTCTAAACTCCTTTGAATGAAAACTTCCAAAACAAGCAAAAACCCAATTTAAAAAGACTTACAAATTTAGCCACAACCCACCAAAAAAAAAACCCTAAAAACCGAAATTTTGCATCAGATTAACCCATTTAAAGTCCCCAATAATGCAAGGCAAGCGAGATTCTACTCTGTCCAAATGAAGTCCCACACACACGATCAATTTCATGCAATTCAGAAGCTAATCACTACGAGATTAAGCTAACAAAGACCTATCAGAGTTAAAAAAAAAAAACTTAATAATTTCAGTATGATCAATAGACTAAACGACAAGCGAATAGAATAAAACTTGAAAATGAAGTTTTGAAAAAAAAAAAAAAAAAAAGAAGCTAAATTTAGAATCATGTAGGAGTGAGCAAAATAAAAGCGAGTAATTGAGAGAAATAGCGGAGCGAGAATCTGAAAAAAGACAAGGAAATTGGTTTGGGTAATGGAAACCTGTTTTTGTTTGAGGAATTTGGGAGTTCGGAAAATCGGGGGAGGGATTTCGATGACTTCGGGCTCCATGAAATCGGAGTATGTTTTCCCGGAAATCAATCGCTTCCTGTTTGGAGACCGAGAAAGTGAGGGAAAGTGAGAGAAAATGTTACTACAAGAATAAAAACAGTCAGTGTGAGAGAGAGAGAGATTTCAAAAGTGAGTGAAAAAGGGCGAGAGAGAGAGAGACTTTATAGGCGAGAGGTATTTGCGTGACGGCGGCGGCGGCTCCTTTTATCGGCTCGGCTCGGCTCCAGAGAGAGAAAGTAACTGAATCGGTGCGCTGGGACTAGTGTCTTGGCTTGGCTTTGAAATCAGATATATTAATACTATTTGCTTTTGTTTTCGTGGAGTTTGGTTTGGTCTGGTCTGGTTTGCTTTTTCTTAGCTCCACAGTACAGTACAGTCAGTCGAGTCCGCTTTGAATTTTAGAGAGAAAGAGAGTGATTTGTGAGTAATTAAAATAATTTGTTAGTAGCTTTGGCTTCGTTGGCGCCTTCACAAAGAGATCAACCTAGAGAATGCGATGACGCCACCGGTGCTTTTACCTCTTTTTGTATAAACTATTCGAGTATTCTATAAATGCACCCGCTTCCCTCACCCCTTTTTTTATGACTCATCACTTTTAATCACTAGTGGATGCAGTAACTATACGTGGTAAATTTTTGTTCTTTCTAATTATGTATACATGTGCATAATACTTTTTTTAGATTAAACTTTTAATTATCATCAAAATATTGAGTAAGTTATCTTTTCTTTATATATTAAAAGGATGATTCAGAAATTTAGTTATTGTCTTTTTGACTTCTAAAAATACTCATAATTTAGTTAACTTATTTTTATACTTAAAACATAAAAATGAAGTTAAAACTGTAAATTGACAAAAATTAAAAACAAAAAAACCTACTCATGCTAATAAAACTACCCCATGTTCTATAAAAATTTCCACTACCCTATCTACACAACCAAATCTACCCCATGTTCCTATAAAAATAAAAATAAAACTACTCAATGTTCTAAAAAAAACCTTCCCCGAGTTCCTATTAAAAAATATATATATCTAAAAAAAAAGTCTCAATACACGTACAAAGTTCCTATTAAAAAAAAAAAAACATCCCTAGGTTCCTACTAAAAATAAAACTATCTAAAAAAAATCTCATTACATGCACAAAGTGCATGTGATGAGGTTAGTTATTATTAAATTTTTGGATTGTTTACTTTAAGATTGACAAAATCTTACAAGACCTGCAAACTTGACACGATTAATCTGTTTATAAAGAGATTATGAATTGAGACTAAACGAGTTCGGGTCGACACAATTAACTCGTTTAATAAATGGAGTCGTGTTCGTATTCAACATGTGAACCCATTTGACTCGTTTAGGTTATAAAGGTATTAAATTTTGTTATTAGTATTTTGTTATTATTGCTTTTGCTTAATTTTTTTTGTTGTAATTATATGTTTATTACTATATTTATGGTTGTAATTGTATTTTAATTTTAAATATATGGATTTTTTTTTTTTTTTGAGAATCTTAGATATATGGAAATTCATAATAGGTTATTCGTATCAAATATGACATATTAATCAAACAAGTTATTAGATGGGTCATTTGTGTTGACTTTTATATAATTTGTTAATTAAACAGGTTAAACGTGCCATGTCGAGTCAAGTTTTATAATAAATGGGTCAAATTAGGGTTGAGAATTCTTAACACATTTACTAAACAGGTCGGGTTCGAGTCAACCTATATAATCGAGTACTTATGGCTCGACACGACACGATCTCAACCCACGAACACAAATTGCCACCCTTAGTTTACTCTAACTAAAACTCTATTACCCAAATTTCAAGAAATTTAAAATTCTATTTAATATTTGTTTTAATTATTTTTGTTGTATATCATAATTTTGTTTTACAATATAGTAAAAGGCAAGACTTAGGTACAATACTTAAGTTTCCCTCTTAAGATTCAGCAACGTGAATATGAGATGGAAGTGTATTTTTTTAGTTAAGTAGCCACATGACTGAATCTTAAGAAAAGAACCTAAAGAACAACACCTAAGATATTGTGCCTTAGTTTTGTCCTATAGTAAAACATACACACTACACTATATATGTCATACATACTTAAACTAAATAGCTCTCTCCCTCTCTTTTCAATATATATATATATATATATATATATATATATATATATATATATATATATATATATATATATTACTTCATAAACTTAATATGTTTTTATCATGGCTCATTAATAATTAATTTATTTTATAGGTAAAGCTCTATTTAAGTTACTCAATATAATTCAATGATATAATTAAATATTTTCTTGTATTTACATATAAGTTTTTACTTAAAGCATACTAATAGACTACTAGTATAGAGTTTTAAACCTGCAATTGAAGAAGTGCCATCTCACCAAATCAAAAAATGGCACAAGATTTATAGTTTAAAGCCCTTCTTATAATGACACTATAAATTTCCTCTTGTATCCTAAGTATCCATTACTTTTTATTTGATTTTTTTCTTTTTCATTTTTTCAAATTTACTACTAGATTACATTGTCTTTTACACCTTTCATAGTTCATAACTATAAAATATCAAAGTTTTTATACTTCATATTTATATTTCAAAACCATTAAAAAAAATTCATGGATATAAGATAATAACAAGATCTAATTAAATAAAAAATTTGGCATGCATGCTAAAAATAAAGAAATTACAAATTCATCAATATGAAATATTAATGTAATAAAAAAATATTAAGAAGCAACATAAATTAAGTTATACACTAAAAAAAAGTGAGAGGTTTTATAAATCTAGTTAAATAAATAAAAGTTAAAAAGAAAAAAAAAAAAAACTTTCAAGCATGGTGGTGTAACATTAATAATAAAGAATTACATAGATGTGACATGATCATAATTAAGAAGGTCAGTGATGAGAATGAGAAGGCTGTACTGGACAGAAGCCAAACTTGTGGAGCAAGCCAAAGAAGTAAAGGAAAAGAACTTCCTCAAATTCTCCAACAGTCCAACGCTGTGTGTTGACTAGTGTAATGCGTTATCAGCCGTTGGATGAAATTTTTGGAGTACGTCAGGGGACCAATCGAACGGCTGTTGTCAAAGGAGTGGAAGAATCTACCTTAGATGGTCCCACTGCTTACCTTGTTTTACTTGTTTGGTAGAACCTTGTTTTTCTAATGGCTAGATTTTTTATTATACATATATAGTAGTAACCTTAGGGAGATGTCCACGTGTAACTTATAATGTTTTGGAAGTGGACCCCACATCAATATACATACATATATATATATATATAATGATTATTTTCAAATTCCCGATTAATCAAAATCTTATCACAAAAGTCTTATACTATCTTATTCCACCACTAATCCAAAAAAAAACCCTTATCGTAAACCAATTGAGGTACAATCTATGGTACTCTCTACTATATTTATTTAACAACTCAGGCAGAAGTTAAATGATTCCACACGGCTCAGAATATATATATATATATATATATATATATATATATATATATATATATATATATATATTTATATATTTGAATAATGTATCCAAGTTTCTTAATTAAAATGTCCCTTTTGAGTCACGTTTCATTTATACCATTTGGAAGCAAATTTAACATGTCAGCAAATTTACCAATATGCCGACAATTTTTGCTCTAAGGCAATTATCAATTTGAACTTTTAACTTATCCAAAGTTTTGTTAATGGTTCTCCCGATAACTAAGAAAACAAAATAAACAACAAGTTTCTTTGATCTGGCTCAAAAGTCAAAACCAAAGTTGTCAAATTCTGTTCCGATATGTGCATCGGAATCAATCAAATATTTTGGTTTCAGTCTTTTATATATAAAAAACAAAATATTAAATTATTAATTCAAAATCAAAAATACATTCTTAATAAGATTTTACTATCGTGTGCACAATAATATTTCATTCTTGAAAAAAAAAATTATCTAAAACTTTTTCAATTCCCCGTATGCGGGCCCTTCTTAATATTATCATTACATATCAAAAACTCTATAACTCAATTAGTATCTTCTACAATGGAATATTCCTGCATTTCAGGGGAAACGAAAAGGAATTGAGCATTGGTCAATTTGAAATTTAGAAGTAATTATTCTAGTGTAAAGAGTGAAGTTTGTATGGTGTTTTAAATTTTAAATGTAACTTAAGCGTTAAAATATAGGTGTTTGAAATATTATATATTTTTTCCTTGTTTGACTCTATTACATTTGGCTCTATTAATGTCTTACTCAATAGGGGGCTGGATAAGATCACTCGTCAAAGCATTCTTGGTAATCCCCTATAGTTGATCCTCACAAAGATTTAATATTAACCCCAAAAGCTAAACCAGTCAGTGGAGGATGCGCACAAATCAATACGACAATTGTTCCTTGATCAAATGAATAACCTATACCTATCAAAAATAAAAATAAAAATAAAAATGAATAACCTATAAAACAATGGGATGAGTTGGAATTGCTCCACAAACAAGAGCTTTTGTTTAGTGATCTCCCAAGCAGGGAATATTCAGAAATTTGCAAACACTAATTTCGCTAAGAGAGTTTTCGATGTAGTGGTGAAGGTCTTGCCGTCTTGGACCATAAAGCAAAGTTGTCAATACTCAGATGTTGTTTTAGTCTAGCTAAGGAAACAAAATATTTCAATATTAATTAATAACTGTGCACCATTTTTAAGTTATCACTATATATATATATATATTAAAATCTATGTATTTTATAAGCCCAAGTATATTAACCCAACATATTACCCATGTTTCAACCCCTTTCCATTTTTTTAATATATATTTTCTTATATTGAGCAAAACACTCAAACATCCCCCAATGCATGCCGGTATTTTATTCGGTATGTTTCAGGGATTTGTACCGATTTAGCCAGCTGCTACAATTTGATATTGACAACTTTGCTATGAAGAGCTTCCAATGGTAGATAGGGTTTCAATCTCAATGAGGATGGTGAGTGTCACTTGCGAATAAAAACAAGTAGAAAAAACAATTGGGGACGATATTGTTGAACTGGAATTCCTTCTTAATCATGCTAAGATGCAACTCATTAGGCATAATATGAATGGTAAAAGCAAAAATAGTTGTCAGTCTAGTACGATCTCAAGTTTTGAGCTTCAAAGGCCCAAATGAAAGTCCAAATTTTAGCCTTTCCTCTTGAGCCATTAATGCGCCTGCAGAGAATTAGAGTGCTCTGTTTCAAAAAGTTCAGAGAACCTTTACAAGCTTGCAATCCATTACCTTTAATAAGGTGAATGGAAAGATTATTGCCAAACCACTAAGTGAGAAGCCAATCTTATTGGTCAGTTTTGGCATAAAAAATTCTGAAGAGGGTATTGTGAGAATAATAAAATGAAAGACAAGAATAGAGCTCAATGGAACCTTTTATAATTTTATTCTTAACAAAGTTGTATGCTGCTTTTGGGGTATTTCTTGTTCCAACTTCCAAGCTTAAAACCAGGGCAACAAATGGCTCTACTCTTAGCTGATATTGTCTATTAGCTTTTTTCCTATGGTGCTTATGTCATGGCGTTGTTGAGTTTGGATAGTTTTTGTTCTGTTGTTTTGTACTGTTGTTGTGCTTAAACTAATTGTGCCTTTGGATTTCTAGAAATGATACTGCTTAGTCATAATATATATATATATATATATATATGAGTCACAAATCAGCAACTCGAACATATTTAAAACATTAATCACAAACCTTAGCTTGATGACCACCATAACCATCAGAAACATCTTTTATTTTCTTCCCTTTGTTGCTCTGCAATTTGTTCCTCATGTGAACTTTTCCATCAATGAACATTACATCAGCCGAATCTCCCCCTTTGTCTATATCAGTCACATCATGTGGAATGACCTAGAGAGAGAGAAGAAAATTGCCCACATTAAGTGATAATGGAATAATTTATAAGAGTTAAAGAAGCCAATGAACTCTAGCTCATATAGCACATCCTCTTTCCACAATAATGGGATGGAGAGTGAGATCCTGGGTTCAAACCTTTTTATTATTATTTTAATTCAACAGTTGGAGGTTGGGGGATTTAAACCCTAAATGTTTCCATTGGAAATATCAGAAACTATCAACCAATTAAACTACAAGGCTCTTGGCAAGATATTGAGTTCAAACATCAAAAGCCAATGAGTACATTCATATGTTATAATTCAATTTTATTTAATCGTATCCAAAAACTATTCAACAAGACCCAAAAAAAAAAAAAAAAAAAATGAATTCAAGCAAGAAACAGAAAGAAAGAGGAAGAAGCATACATTAGAGCAGGACAAAACAAATTCAAGAAGAAAAGATTTAAGATCCAGATGCACTTTTTATTTTTTAAGAATAATAGTTAATGGGCCTGGGTTGGGCACAATGTTTTGAGCCTTTACCAAGGTGGTTCAAACATATTATACAAAAGTCTATCAGCATATTAGGAACAATATTCTCAAAAGAGTCATTCAAAGTGCCACCTGCCTTTTGAGAGCAGATACCTCTGCTGACTCAATTGTCATTTAACAAATTGAGCATGCATCAATGCATGCTGTGATAGTAACAGAACAAAGATGTTTAAAGGTTATTGTCCATCTTAGCCAGTTAATGTTGTTCCAAAGTTTGAAACAATGTCCACCAATTCCATACTGTACAGATTACATTACAACTATCAGAAGTAACCCAGTTTACAGCATAACAAATGATGACCTATTGAAGTAAGAAAAATTTGAGGAATCTGTCTACATGTGCTTTGTTGGGCTTGGGATTAGGGAAATTTGTGAATGTATTTAAAAAATTTTAGAGGAAATTATTAGAATTCAAAGATTGACAAGGGTTTTGATTTTCGAAACAAAGGGGAATAATGGTAGGCCACTTTCTTGAAGCGAACAGGTTCATTCTATATAGTGACTAAGTTTGGAAGTTCATGGCTGATTTGATAGGTTTTTTATGTCTACTTGAAAGGGAAAATATATGGGAGTTTAGGTTCTCAATAGGTAAGGAGAATGGCATAATTTGGGGTCACACAAGAGAGAAGAAAAAGAGAAAAGTTTGTGATTGTTCAGGGGCTATGAATAATACTAATGCACAGTGCATAAGAAGAAGAAAGCTAATTGAAAAGAACATGTAAGGCAATCCGGCATCAACACTCAAAAATCAATATTGCATTATGAAAGTCTGCTGCCTTTTACCAATAAGGAAATTTATATACACTCGTTGATTTAACCTACTAGGACTAGGGCTGGGACTGGGACTAGGATCCCTAATTTTGACTGGTAAACAAATTCCTGGAAAAACCCTAAATGTGGATTACTCGTAAACTAGTGACTCAATTCAAAACTGTTTTAACCCTAAGATGCTTATAATATAAGCTTCAAAACCACATAGGTTTTACTTCAATGGATGTCACTTATTAGCTCTATGCACATAAGGACCTGAAGCTACCAAAACTGAAAATCAGTCTAAAGAAAGCAGCATGACCTTCATTCAATGGCAGCATCAAATATACAGGGTGAAACTCTCCCTTAGATAAATGAGAACTTCAAATTTGTCAATTCAAGGACGGTTCAGATATAACATGGACAGCTAAGTTTAGAAAATGCAGAGCCTGTCATTTGCTAAACAGATCCCCATTCTTCCCAACTATGAAACAGTGGAAACCTGCAATTCTCTATATGGCGCAAGCTGCAAGCCAGGGAATTGCTAAAATTTAGAGTAGAATAGAAGCCTTTAGAAGTATAAATGTGGAGTAAGAGACAAAATCCACTAATCTAATTCACCACAGAGATCCTCGTGTGTGTGAAGAGAGGCAGATCATAAGAAGGGTTTCCTAGTTCCTTATTCTGATCAAGAAACAAAAAACTCGTATAGTTTTGAATGAAATTTGCAAGACATTTCTTTGTTAAGTTACACACGTGCTTGGAGGTATTAAACATTTGACATTACCCTCTACCTACTCTTCAAGGTGTCATTTAAGTTAGAGCTCATTGACCGATGTATGAAAGATTTCAACTTTGTCAAAACAACAGGCACAAAACCCGCCGAGGAATTACAGATCCCTTTCGACTGAAAGGGTCCGAGTAGGATTCAACAGAAGGATGGTGTACCAATTCAATGAAAGTCCAATGCCCCACCCATTGATACTCAAAATTTATTGACTAGACAATGTCATTCATAAATAACAATCAAAACATAGAATTTAGCAGTCAAAAAATATCCATGTACATCTCAAACTAACATTTATTTTACACAAAGATTCATCACAGTTCACTAAATGTAACACCAAAACAAAATTTCAAATAGTTTACAATCCAGTTAGAAAGAAGCAAAATGCATATTTGGATAGACAGAATAATATGGGCGTGGGAAAATTAAAAGCATTTGATTAAGAGCGAGAATTAAGGGGGTAAAAAATATATGCTTTGTTATCCAACCTGCTTATGTTGATGCATTTTGGAGGACCGAAAAAACTGGGGCGAGATTTCGAAGATTTCGTGTCCGATGAACTTGGAGCCTTTGCCGGAAAACAATCTCTTCCTGTTTGGAGACAGAGAAAGTGAGGGAAAACGAGTGAGAAAATTTGTTTCAAAAAATAAAAAATAAAAAAGTCTCAGAGCGAGAAAGCGAAAGACTTGGAAGTGGGAGTGTTGGGTGAAGGAGGCGGCGGCGGCGGTGGCTTCATTGATCGGCTCAAGAGAGAAAGTAAGCGAAACGGCGGCGTTGGCTTGGCTTAGCTGTTATTTGACTTTACTGTTCCTCCTCGTTGGATGTGTTTTTCTATTCTTAGTACATTTAATTGATTAAGTACTATTTTTTTGTGGCTTCGCGCCTTCAGTAAGTGACTAACAAATCAACCTAGAAATTAGAGTGCCAAATGCACACGCTTGCCTCTTTAATTACCATTTTTACCACTATTTGATTTATAGTTATACTACTTTTATTTATGGTACCACGTTAGCTTGCCTCTACAACTTGCCTATTATGCAAAGTTAAATATACTAGTACAATTTTTTTTTTTGGTGGAAACAGAAGCACTCCAGTCAATTAATCAGAAAAATTAGCATCTTGGTATAAACATTCCCTAGCTATTGGAGGTACATCTTTCATCCAATACATATTATCACTAATATTCCTTACAAATTGAGCTAATACATGAGCTACCCTATTCCCCCCTCTCCTAGTACCTTCAATCCTTACCCATTGCAAATTTCTAATCAAATGATGAATATCCCCAATTAAATTCCCAAGCATCAGGGTCTAAAAAAAACAAAATTCCCAAGCATTGACTGATCATCCTTCAAAGCTGAAATAGCTTTCATGGCAAAGTTATTATCCCCTTCAATGACTAATTTAGAGAAGTCAACATCCACAGCAAACTCAATAGCTTTTCTACATGCAAGTAACTCAACCTCCTCACTGCAAAATACCTCAGCTCCCTTGGCTGCCATAACCTCACATTTTTCATTCTGGATGACTGCTCCAAATCCAGAGCTATTGAGGGCCTAAAACAAGGCTGTATCAAAATTGATCTTAAAGACCGAAGGTGGAGGGGCTGCCAGGTATCCTGATTAGGCTGCCTTACTTGCTCAGGTCCCATCAGGTCTGTTGCAGTTCGAAACTCCTCAAGAAGCTCTCTTGCACGGTTGCTCAACCACTCCAGATCATGAAACTTACCGCTAGGGCTGTTCAGGATTCGACCGGCACCGATGCAACCAGATGGCACTGAACCATTCCGACCGCTACAAAGCTCCACCGTAGGTGCCCGATGCGGTGGTTGGAGGAGAGTTGGGCATACCGACGACTGCCGGTGGGCGATCGGCAGCTATTTTATACTCCGACGAGAAACCACACCGCACCGAGGGCATATATATATGCTATAATTTAAACATATGTATGATATATTGTATATAAAATTATATGTTTCAGTGGAGAGAAGGCAAGACTCAAGAGAGTGGGTTTGATGTTTGAGAGACGCAAGGAAGAAGAAGATGCGGCGTTTAAGAAACTTAAGGTGTGGAGTTATTTATGTTAAGAACGTTAGGGTTGTAAAATTTTATTTTATATAATCTAATACCAAAACGACGCTGTTTTGAAATTAAGTTTAAAATCAATTCCAAAACTACGTCGTTTTGGTATCAGCTTAAAAAAAAAAATCAAAACAACAGCGAACCGATATGGCGCACCACACCTTGCGTAGACCGGTGCCATACTCTTCATAGGTGAGGTGCGGTCCAACATGTAAGAAAACCACACCCTATAGGTGTGGTGCAAAAACCCTTTCAATTACCGTCCGCACTGCACTGTGTGCAGGCCTACTTACCGCCATGCACAACCCCATTCCGTTGATTCCAAATCAACCATACTTGGACTAGCAAGACCTCCATTTCTTGAGACTCAACCTGATCCAGCAAGTACTCCATTAATTGAAGCATATCAGTCATGCCCGAGCCTCCTTTCTACGGAATTTTTAAGCTTCCAACCCACACATCCTTAGCTGCAGCACATTCCCAAAGAGCATGGACAGCTGATTCTGGAAATCTCAAACAAATTAGACACATCGCATCATCAATTATTCTTCTCTTTGATAGATTCAGCTTTGTTGGCAAAATATCATTGCAAGCTCTCCACCCAAACACTTTAATCTTATTTGGAATTCAAAGCTTCCAAAGTGCAGACCAAATTCCCTTCCCAATACAGCCCCTTGAACTCTTCGCTACACTTCCTCCTCTCAATACTTCCTTAGCCACCTTGTATGCAGACTTAACAGTAAACAACCCTTTCTTATGATGCAGCCAAATCATAATGTCTTCCACATGTCTTCGGCTGAGCTATATTCTACAGATAGCTTCGGCATCCTCTTTCTCAAACATGTCCATGATAAATTCAGCCATCCATGCATGCAAGTCTTGATCAATCAATGCAGCAATAGTCACCTCTCGAACTTCATCCTTAACTAGATGCAAAGGCACATTTGTTGGATAATTCAGTATCCATTTATCCCCTATAATCCGAACTGAATAGCCATTCCCAACTCTTCAACAACACCCAGACTTCAAAATAGGTAAAGCTGCCACAATGCTCTTCCACACAAAGGATCAATTTGGGGACTCCTTGGCATCAAATGGATAAGTTCTTGGGAAATATCTAGCTTTGAGGCATTGATATACTAAAGAATTATTATCATGCAGCAACCTCCACCCTTATTTAACTAACATAGCTACATTAAATGCTCTTAAATCCCTAAAACTCATTCCTCCCTCCTTCTTTGATAGCGTCAACTTTTCCCACCTTTGCTAGTGAATTTTCCTTTCATTCCCCACTTGTCCCCACCTAAATTTAGCACACATCGCATCTAGTTTTATCACATAGTTTCAAAGGGAGTTGAAATACACTCATGGTGTAGGTAGAAATAGATTGAACAATTGCTTTAATAAGTATTTCCTTACCAGCCTTAGACATCATCTTCCCTTTCTAACCCTGCAATTTTTTCTATATCCTATCCTTCAAGTATAAGAATGTGTGATACTTTGTTCTCCCTACTAAGGTAGGTAGCCCCAAATAAGACTCAAAACAGTTCACCTTCTGCACCCCCAAGACCCTCAGAATATCTTGCTTCTGACTAGCTGAAGTGTTACTGCTAAAAAAGACTGAAGACTTCTCCAAATTTATGCACTCTCCTGAGGCATTGGCATAGGTTTGAAGCACCTCAGAAACTACCTCCACCTCATTTTGTGTTGCCTTGTAGAACAAAATTGAATCATCTGCAAACAATAAGTTAGAAACTTTCGGTGCCCCTCTGCAAATGGAAGCTCCATGAATTTTCCCATCATTCTCTGCTTTTGCTAACAAAGATGTAAATCCTTCAGCACACAACAGAAATAAGTATGGTGAGAGAGGGTCTCCTTGATGGATTCCTCTGGATGGAGTCACATTCCCATAAGGTTTTCCATTGAGTAGAATAGAGAATGATATGGTGGTGACACATGTCATCACTCTCTCAATCCACTTTTCTAGAAAGTCCAACTTTTGCATAATGCCCTGTAAAAACCGTCATTCCACTCGATCATATGCTTTGCTACATCTAACTTCAAAGCCAAAGAACCTGTTTTGCCCTTCTTCCTAGCATGCATAGAATGAAAGGCCTCATATGCCACAATAACATTATCTGTAATAAGTCTACCTGGCACAAAAGCACTCTGGGTGGGGGAAATAATATCAAGAAGCACTTGTTTCAGCCTCTTTGCAAGGACTTTAGAAATAATTTTATAAATGACATTACAAAGGCTAATTGGTCTATATTCAGACATTTTCTAGATTCTTCACTTTAGGGATGAGCACAATATTGGTATGATTTAAATCAGGTAACATAACTCCATCATTCAAAAAATCTAACACAGCATTCACTACATCACCACCCACAATATGCCTGAATTTTTTATCAAATAAGGCATTCATACTATCAGGTCCAGGTGCCCTTGTTGGTCCCATCTGGAATGCAGCTTCCTTGATTTCATCAGTTGTAAAATCTCTAGAAAGCATTTCCTGCATGTCTGGAGTTACTTTGGCTGAGACTGTGCTTAAGCATTCCTCAATTTGATTGCATGAACCTGCACAAAATAGATTATCAAAATAATCAACTGCAACTCTGGCTATATCCTCCACCTCTTCCACCCAATTCTCTTGTGAATTCATGATACCTTTAATATAATTCCGTCTTCGCCTTTGTGATGCTTTTGAATGAAAAATTTTAGTATTTCTATCCCCATTTTTCAACCATGCAACCCTAGATCGCTGTGCCCAATAAATCTCCTGTTTTAACAAAAGATCATCCAACTTTTTACTGATCTACAAATACTCCACCTTACTCTCATCAGTAGTATCAGCTCTATTAATTCTATCAAGCCGATTCTAAAGAGATTTAATCTCTTCCTCCTCGGGTTTAGTCCTTATGTCTCCCCACACCTTCAAATCATCACCACAAGCCCTTATTTTTACATGCACAACTGCCAAACCCACTTCCCTATTGCCTGCCTAGCTCCATGCTTGCTGAATCTGTGCCTCACATTCATCCCATAAAAGCCAACTCTCTTCAAACTAGAAACCCCGATCAGCTCTACGATGTTTCTGTCTAAACTTTTGAACCTGGATAGCAATAGGAATATGATCCGAAGCACGAGGAAGAAAATGCACTACATTGCCGACCTGAAAGTTTTCAATCCACCTGTGAGAGACGATGTCCCTCAAAAAAGAGATTTGTGTACCTTTTAGGGCACCTCTCTTTTTGGATAAGTGGTATGGAGTTGCCACTTATTTTTTTTTATGTACGAAAAATAAGAAAAACTAAATACAAAATTTTCATGACTGAATGTTCCATTTATTGATCAAATAAATAAAAATACAAGTTCAAAAATTTGAACTTTACATGGCTTTGGGTCCTAGTTACAATCTACCAAATATACATGGCTTTTTACCCTAGTTACAATCTACCCAAAATAAATAAAAATAAAGCTAAGTCTACTTAACCAAAAATCTAAATCCAGAGGCTAGGTTACGGAATAGGAAGGTGTTAGGCACCCATTCCGCCCAGACAGAGTCTGGTCTTTTAGACTTTTGTGACCAATGTACCATTTTATGCATGTTATGTATGATATGTTGAACATGTGAAACAAAAATTAAATCACACAAATTTGTTTATGACCGAAATCTCTTCTTCTTTTTTGAAAATATAGATCTATTTTTGTTGGTTAAAAAAAATTGATTTTGATTTGTCAAAATACCAGATCTGTTTTTTAGTATATAGAAAAAAGTGGTTTTTGAAAGAAAAAAATTCAGATATGTTTTTATTTAATAAAAACAAAAGTCTTTTGGTTGGTTAAAAAATTCAGATCTGTTTTTAAGAGATAAAAAAAAAATGGTTTTGAGTTTTGTAAAAGATCAAATCTGTTTTATGATAATAATAAAAATGGTTTTGATAACAAAAATATCAGATCTGTATTTTAGATGTTAAAAAAAAATGAAAATGATTTTTCTTTAAGAAGAGAGTTTCACTCATAATTTAAATTTATTTAATCATGAATTGAATCAAACACAAATGCAAACATGTTTAATCTTTTTCTTCATTTCAAAAATTTGCATATGTTAAAGAAAAACAGATTAGTATCTAAGAAAGATACATATCAGTTTTTTAATTGAGAAAAAATTCAGATCTACATTTTAAAAAGATGCAAATCTGTTTTTATTTTTGAGAAAAAATATTGTTCACATGCAAATTATTGACATTCAAGAAAAAGATTATAACAATTATATGGAAAAAACAATCACGCTTTAAACAAAACAATTACGAATCATTCATGTTATAGATATAAACATTCATCAACATAAAAGGTAGCATGGAAAAGATAGGGTAAAGGAAACAACCTCTTGCATGAGCACTCTTTGTTCTTAAAAGGATGTTTTAGGGTTCAAAGAAACTTATTCAGTTATCCTTAAAACCTAAAACCCCTAATTCTTGCAGCAATTCTCAGAGAGGATCAAAGAATATTAGCACTCTTTTAGTCTCAAAACGTATGCCCTCAGAGCGTAAAAAAAGGGTTCTGAATTATAAGGTTCAGTCTCTATTTATAAAGGTCAGAAATCCCTAAAAAATAGGTATGGACGACTAGGGTTTGAATCCAGACGCATCCTTTTACAAAAATGTCGAAAAAAGTGTGCATTATCGTCACTCGAAGGCCGTTGGGGCAAAGCCCATATGATGGCAATTCAACACTTTCAAAGTGCCGTTCGGCACTCCAAAAGTGCCGAATTGGCCCTTGGATGCTGAACGCACTTTCGTGTTCGGGTACTAATTGGACTTTCTTTCTACATTTTTTTGGCCGATCCTTGTACTTAGACATGTTTTCATCCTCCATCTATGATTTTTTATCTCTTTTTTGGATAATTCAAGCTTTTTAAGAACAATTATCTTAAATCAATTATCTTGACCCATTATCTTGTGGATAAATCCCTTAAAATAGATCTTGATAAAGTTCAGATTATCCACAATTTTATTGTTATCCAATCATCCATTTTATTCCTATGCATGCATCTCTATTTTAAACACTAATTATCAACCAATCACAAAATTATTTAATTAATTTAAATTGCTTGACCAATCAGAATTAATTTAAATTAATCGTGTGTGGTCGACTCTTCCTAGACACAATGCATATGGACCGTGCAAACTTGATGATGCGATATCTTTCGATTTGATGGTCCAATTTGGAAACTGGAAACACCGTTGTGATCGTTAGAATCCCAAGATCATTTTCATGATATATAATGAATGACATGATGCATGTAATGCAAAGACAAAATGATGTATATAATGCTAGAACAGAGTGATGCATGTGATGATTTTTTTTGTACATGAATGGTCATTCAAGTCATTCTCCTTGATTAAATCATGGGTGCAAAATTGAGTGTCTACACCACCCCTTCGTTGCAACAGCTCTATCAAGTCTCAACTTACTATTTGCATCACCGGGTCTCTTGTTAGTCCAAGTAAAAGGGTATCCTTTGTAACCTAGATCTTCCAATTGACAACTCTCCAAAGCCTCCCTATATGCATTAATCTGAGCAATATGTGGCTGCCTTGTGCTTTGCTTTTCCGAGGAATCGATAATAGTATTAAAATCTTCAAAACATAACCATGGACCCTCCACATAAGTCTTCAAATGTTCCAACAGCTTCCAAGACTTAAACTTTTTGTTGTGTCTCTGGCCAACCGTAGAAACCTGTCATGAACCATGCAAAGCCATATTCTTCTGTTACCTTAGCTAAGACATAATTTGTAGTATAGTTAATTACCTCTAACTTTATATCATCCTTCCATAAAAAATCTAACCCTCCACCAGAGTTCGAATGTTTAACAATTATTTTATTCTGAAAAGGTAAATTCCCATAAAGATTATTAAAACCCTCCATATCCAACCGTGTCTCCGTAAGAAAACACATCATGGGATCTTGTTCCCTCACTAATTTGCGAAGGTTACATCCTGTCCAAGGGTTCCCAAGCCCTTGACAGTTCCAACTTAGGATCCTCATTGCTTCTAAGGGTGGCTCTCCACCCCCGCCGATATAATATTTTCAACATCATCTCCACCCCTTACCTTTCCACACTTAGTCTCCCTAATATCAATATTCTCGCACTGCTCTTCCTCCAGATTAGACTTAATGCTTCTTTTCCCACGGGTTCCCAAGCCCTTGACAGTTCCAACTTAGGATCCTCATTGCTCCCAAGGGTGGCTCTCCACCCCCGCCGATATAATATTTTCAACATCATCTCCACCCCTTACCTTTCCACACTTAGTCTCCCTAATATCAATATTCTCGTACTGCTCTTCCTCTAGATTAGACTCAATGCTTCTTTTCCCACGAGTTGGCAACAGCAAAGCCTTGGACAGCCCTCCAAGTCTAAAATCCATTCGGTTAATCTTGGTCCAAGTGGACTTGGGCTTTAAATTACTAAACACAGCCTTATTCGCTCCTTGATCCATTCTACTACACTCAGACCTGAGCACCCCTTCAGTAGGCTTACCCTTTGCCACATCATTTACTTCCAATCCAAATGGCTGCACAATCATCTCCCTCGTCTGCTCCACATTAACACCCTTAAAATCCAGACCTGTTACCATCCTCAGAGAATTTCCTTCCTGTACGTAAGATTTTCCTTCCCTGTCCACGTTATCACCTTCTTGGAATATAGGCAAATCCCCTAGAATCTCGGAACCAACTTCAATCGGCTGACTAGGGTTTGTACTCTCCAACCCCGCTTCCGGTGATGTCTCATGCATCGGACTGTAATTGGTAGACTCCCTTTACGTTTGCTCCCTTGCAGCACCAGCACTGTCGTTTGTGTTTCTTGGTGAAAAAAAGCGTGGACACCCTTCCATAGCTCTTAAAGAATCCCCATATTGATAATCAACCTCACCTCCATTTTGAATATTAGCAAAATGTGATGCATAGTGCTTCACATTGTGCCCTAACAAACCACAATAATGGCAAAACAAAGGTAAATGTTCATACTTAAATGACACCCAAGTACGAACACCATCTGAACCAGCAATAAAACCTTCTCTTCATAGGGGCTTCTCAATCGGCAAAGCAACTTTAACTTGCATAAAAAAGTTAAATCATCTTGCCTTCGCTTCCATTCTACTTCCTCAACTTTACCAAGTCGATTACCAACTTCCTTTGCTACTTGAAGGGAAACCATATCAAACGGTGCACCCCATATTTGAATCCAGAGAGAAGCATGCTCCAATTTTATGTTCCCCACAGTCATCCCTTTCTGCTACCTTTGAAGCAACAACAACTGATTATCAAAAGGCCATGGACCATCTTGTAGAATTCAAACCATATCAAACTCTGATTGAAACTTGAATTGGAAAAGATTCGGACCCATGCCCTTCTCAGAGTATTCTTGGCCGCTCGTTTATTAAACGGTTTACATGTTAAAAAATTTCCCAATAAGACTTAAACTACAGCTCTCAAAGGCCTCCGATCTGTCTTCATCAAAGATGGGAATAACCTCCTCTTCATCAGATGTTAACTTCATATTACCCAATCCATCAGCATCATCATTAGCCATAGTGTCTAGAGCAAGAAATAATGAAAGGAAAATAAATACCCTTCGACCTAGGTCAAGAAAGGGAGATACTCGTGTAGCATGAGAGAGATAGAGCTCCACGACAAGGAGAGTTTTTAAATGTACTACAAATTTTAAATGAGTTCACATCCTCTCCATTTATAGTCAAATGACTTATAGTGATGTGGGTTCCTGCCTTCGATAGAGCCCAAGCTCAATAGTCAAATAATGTCCTGGGCCTTTAAAGGATAATGTAAATAATTGATGGACTGAGTTTGAATTACCGTGACAATGTTGGGTTGTTTACAAGTCAATTTGTGCACAAGATATGGGCTCCACAACACAAATATACATGTTATATATATATATATATATATATTGGTTAAAAAAATAACTAAGAAATTGCAAAGGAACTAAAAGAGTGCAAATAAAAGAACGTCAGGGATCCTCCAAATAGAGTGAGATTATATTTTTATTATATCAAGTATTTGAATACATTGAGTTCTACTTTACTGGGATATATCACAAAGTTTAATAAAGTTCAAAAATCAAAGATTTAGATAGCTCTCTTTGGGCTTCCTAGACTTTTGAAATTTAAATCCCTTTGAATCCAAGTGTATCCTTTAGTATTCTCTATAGGATCCTTCATAGTTCCTCACTCTTCACTATATTCCAAGCTCGCATCTCTCTTTTTAATATCTTTTCTAGTATCTGAGTGCTTCTTGCTAAATGCCTTTTAGCTGGAGCTTCACCCCCTTTTATAGTGCCACTTTTAGGTTTTTTTTTTTTTCATGGCATTGGTCCATTCTCTTGGTGATTTGGGTACTAAAACCAATGTTATGTCTGTAACATTGGTGGTTGGTCCTTTCCTCTTTCTTTCATTATTTCCTCTCTTGAGGTTTGGCAACCCAAAAGTCTCTAGTTGACCTTCCTCTTATGAGAAACCCTGTTTGAGTAATCCTAGATGCTCTTCCCAAGTCAAGGCTTCTCATCCTTTTCCCAAGATCTTTAAAAAGTCATCTCAAAGCTATGGCTGCTTCACTTATCCATTTCCTTAAAATGGGCAAATTCCTCATTGCTAATGATGAAAGGCAAAAAGGCTCCTAGCCACCTTCCTTCTTGGTTCCCCTTTCCTGCTCTACCCTAGGTACTAGGCTCCTTCATCAGATGCTGACTCCTAAGCCACCATCTGTTCCCAAAGCTTTTTTTCTAAATTGTAGGCAACTAATGAGACATAACCTGTTTCGTTTCTTGTGTCTATGGGCATGCCACTCTGAGTTATCCAAATCCCAACTAGTTTTTTTGCCCCAGCATTTCCCGAGGATCCCCTTTTGACTCTAGTAGATCCTGTGCAACCTGGCTCAACTCCTCCTTGCCTCCTTTTTGGGCTTCCTTGGGTACCACCTCTTGCTTAAGCCCATGACCCATGTTTCCCTTTATGCCTCTTTTTTCTTCCTAAGGCCCAATACTTTATTCTTTTCTCTCCATGGGCCGGACTCCTCCCTTCTTTATTTTTTGAGAGCCAAGCCTTTCTTCTTTATGGGTTGGACCTCTCTTACTTTTAAGGGCCTAGTTCCTTATTGCAATTTTGAACCTTAACAAGTGACTCTTTAGATCTTTTTCTCACATGCACAAAAAAAAAAAAAAAAAAAAAAGAAGGGAAGAAATAAGAATTTGTATACGACAAAATGCAAATTCAATATCCATTATGGGACGATACCAAATATGTTTTGAAAATAAATAAGATTGTATAAAACTCAAATCACAAATACACGTACACTCATACATGGTTATGTGTGTATTTGTGAGACATAATTAAGCTAAGAGTCTATAGAGAAATTCTTAATTATCATAAGTTTTAGTTATAGCCTTATATATTATTGATGAGGGGAAAATTTTGATGTTCCCGTCCAAGCAAGAGATAGAGACTGCACCTTGATAAGAAGACAACAATAAAGCCCATAAACACGTTACTATTGTTAGTTTGTTATATTATTAGTCCTTTTACAATAATATAGTTCAAATCAGTCCTCCAGCGGTAGGGTAATTTATATTCAATTATTAAATAAATTTAATAAAGTATTAACTTCAGGAAATTCTTGTGTTTTTTGTTCAATAGGGTCTACAGTACTCTCAGCCATCATTACATCAATATGAAGAAAAAATTCAAAAAGTCTCAAATACATTATAGCCTCCTATAGTAAAATAATAAGTAAATATTAGTGGCTGCATAGTGATGAAAAAAGAGTTATTTGGCATGGTATGAAGGGAAAGAAGGAATCTCAGCTCAGTGCAGCATGTGGTTACCAAGATCCTTAAGGGAAATGTGGGTGGTATGTAAGGAGAAGGTTTTTTGTTAGGTGAGTGTGTGAGCTTATGAGAAGTTGGTTAAGAGGAAGCTTGGCCGAGTTTCATGGAGGGAGTTTAGGCTAGTTATGGGAAGTTTATGGAGTAGGAAGGTGTAAGCAAGGTGGGGAATGTTGGTGTGCTGGTGACTATAGGTTGAGAAAGGTTGTGAATAAGCTTGAGAGAGCTTGGGGAAGCTTAAAGAAAGCTTAAGAGGGACTGAATTTCTGTAGAATGTGGTCAATGACAGAAATTTTTAGAGAGCCCTGGTCTCCGTTTTAGGGGCTGGAGTGGTTTGCTTTTTATAGAGAGGATTAGAGCAAGCATTAATTAGCTAAAATATAAAAAACGTAGGTCTAATTCAGGGGAGCAGGACAGCTGAATAAATAACCTGGATTTGCCCTAAAATGGGTGATTTGGCTTAAGGAATATCTTACCTCTTTGGGCAATGTCTCACATGACCCAAATCCAGCACATTCCCTTATTAAATGCTAGGATTCTTGGAGCTGGTTGGGCCAATGAGGGTTGGGCAAGTATGAGGAGAGGATTTTGGTTGGCTATACTGAGATTGAAGCATTGAAGTGAGCTCTAACACCCCCAAGCCAGGTGTCCAATGTTGAGGCCACTGATATGCTTTTGCTGGAGGTTTCTCTAGTGCCCTCCAAATCACTAGTTCCCAAATTTTCCCCTTTAAGAATTCATGGGCTTGGTTCATGAATCAATAACATATATTTCTAGTAGTAAAATAAATTATTTAGTTAAGTATTTAATGAGTCTTGGTCATGGATTCCTTGAGTTGTAACCAAAACTTGGAGAAGAAGGGTATTTATTGCCCACTAGCTTCTACTGGAGGTAGGACCTTGAGGGAGATGATGATGCCTCTTTGCCCATTAGCTTCCTGACTGCTAGGAATAGTTATTAGCTACTGTTCTCTATAGAAAATGTGTTAGAATTCTGCCATGACAGCCCCTTGGTTCATTCCTAGAGGTGTGGAGGAACCTTCCGCTGTTGGTGGACTGGATTAGGCTGACTTGTTTCAGCTTGAATTTTTGATTTGTTGGGGACCTTTTTGGGATGGGCTTTGCTCCATTTCAGCACTTTTAGTTGGGCCACATGCCCCTTTCTTTGCTTGGGCTTGTTTCCTACACCATGAGATTCTTGGGCCTACAAAATGGGCATTAAAGACATGCTTTGCCATGGTTTTTTTTCTTTTTCTCCTCATGGGCTTTAGTTGTTAGTAGAAATAAAATGAATCCATGAGCTTTAATAAATATTTATGATAAATTTTGGGTATTAATTTCCACGGGCTTTAAATAAAATATTGTATAGTTTATCATAATTTTTGCTATGGATTACTTTGTAAATGATATTTTCTTTAGGGCTTTTTAAATAATGACCTCCAATATTTTCTTGAGAATAATATTTACCATGGGTTTTAAATAGAGGCAATATCCATGGGTTTTAAATAAATATGGTAATAACCACTATAATAGAATAATGAGATATTCTCATGAGTTTTTCTATAGATAATCATAATGGACGTGTAGGATGAATAATTACTGTGAGTTTTGGAAATAAATATTATGAATGTTGTGATGTAAGATAGATAGTGAACATGAGTTTATAATATGCTATGAAATAAATAAAAGTCATGGGTCTAAGATAAATAATCATTTCCATGGGAATTTATAAGATGATTGCCATGGGTTTTGAGAATAGATAATTCATAAATTCCATGAGTTTGTAATATTATAGTAATAGGTTTAAGAATCTAAAGTATTGTTCATTATTGGACTTTTAAGTGAAATAATTATGATATAGTATGTTACCAAGTATTAATAACCTTGGGCTTTTGATAAAATAATGCCAAGTAGTTGCTTGGGCTTTTAATAGTGCCAACGTAAGTTGGGCTTTTGATATTACCAATGAGAATTGGACTTTAAATATTGCCAACGAGAAATGAGCTTTGATATTGTCAATAAGAATTGGGTTTTGATGTTGCCAATGAATATTGCGTTTTAAATATTGCCAATGTGAATTGGGCTTTGGATAAATAAATTGCCATGGGTTTAAATTATGGGTTTTGATTATAGATTTGAATTCTATTGATAAAATTTTTTTGCCATGGACTTGAATCATGAGCTTTTTAAATATTTTCAAGCATAAGTATTCTTGGGCTTTAAATAGAATAGGATGTGTGTATTGGGTTCATATGGCCGGTTTTGGGCTTAGCTAAGTAATGATAATAAAATTGGAAAAAAAAATGAGTTTTTGGGCTTTTTGTGATAGTTTATATCATGATCCAATTTAGATAATGAGATATGAAACATTTGTGATTAACATAATAATAGTGCAAAAAATATTTGGGAAAACCTAATAACTTATTAGTGGTATTTGAAAATAAATAGGTGGTACTCAAATAAAATTAGGTATAAAAAAAAGGTACCCTAACAATTATCTTTCAAATAAAATTGTATAAGTCTTTTCTTTTAGTAATTGAATTTGAAAGGTTTATAAGTTTTATATAAAAGTTTGTGCTTAACTATATTTGTTTAAATAGAAGTTAGAACTCATTTTAATATCCTATTCTTTTGATAAATAAATCTAATATTTAAAAAATTCTTAAATTATAGGTTAAATTACAAATTGCACCATCTAACTTTAACCAAAATTCAATTCAACACAACTATGTAGCTTTTGATTTTGATCATTTCAATCTCCAACTTTAACTATTATGCAATATAATCGTTACTATACATTAAAAAGCATTATTAGAGGCTTCATCAAAGATGTAATTTTGGTTATTCATAAGTTTCTTACGTTTAAAAAAAATCCAAAATAATAATTAAAGTAATTTTTTTTTAAAAATGAGATTTTTTTTTATCAAATTCAGAGAAGAACAAATAAGGCTAAAATGCAAATTAGACCCTCTAAGTCTAATTGAAATTCATTTCAGACCTCTAATTTTACTTTCGTTCAATTAAGTTTTCAAAATCTGGGTGTAGTAATGTGGGTGAGTGGGATCCTTCTGATTCTCTCACCCATATTACTACGCCTAGAGCTAGAACTAAGGCTCCATTTTCCATCATTAAATTGATAAGGTCTTGGAAGTCATGTGACATTAAAGCTAAAAAGACTCCCAATCAAATATTGGAGGCAATTGTGCCAATCAAAAATAGGGATGGCCATTGGCTAGGTATGAGTTGAGTCACACATACCTAATCCCTACCCAACCCCACTCCATGCCCAAACCTTTTGCTCGATGAGTATCCAATGTAGTGACCCAACAAGTCAATAAGTGTAAGACACATGGATAGGTGTGGGTGAGATGAGGTGAAGGCTTTCAATCCATAGAATTTCTCACATCGCCTGGGTGTAGTAAAGAGAAATGCCTTATATATAGGTTGAATATCTAAAATGTTAACAACACATTTTTCCTTGCTTTTTGCTTGGGGAAAACAAAGTCATGAGGGGTGTGGGTACCAAAGTGGGCAATATTATTGACATGAAGGTTGAGGCCTTACAATTGGTATCAGACCCTAAATCCAGCCAGAAGTGTGGGGCACCCACACACGAGGATGTGTGTGCCTTAAAGGGGGTGGATTATAGTGATTTTAGGTGTAGGCCACATGGACAAGAGTGAGTGGGATGAGATGAGGGATTGTAATCCATGAAATCTCACATCGTTTGGGTGTGGTAAAGGGAAAGACCTTATATGTGGGTTGAATATCTAAAATGTTAACAACTTATTTTCTCACGGGTTGTGCTTTGGGAAAAACAAAGTTGTTAATGATGTGAACCCCAAAGTGGACAATATTATTGAGAAGAGCGTTGAGGCCTTAAACCCAACCCGATCCACCTTTGTTTTTTAAACTAAAGCAGCCATGAAACTTCCTTGGAGGCTTCTCTCCTCTTCATCAAAATACAATCCACCATTTTTTTTTTCCTGAAGTAGCCATGAAACTTTCTTGAAGGCTTCTCTCCTTTTCGTCAAAAAATATTCACATACAATTGTATTATGATTCCAATTATTTTTATTTTTATTTTTTTCAAGAAAATCTGTGATTCCAATTATTTATTAAATCAAATGTGAAATTAGTACAAAAGAGAAAAAAATATGGAACAAATTGTGTTTAAGGCGTAAATGCACTTTTAGTCCCTACATTTTAATTTTACCACTTTTAGTCCCTAATTCAATTAACGCATTCCATTTTGGTCATTTCCGTTAGCCCACCAATGGAAATTGCTTAAGTGGCAAACTGATGCTGACGTGGCCAATTAAAAAAAAATTTTAATTAGCATTTAAAAAAATGCCACGTCAACTTCTATATACAAAAAGAAATTATTAATTAATTTTAACGAAATTAAAATAGAAAAAACAAAATTAAAAAAAATAAACACAAACACAAAGAGCAAACATAAACTCTTCAGACCCAAACACCATCCTCCTCCCAACATCAACATCACAGTGGTTCATTTTCTGTGGTTGTTCCGGCGGGTTTTGTGGTTGTTTGTTGTTGTTGTTGTTTTTTTTTTTTTTTTTTTTTTTGGTTTTTTTTACTGTGACTGGTGCTTAAAGGAAGAGGTTGGTCTGGTTGAAGTGGATTGTGGGTCATGGTTCTCTTAAGTCCGGTGTTGTTGGGTTTTGTTGGTCGTCGGCGAGGTCACGACGAGGTGGAGATGGGGGAGGATTTTTCTAGGTTGCTCAGATTGGTGATGGGTTTGGTGGAGATCGGCATGGGTCACGGTGAGGTGGATTCCAATGGGTTTTGCTATGGATCTCACCACCGCTGCCTTACAAGTTGCCGATCTCACCTCCGCTGACCTTACATGCCGCCAACTCGCCACTGGTCTCGCCCTTCACCGATCTGAGTTTATGGGTTATGGGTTGATTTCGTGGGTTTATGGTGTGAGTCTTTGGCGAGGTCACGGCAAGGTGGAATGTAACGAATCATCAACGAGTCGATTGGTCTCCAGGGCGAGCTTAACGGGGCACGTGACTCGAGACCTCAACTAAGTGTCGATGCAGACAGGGTGGAACACGTGGTTGCACATGGGCAACAAACGGAGCGTCTCGTGGTCCTCGAACTCACGTAAGCAAACGGCGCACTCGAGGGCGCTTTTGCCGATTTTGAGACCTTTGAGGAAGAGGAATCGATTTGGGCAACTATCGCAGCAGCCACGTGCTCTCAAGCGCACCTACGGAGGTAGATTGAGAAAAAGCCCAAGAAAAAGAAGAAGCAAACGAGTATAACAGTGATAATCGTTGTCGACGGCTTAATCTCCCAATCCAAATTGAACGAGCTATTTGGTGTGTTTGGTGTTTGTAGTGAAAATCTGGTGTTCACTTTAAAACTAAAAAAAGTAAAAATTTTGTTTGTTTTTTATTTGGATTTCAAATAAAGGAAAATGTCGTTGCTGGGTTTGCTCTTTGATTCTGGGTTTGAAGTTGTTGCTGGGTTTGACGTCGTTGTTGGGTTTGATGTCTTTGATATTCAATATGGGTTTGCTCTTTGATTCCGAGTTTGATGTCGTGTCGTTGCTGGGTTTATTTTTTTATTTTTTGATTGGAAGCTGGGTTTATTTCTTGATTTAAGAAGAACATTGAAGAACAAGTTCTTATGTTCTTAGATCTATAATTTTTTGTTTTTATTTTGTTTTTAATTTTTTATTTAATTAAAATTAATTTAGATGCTGATGTGGCAATTCTTTAATGCCAGAATATATTTTTTTAATTATTATTTTACTGTGCCGTCAACCACGTTAGCATTTTTTGTTAGTTGAGTGATGGTAAGGACTTAAATGTCACGCGTTAATTGGTTTAGGGACTAAAAGTGGTAAAATGAAAATGTAGAGACTAAAATGGAAAAAAGCCAAAGTGTAGGAACTAAAAGTGCATTTACCCCTATATTTAATAGCTGTTAGACTTACCATAAGTATTAAGAACAACTAGCTATGAGAATTTGAATATGGACAAAGTTTAGCTACAAAATTAGTTGTAGCCTAAGGCTACAACCTTACTCAATATCTTTTTATTCGATGTGAATTTTGATAAATCCACCATTAGATTACATCTTCTTTTTATATCCTTCATACTTGCAAAATTTAGGAAAAATTAAAGATCAATAGTTATGTCGTTAATAAATTGTTTAAATTGTAAGTTTTTGTAGTTTAAAATTATGCATAAAATATAAACTTATAAATCATATAGTAAATAATATCTTATTGATACAAAATTTGATATGTGTATTAAGAATGCAAAGAACATGCAATTCAACGGTTAGATTTTCAAAATATATAATAATGTTTATTTCATTGAGTAAGGTTGTAACTAAACTTTGTATTTTTAATATTACTTACAGTTCTTCCTCTATAATCATGTGGTTTTGATATATATTAATTATATTTAAATTGTGTAGTTTTGAATTTTTGATATGGTAAGGATATTTTTGTTTACTCTTTGCCTCCTAAAATTAAGGTGGTTTTGATATGGTAAAGATATTTGAAGGGTTTGGCTTATCTCTATTACTTTTTTAACTGGACATTTCTTGTCATTTTAAATATACAATGACAAGTGACAGTGAATTTTAATCTCCACATTTCATTTTTGTTAGTGAGTGATATGGCAATTTCTCATTAAAGGTAAGCCAAAGTCATATTTGAATTGTTTTGACTCTCTGCTTCCTAAAATTAAGGTGGTTTTAATTATGTATTTAGATGCAACTTTAGAAGTTGCTGCAGTGTTGCTAGAGGAATAGCAGAGACTTGACCTTGGGTTTAGACAAGCTTTAGTTTTTGGTTGGTTTTCTCTCTTTTTTTTATTTATTATTTTTTTTATTTTTAAGAATGAGCTTAGCTTTTGGTTTGTTTCTTCTGTTCTTGCATTACAAATTGTTGGTGCCCACTTTGGTAAGGAGGCCCAATAATAGGAAGAAACCCAACAATATAGGAAGAAAGAGTCAGTAAATTTAGAAGAAAACCATTAAACTCGAATGGCAGGAATAATGGGCCATAGGCCTTAAAAAAAATGGCAAAATGGTCTCAAAGATAGCAAGTGGGCCCAAAGGAGCAGAAGAAAAGTAGTGTTAAATCCATGGGCATTATGAGAAATTGAAAGCAAGCAAGAATGGGCCAAAGGAGCCCAAAGGAAGGAACTAAGTAATTAAGGGGTTGGTGGAAAAGACCATAAACTCCGAAAGTAAAGAATGTGGTAATTTAGGCCGGAGAAGCCTAAAAGACTTAGTAAAAGCCCATGTGAATGAAGAATTGGAATGGGCCGGGGATACCCAAGGAAATGAAATGGGCCGAGGATGCCCAAAAGAATGAAATGGGCCAAGTATGCCCGGAAGCGATGAAATGGGCCAAGAAAGCCCAAAACAACATGAGTATTAGCCCAATGATAATGCTGGGCTACTGGAATTGAGCAAAAGGAAAGCGTACAACATGCCCAAAAGAGGCCCAGCAAGCATAAGTCAATTAATACTATGGCAGGAACAATGGGATGGGATGACATGACAGAAGTGTCAACTGACCCGTAAAAGAGGGTAAGGAATGGATTGGAAAAAGAAAAGCGCACGATCAAGCAAGACTCAGCCTAGGAAAGAAGTAAGACATAAATAATGAAAGCTCAGAGACTCATCCATGCCACAAGAGGTTAAGAATGAGTAGCAAAACGTGCAGATAAGCCCTCAGGTCATGGCAAATGCATGAACAGCAGACAAGCCATGGACACACATGGAACTGGAGCATGCATAAGGCTCAGGCACCACCAACTTGTACCCAACCAATACAGGAGTGGTGGGCCATGTGTCAGAGGTAAAAAAAGGTATGGTCTAGAAGTGGGAAGAAGGGGAAAGTTTATTTTGGGGTTCCCGCTCACGCTCTTTTGGGGGGAAATGTCCTGCTGGGATGACATACCACCCAAAAGAGAGAAAGATGAGTTAGGATCACTAGGTGCATGCCTTGAGGGATAGTAAGAGAGAATGCCCACCCTTATCTGGATAGGAATGCCATGGTGAGCAAGCAAACAAAATAAGACTCTTTCGTCTGAGAATGGAATGTGGCACAGCCAGCACAGGTAAGTGGTGATGGCTGGGTAGCTGACAGACTAGTGCGTGGTCTAGGAAAGACACCCATACCAGGACAAAAGCGGTTAAGGGGTAAAATAGAAAAAACCCGTCATGGCATACAGTATAAAAAGGGCCCCGACCGTGCACAGTAATACGACAACAACAACATAACCACTAAACAGAAGGGAACATGAAAGGATAGAGAGAAAAGAAAGCAAGAAAGGGAGTGAAAGTTAGAACAGGAAACTTAGAAAGAAAAAAAAAAAAAGGAATTAGAGAGAAAAACAGATAGTAAACAAGAGTGTGATAGTGGGCATGCACTAATAGGCTATTCTCATCTCTCCCTCTAAAAGCCTACTCTCTAGTAAGAATTAAGAAATTTGAGAATAAGCCATTTACGCCCATTCTCTCAAAGTGGGTAATTTCCATGGCAGGATTTCCCTATGAGATTGTCCACATTGAAGAGTGGTTCCCTTCCAGGACTTAACTCTGCAAAGAAGTCAAGTACTGTAGACTGACTGTTCTTCCTTCATTTTATTGATCAAGCATTAGTGTTGTTTCCTTTTCTTTATTGTTATCACTGTATTTATGTTGTATTTATATTACTGCATTGCTTCTTTCTTTATTAAGATCATGATTTAGCATTTTCCATTTTCTGGCTGACAGTAAGCATATTCTCCTTATTATTGTCATATTACACCTGTTTTCCATTACTCTTTCTTAACAGTTTCCTCTGCTGTGGGCGCGTCCAATGTCTTAGCAAAAAGGAGTTTTAACTTGTGCACAAGTTGGCTCATTATTCATTTTGAAACTAGGGTGGTCTAGATGGGAAAAAGCTTCAAAGTTGATTTGTTCATTTTATGTACGCGTAATATTTAATAATCAGGAGATGATCTTGAGATCAGTGAAGCAGATACTGTACTGTACAGGCCAGTGCACCAGTACAGGTACCCCTCTGTTTCGTCCCGAAAAATATACCGGTTGTACCAGACGCGTACCGGCTGTACTGGTGAAATCCAGCCATACCGGATGCGTACTGGGCCGAAACACTCCAAGTCATTTTTTTTTTGTTGAAATTTTGACAAATTTTCAAGGGCAATATGGTAATTGTGCTAAACCTAATTCTAACCCTAAGTCCCAACCGCACAACCCTCTTTCTTTCTTTCTCTCATGCTCTCTCTCAACTACTCTGTGTCTTTCATCTCTCGGCTTCTCTGTCTCTCACTCTGCTTTGTCTCTCACTTTGCTCTGTTTCGGCTTCTCACTCTACTATGTCTCGGCTTCTCATTCTCTGTCTCGGGTCTCGGCTTCTCACTCTCAAGTAAAATTTTGCCTTAATTAAATATGAAAATCGTTGCCATTGTATGATATAAGTTTTGCATAAGGTTTTAGAAATTGGTATTTTTATACGAGTATCTTGCAATTGTTCCATCATGTCATTCTTCAAAATTTCAAGATGCAAAACATATAATTTATTTATTTTCTTTTTCAGTTTTCTTGTTTTTTTTTTTTTTTATAGTTTCTATACTTTGAAATTTATTTTTGTGTTTTTTTTTTTAAATTAATTTTGGTTTACTTTCATTTGTTATAAGGGGGGTTGTTTCTTTCCTTGGAGAGACAATTTTACAGGTTCATTACGAAATGCAATTTTAGCATTATGTTTATTTAATTCCACTAAAGAAAAATGAGACCAATTTATACTTGTCGTGCATCTATAACTTTTCTCTAATGATGAATTGCCTTGGCAAAGTTGTTCCTTTGTGTTGTAATTCCTATGCTTCTTGGGGCAGAAAAATAGTGGATAATCTTGTAAACATGGTTCTAGAGATTGTGTGTGTGTGTGTGTGTGTGTGTGTGTGTGTATAATATATATAAAATAGTCGTAAACCCGAAACGGTACACCGGCATTGGCTAGTACCCGAAATATATCATACTGCTGACCAAACCGGTACAGCCTCCGGTACGGTATTGACTTCCTTACTTGAGATGCCATTTTTTATAGGATATAGATAATCACATTTAGTTTAGGAGTTTCTCAAAAAAAAAAAAAAAAAAAAAGTTTAGGAAAGTGCTAACTTTTTGAACCAATTTTGCGTGAAAAGTGAGAAATTCATGAGCAAATAGGCCACAACCTGATTGGGAACAATTATGGTGGGTTTCACATGATTTTTCCTATCTTTGCAAACTTAGTTTTTGGCCTTTACGGCCTTTGTTTGGTTCAAACAAGATGTCATCGGAAGGCTCATGACTTTTATTTTCTAAAGATATCCATTTTTTAGCTTCATATTTCAAATTTGGCAATTTAGAGGCTTTTGAAAGTAGTATCAAACTCAAGCTCCCCCCCCCCCCCCCCCCCCCAAAATCTTCATTCTAGTATTTTCATAAATTCTTTTTGTTTAAGTGGATTTTTATTTTTTTTGGTGACACAAGCATACCAAATTGAAGGTTGTCATGAAACTTTTTCAAACCACTCTTTATTTGTACCAAACTATGGTCATTTTTTGGATTAGCCAAACTATGATCATTTAATTGTTATTTTAATTGTGATTAAATCATAATCAAGTTTTAGGACTTATTTCTTTCTCAAAAATAATTCACTTTTTCACTAATTTTGCACTATATTGTTGGACTTAAAAGCCCGACTTTGGGCCTGTGGCTGTGAGTAGTTATTTTAAAGGGAATTCAATCATCTTTGATGTGAACACAAATTTGTCTCTCGATCAAATGGTCAAATCTTGGCTGGCTGAAGTGTTTAGGTTAGGGGAGATGGGCCTTGCCACCTTGACTTAAAAAAAGAAGAAGAAAAACCCTTTTGCTAAAAGCCCGTAAAAGTAAAACCCTTCTCCTCTACACACTACACTACAGTGTGTACGAAAAACCCCAAAGCAACAATTGATACACAGTCACAGACACAGACACAGACACGGTACAATGGCCATGACCATCAGATTGAAACACTGGCAAACTGCCCTTACTCACCATGGCGCGTCCCTACTCTCCTGCCTTCAAACCCAAACTCCCTCTCGCTCCCTATGCTCTCTTCTTTCACCCACCAATTCTGAGGAGGATAAGAAACGGAGACAGAGTGAGGAGCAAAAGGAAACGTTTCGCATGAATTACAAAGTAGATGCCACTACTCGTGATACCCGTCAGCGTTTCAAGCCTTCTGTTTTTTTCTATGTATGTTTTCTTTTCGTTCTATTCCAATTTCAGGCCCTTAAAGCTGTATTTTTTTTCCCATGTAATGGGTTGGTAAATTTTTGTTTTTATTTTTTAATATTAAAATTGAGTCTTTTGGTTTAAAGGTGTGTTTTTGAATGATGGTGCCAGATTGGGAATCAGGGTCATGAAGCTAGCGTAGGGGATTTGATACACACTGAAAGGCTTAAATATGTTGATGTCAATGACAAGGTACGAGGATCAATGACTGTTCCTGTGTGTTTCTTTGTTTTTGCAATGTGGAGGTTTATATTGGTCTTGCTTTTCTTTTTTCTTTCATACCCATGTTTTATTTTTTTTATTAGTAAGGTACAAATGGCTCATGGGTTTTGATCCTATGATCTCACCCTTCATCCTATTCTTATGGGGGAAGGAAGAAGTATTATTTGAACTACAGTACATTGGATATTTGATTTCTTATATGTAACAACTAGTTATTGTGGAAACTTGATTGAATGGAGCAAATGGATTTTAAAAAGTATATTAGAAGAGACAAGTCATGGTCAAGTACAATTTGATATGCAGTCAAGTAATTTAGTTAGAAAAATGGTGAAGAGGAGAAGGAAATGTTTGGGGAAAAAAATGGAGATTATTGAGTAGAAGTAAATAATATATGCTACTAATGTGAACTATGTAATCATTTTGTTGGAAAACCTTCTAATAATGGAGACAGAAAATTAGAATTTACAGGAAGTAAATCGCATCACAGAACTCCCCCTCCAACTCATGATGCTGCACGTTTGTGCAAGCAGGTCCTGCTTATGAGTGGATTGGGCTTCAAGCCTTTGAATCAATATTTATAAGTAGAATGGGGCTATATTCTACTGCAGAGACCTGGGAAACCATCAAAGGAACAGTATGCAAGTAGGCCTGGGGATCAGTTTACAAAATATTATGTCAGAGGAATGCTAGGATATTTGGGGGCCAAATTCTGAATGAAGATAGTATAATAAATTACATTTTCTGGGAAGTAAGGACCCAAGCTACAGCAAGAGTGAGCTTCAAGGATACATCAACAAATAGGCTATTATGCTGCAACTGGGGAATCCTATTGTCAGATTTCAGAGTCTGACTGTCTGAGGCTTTGTAGTGTCTTGATGCTTAAAGATTCCTTTCTTCTTGTTTGTATTTGATTGTTAGCAGCTTAGATTTGTGATTTGTGGGAGTCTAGTGTGTAGATTGGAGTGGGGCGCCCTTCTCTTTATGTTGAGGTGCAGATTAAAAATGTTATTTTTAGGGGGGGGGGGGGGTGGGGGGGTTCCAGAGTAACATGGATATGCTTTGGAATGCCAATGCCACAGACTATCTTCCAAAGAATATCATTTGAAACAATGTAGCTTTAATATGGTCTTGGAAATTAGCACTATTGTAGATCCAGTGGCCCAAATAATGATTAGAAAGTACCAGCATGGATTTATCAGTTGATATGATCATAAGAGTTTTAATTTAGCCTTTTGTCATTATTATTATTATTATTTATTAAATATGTTCTCAGCAAACCTTTCTTCTCATATTCATATTACCATCTGGTTGGTAGGATATGGAATATTAAAAAGTATTCTGTCTGCATTTTATACACACAATTAAATTAGCAGCTGTAAATTTTTTTATTGGTTATTGTTTGCTGTGACATTTTTAATTACTTGCAGGTGGAATTCACCAAGGTTGGCTTAATTTCACTAAGAAGGAAGCTTTTCGTGCGTCACCGACTCAAAAACTTGCTGAAGAATGCATATGTTAAGGCAGTAGTTGAGGCTCATGTAAGAAAAATATCTATTTTTCCTAATACGCCACTTCTCTTGCAGTGTTTGCTTGATAAGAACCATTTTTCAGACGATTATCTTATAGAAACCTGCCAGTCTAATACACTTTGAGTTAGATAAGTTGAAGTTATCTATCATTGATTTATTTTGCCAATGTTCCTGGGAAAAAGTTGCGTCAATGCATCTCCTCCCACCATAAGGGATGTAGGGTGAGGTTTTCAACCTTTTGGGTGTGTGTTTATTAAAAATAGGAGTTAAGTGCTACAAGAATATTTTCCTTTTTTTTTTTCTCCTTATGCCATTTGGCACATTATAAGTATAATAAATTATTAGCATAGTTTTCTCTAACTAAATCACTATTACCAAAGATGTATGAAGATTAAAAATACTACTTAGATTAAAATTCGATTTCCCAAAGTTTAAAATATTTTCATTATTTATTTGATTAATAATATGCCATGCTTTTTTTGTTTTGATAATAAAAGTTAAGCCTTACATGACATGCTTGTACTATATAATTCAACATATGTATTACACAGCGTATGACGTGCTTTAGATATGTGATGCACTATAAGTATAAGTACGTTAGAATTAACATAGTTTTAAAAAAACTATAATGAAAAAAGTTAGATTACCAAAAGTTTTTAAAATTTGAAAGGACTTTCATTATTTTAATAATAGGTTATAAATTTTGGGTTTTAATTGAAATTTGGTCTTAAACTATGTGCTTTTGGCATGTGAGTTAATAGTATTTTTAGTTCGTTTATTTTTACTATCATTTTTATTGTTCAAATTCAATTATATTATTGAAGTGTATCTTTAATTTGCACATGATTTTCTATTAATTTGTGCATTGCATGAGCATGTTTATTTACGAGAGATGTAGATTTCCCCCATCTATAGTATGTTTAATTATTGAATCTATTTCTTTTCCTCTACAGGTTCAAGAGTTCGGAAAGGTGATTACTTGAGTTATAGAAAACAGAATGATGAATTTTATGCCCAAACCAGCAGTCACAACCAGGCTAAGTTGCCTAAACTCTTCGTATAGAATTTCAAAAAATATCTATTTTAGTTCAAACACATTGATAGCATGTGGACAAATGGTTGTCACATTGACACTGGACGGGGATTATTAACATGGATGAATTAATTCCGGTATGGATGTCCAATTACATTAAAACTTAAGAAATATAGAAAATAAAGATTATTGAAGTTTGGTTTAGTTGGAAGAATATAAAGATGAAGAGTGGTATAGTTTTAGACACATAATTGTTAAATAGAAGAATCATTTCTGGCCGTCACAATTTTGTACAAGTTCTATTTGTACATTTAAGTGGAGTTCACATCTTTATTTCACATGTATCGACTCATATGTTTTGAGTTTATGGTGGAGTCAAATTAGTCTAATGTCATCCACACTGATTTACTTTCAGGATCTCACTAAGTTGAGAGTTGTTGATTTTGGCTTCTTGGATGACGAAGGCAGAAAAAAAAAATTCAGGTTTTGAGGGAACTTCTAAACAATTCATGGCGGAAGTTAGGGCTTGTGTTGGGGCAGAACTCAGAAGACAAAGGCAAATGCTTTTAATCTTGAATATTGCCGCCTTGCTTACACCTCTGGTTATCCTAATGTATTCCATATTTATGTTTCATGTAAACTATGTCTCATTCCCTGCCTACTAGTTAGAGAATAGAAACAACTTTGAGTCTATTTGGATACCGCTTATTGCTAAAAATTGAAAACTGAAAATACTGTAGCAAAATAATTTTTAAGTGTGTGAATAGTGTCGTGGGACTCAGTTTTAAAGAAAAAGTTGCTGAACAAAGTACTTGTGGGTCTTGTGAACAGTGCACAGGCCCATACAAAAAAACGTAGACGCGCACGTCCTAACGCAGATGCGCAATCCAAACATACACTTTATGTTTGGTTTCCTCCTATTTATGGCTTTAAGTGATAATTAAGAAATTACTATATCACATAACTTCACATGTTACTAGAGTTCTTCGAACCAACTCTTTCTGTTCTTCACCACTTTTAGTATTATATTTTCAGGTTTATTTTGGTCGTGTAATGATTTTTTTTTATTTTAAAAAAAAATTTACCCAAGATTCTCTCACCCTTTTAGCTTTATGTTCATTTTGATCATGTATGAAAACTTTGCAGCAACATGCATTACACATTTTCCTGGAAGGACTCTGGTCAGCTCAAAGCAGGGAAGCCACCATATGCGAAACCAGAAACTACGGGTTACTCTGGTTGGCTAGTATTAAAATAGCCTCACTACTTGGCCAGTTAAAATATTTTATCTTCTGAAACCTTCAATTAGGTTAAATGAACCTGATATTGCACTTTCTTTAGCTTTGGTTAATATTAATTGTAGAAAATCTTTCTCATCTTTAAGGATTGTGTGAATTGTTGCACTGCTGACTAGATAAAAATCTTCACCAATTATCTAATAATTAAATTTATCAATAAGACTATTGCCTTATTGATATGCAAAATATAAGTAAAAATTCATTACATTAAACAAAAATAAAAACATGCAAAATTGCATTAAGTGAAATAAAAACATGGCGAAATTATATTAGGCAAAATAGCATAATTTTATTATATATTAGGCAAAATAACACAGTGATTACAACAAGAACGTGGTAGTAGTTCAATGAAGCTTCAAAAGGCCAAGAAGAAAAATGTCATATAGTTGTGGTATGAAATGGCATTGTTTGCGTGCTTGCCTGTAAAAGAAAAAGGCAAAGGAATTGGATCAAATTATGTCAACCATAGTGATATCTTGTAGACCTTTCATCTTCATATCTTTGTGTTGCTAATTATTTCCTTTAATTTTATAACACATTATCAACATGAGGCACTGCCCAAATTCCAAAAGGCAGCTGCCCTCATTGTGTCTTTAAAAGCCAAAGATTATTTCTGCGATACTCCAACCCACTGTAAGTTTTACCCTAATGATTGATAAATCTTCTTATCTAATGTGTTTGGGCGAAAATGGGCAAATGCCCATTTCGCAAAAAAGAAGAAGGGCAAATGCTCCCTTTCTCAAACTACTTAGAGAAATGCCTCTCTTTTGAAACTCGATTTTCTCAAAATCAAGTTTCAAAAAAAAAAAAAAATTTCTAGAGCCCTATAGCGACGTTTTAAAGAGCTTATAGTGATGTTTTAAGAACCTATAACTCGACTTCCATAAAATTGAGTTACATGCTTTTTTTTTTTTTTACTTATAACTCGACTTCATAGAGCTCGAGTTACAAAACGCCGCTATAGGTCCTTAAAAATATCACTATAGGCTCCTTAAAACGTTGCTATAGAGCCTAACTCGATTTTGAGAAAATCGAATTTCAAAAGAGGGGCATTTCCCTAGTTAGTTTGGGAAAGGGGGCAACATGCTGATTTTTTTTCATAAAAAGGGCAAAAGCCCATTTTGGCCAATGTGTTTGTTATCACATTACTTCATATGCCTAATATTAGTGTTCATTTAATGTAATTCAACTACACTTCAAGCGAAAAGTAATTTAATTACACATGTTATCTTTACTTTAAGCGTATCAAAATTTTCATGGCATGTGTATGTTAACTTTGTATACAAATTGATATAAGATAATATGCACATATGTTTTACGCAATGCTTCATGTAGATAATTTTATTCTTATAGTTCTCTCTCAAAAAAAAAAAAAAAAAAAATTCTTATAGTAAGTTTGCACTTAAATTATTTAGATTGAATATTGTAATGTTCCTCAAAAAAATTATATATTGCACTAATCAACTAAACTTGACATAATATAAATGTTTATTTAATTATTAATGTTGTGGGTTCCAGTTAACTCAACAGATAAAATATCTGTTGGTTGAATAAGAAATTTAAGATTTAATCCCTGCCTACACAAAAAACCATTTGGTGTCTTGTTCTAATGATAAAGAGCTATCATTAGGAGCGGACGCCATAAGTTGAAACACTTTCAAAGTTAAACATTTTAAAAGTAGAATTTGTTGCTCTTGGCATTTTGGGAAAGAATTACTTATTATGGATCCTTGCTGTGTGCATGGGTCGGGTTAAAGATTTTTTTTTTTTCAATTCAACCCTCCATGGTGAGCTAAAAAAAATCCAATCCAACTCAACCTATTACAAGGGTCCAACCCAACCCATGTGGATTGGGTTGGATAATTTTTTGTAATTGTTGTTGTTATTTTTATTATTATTAAATTGAGCATTAGAATAACATTACCACATATAATAGCAAATTTATAACCAAATAAACATGAGTATAACACCAAATAAACACAAACTATATAAGGAGAACTTAGGATTTGGGTTTTATTGAGGAAGAAGGGCAAAAAAGTAAATAACAAAACAAAATTTATAGGCTAAAATTCAAAATTGACCCTTTAAGTTTCGCATTTTGTCATTTCAGTCCTCCAAGTTTTAGTTTTATCATTTCAGTCCTCTAAGTTTTGTCAATTAAGTATTCCCTTAGGCTTTTGTTAATTCTTTCTGTTTACTAACCAAAACGACATCGTTTTGGGTTTTTTTTTTTTTTTTTTTTTTAAATTTTGTAATTAAGAAAAACGAAATTTAAAAAAAAAAAAAAAAGGGGCAGAAAAGGGGAACGACGCTGTTCCCGGCCCCTGAAAACAAAACAAAAAATCACAATACGATTGAGCCCTACTTGAGGAATTGAGGGAGAAAGAAAGGGGCAAGGAGAAAGAGTTAGGGATCGTCGGATTGGCAGGGGAGAGAAAGAGATTGCGAGTTGGCAAGGGACTGTGAGATTGAGATTGAGATTGAGATAGAGAGAGAGATTGAGACCGAGATAGAGAGAGAGATTGACACTGACATAGTGTTCCATTGTGACTAGAACCAAAATAAACTTATGGAAATACAATATGAAATCTAGGTTTTCCACATACTCTCCAACATGTAGAGCAAGAAATCCTAAATTACATATCACAAGCCTTTTTCAAATCTAACTTACATAGCAAACCAGCTATACTATCTTTCTATCTACAATTCAAACATTCATTAATCTCCTGTTAAATTGGAATCTACAACTTGCCTTCCACTTATTGTTGTTACCAAGAACATAAATTAATAAATAAAGTAAATTTCATAATTTTCAAATTTATGATTCAAACAATTATATTTCACAGAAAGTAGATTTCACCATAAAATAGAGAAAAAATTAGGAGAAATTACCTTGTTGGTGCTTTAAAATCATATCATAATATGATAAATAAATTAACGACAATTCCATGAGTTTGAGGTGGTAAAGTTGAGGGCAGGACTAGGTCGCTCTTTTAAAGTAATACACATTATCTACAAAATTTACCGATGTAAAAGTTCAACAATTTTGCATGCTACTCCCAAGATACAACAAGCCTAGCCACCTATTTGTCTATTCTAACAAATCCTACACTTGTAGGATAAGAAACTTTCAAACAATATTTCCTTGAACCCAAAATAAATTGTAGTGGGGATTTTTTTTTTCTCAAAAGAAGAGGGAAAAATCATGCAAATGTTTTAGAAATTCATTGCTGCGTATGAGGGTGAGAAAACCAAAACAACACCTTTCCTCTATGGGTTCATTTTTTGTTTTAGTACCTCACCTATTTTTAGGCGTTCATAGTATACTATATAAAGAGGCAAATGAGAAAACATCCTTTAATTTATTTTAATAAAAATTTAACTATTACCATAAACGGCTAATTTATGTTTTTGACTATTCTTGTCAATATAGAAGGTATCCCATACTAGTAACATATATATAAGGGCTCATTAATATTGAAAACAACAGCTATTTGGCACTAAATATACTGGTTTTATTTACTAAAAAAAAAAATACTGATTTTATTTTTCCTTTAAATGAAATTAATGAATGACCATTTAATTAGGATTTTTTCTGAGAAAAAATTTAATTAAGATTTAAAATAATAGATAATAATAAATTTTTTTTTTTAAATTTCCAACACCTATCAAAGCATTTTCTATGTCCAAATCAAATCTCCCAACAATCACTTCAATCTATTAGTTAGAACTTTTGTCATAATCTTGGATATGGATACTGTCTAAGAGGCTAATAGGCCTAGAATTTTTAGGGTTCGTTTGGTAGAGGAGTTTGAGTAACGTTGTTTAAAATGATATGAAAAATGTGGTTTAAAAAGTGTTGTGAAAAACACATATTTATAGCATTCAAAAAGCAAAAAATGTGTTTAGTTTTATGTTTCAAATAACATATTTTGGTGTTTGAAAATAAGTTGTCTGTTTGGCATGTGTGTATTTTTTATAAAACTGACAACGATACAAATTTAAATTTATTAGATCAGGAGAGAAGACAAGTGCTTGAAGTGTCTGAGCACTTCTTCTTCCTTGTGTGCCACTGAAGCTTCTCTTTCCTTCGTCAATAGGAACTAAGGCAGACGACGATCTGCAACGTTTTCCTTTACTTCACATTCCTCATCTCCATCAACGCAAACGATGATTCACAGCTGGGTTTCAGTTTCCGTCGGATCTTGTCCATTCCTGTCAGCAGTCCATGACCCAGCAACAGCCAGGGGTTTGCTCGCTGCCGAAGCCAGGGGAAGAAGGTCCCACTTCACCACCAAAAACCCACTGGCATGTTGCAAATCCAAGTTTGAAGAACACTTTGACCTTGGTTCTTAATGGGTTTTTGTAACAAGATTGTTGTTTTCCTTCTCTATACTTTTAATTGAAAAACTGTGTCAATTTATTAGTGAGAGGGGCTTTGTGAGATACCCAGCTCTATGGAGAGAAACCACCAACCCCCGGCAAAGAAACCCTTGTGAAAAGATACTAATTTTGGGGTTGTGGGATGTGAAAATAGAGAAGACGATTTGGATAAATAGAGGATTTTCTTGTAAAACATGAAGATGACAAAGTACCTTGTAGATTGCTCAGGTATACAACCATGTGTGTGGTAATTTCAAAAATAAGGAAAACGGTAATAGTGTCTAATTTAAATTGAGGTGGCTTTGAGTCATGGCCTTTGAAAGCAGTCCATTATTATCTGCAATAGACATCATGGAAAGTAAGAATAGTTGTTGTTTGGAGTCTAAATAGTATAAAGTGTTCATGTTTTTGGATTAACACCTAATCCAATATTACTCCCACAAGGCTTTAGAGCAAATAGGTTTTGTAGGAGTTACTCCACAATCCTTAGGAGTTTATTTTTGGGTGGAGACTCACCCTGAGCAAGGTAAAACAAGTTGGTTTCGTGAAAATTCAGAACAAGAGAAGTAACAAAAGTAGTATTTTATTTGTATATTAGCAACTGTAAAAGCTTTTGGTGATAGTGATGGATTCATAAATGATCATTTTGTACATATAGTGATGGATTCGGAAATGATCTTTTTTGTAGTGGACATGCATATTACATTGTTGCTTGTTTTGAACAAAACACTTTCATATAATACATATTACAATTGTTTGATGTAAAATTTGATACTGAACTTGTAGCTTTGTGCAAATTATTATACATTGAAAGCACAGTGAATTCAATACTTTTTGGTTTCTTTTGTAGATGTCGAAAGCAATGCATAATGATATTGGCAACGGGATTAGGTTTCAAAATGTGAATTGTTTGTGTGACTTGAGAGCAAGCGTGAGGATATCAAATAAGAGAAATGAGAATTGATACAGGGTTTACTAATGTTGCCCAAGGGATCAATGTGGTTTTTTTTTTTTGAATGGTGTATTCCATTGAATATGCCGTTGTCATATGCGGAGGATTTCTAGCTACTACAAATAGAGCAGTGTGTATTGCAAGAGGAATTGAAGGTCGTGCATGAAACGGTCCAACCCATTGTTGAGACTAAAAGAATGGTGAAGATTATGTTCGTTGGATGGTGTCTACTATGCGCAGCTGTTGCACTACTGCTCACTATGCCAACGGTGTAAAAAAAGTGATATGTTGCCCACATTATATTTCCTTGCTACGCATATTTGTGTAGGGTTTTTTGACATAGCAGCCTCTTGTATTTTGCTACTGCTACCTATATGTATGTTTTAAAACTATTTGCATAAACCCGTTTAGCAACTTCTCCTGTATATATTAAACATATTAGCATCTTACTAATTCCACATATCATTTTGTGGAATTAGCACCATCGATACATCATTCATTTTCCTTACAATTGTTGCTAAAAATAGCTTTTCTCATTTTGATTTGAGAATGCTCTAAGTGGCTCATATTGATTCAAATGTGATTAAAGTGGAAGATTGTTGTCAATTTTATTATAAAATTATATGTGTGTATGAAAAACTTTAGTGAAGGAGTCAATAAGGTCTTTCACGAAGTTATCAAATATTGAAATCTTGATTTTGAGCTAGTGATTAAATTGATCAAAACTTGATTAAAAACAAATTATAGTTAATGCAAACTCAATAGAAAACAAAAAAATTACCTGACGGTTACAAAAAAAACACACACACACACCATATATAGGACTCAAAATTGGCGTTAAGAACCCACCAAGTCATAACTAATGCCCAATGTTTATTAAAGGAATCACATATGAACTGAACTCGTGTGAGAAATAAGACAACAAGGCACAAAGATTTGTTAGTGGAGTTTTGGAGATATCTGGAGAAGGGATTTGGAAGAAGAATGAGATATCCTCATTTCATTGAAAAAGAAAAAATATATGCTTGAAAAAATTAATACAACCTGGTTAATACCGCCCTTAGGCCATTTGTTAAATTACTTTAAGATGGCTTTTATACAACTTTCTTCAAAAATGTAAAAAAATTTTCATTTTTCATTTTTCTATAGAACGTTTCTAAAAATATTTTCTAAATCAATACCTTTAAGCCATTCGTTAAAATGTCTCAAAGTTTTTGTGTGAAGGGAAAAAAAATAAGTAAAATATGCCACCTAAGGGAAAAATATACCATATGATAGCAATATATATTGCTGGGATTCTATCACTTCTCTTATTTTGATGGGTTTTGAATCACCAACCCCTTCACAGATTAGTCCTTTATAACAGAATCCAATTACAAATAGGGTGAGTTCATTTGCAAGATAAGAAGAAAAAAGGTGAGTTCCCCTTATCCAATTACAAGATAGAGAAAAGATAAGAAGAGTGGAAAGAAACAGGATGAATTTAAATGTATTTCCCCTTATCCAATTACAAACAGGGTGAGTTCATTTTGCAAGCCAAGAGAAACCTATGACAATATCACTTAATTTGATCAGTATTTACCACATAAATCTTAATACAGGAACCCACATAAATTTCTTTCTTTAGGTTGGGGTTGCCCAACCTAATAAATACCATAGACGTTCCCAGTTCCATTGCTTTGAACAACAATCAAATTCAACCTAAATTCCAGCAGTACGTGTATCTAAAATACTAAATAGTCACCCACCAATGGGAATTACTTACAGCTGTGACAGCTTTAAGTATTCCCCTATATTTGATGGAACTGAATCAGAAATGTTATTATTCCTCAGTAGCACACAGCACCGCAGCACCTGATGCACACAACAACAATTCCAACTCCTGATCATAGTAGCTCCTACTCCGCTCAATTCCAATACAATCATTCCTATCATTCTCAATCAGCAGCACCTAACATCTAACTAATGTCTCTCGTTATCCTTAAAACAAGTAAACTGATTGTGATGCTAAGCAGAGTAGGGAAACACACACCAAAAAAAAAAAAAAAAAAAAACGAAGATGCTCATTGAAGTTTTGAATATTAAAGTCTATTCAATCAGCAAAGTGCAATTGATGCAATTGAAACCAAATTTTACTTACAGTTGGATTAACATGGAGAAATTTGTGCTTTGTCAAGAATCAAGATTCCAGCAATATGATAATAACAAATAAAAAAGTGAAGACATCCCTTCCACCAAATCCACCGAAAAGGAAAAATGGAAAAGGGATAATTATGATAATGTTAATCAAAATATAAGCTTACAAATGAATAATAATATACTTACTTTTCAATATACTTACTTTTCTAGTGGCTAGTATAGCACCAGCCCTAACTGCTTGAATGGCTGCTGGAATTTCTTAAATAGATTGTGATTATGTCATAATTAAAATATTATAATTAACTAAAATACAAATAAATATAATGATTGTGTCAAATCAAAAGTTAGCAATGTTAAAACAAATATTACTAGGGTTTTACTAATGCAATTTGAAGATTTATTACAATAACATTAGTTATACAACAAAACAGAGTTTATTGAATTCACAAATGAATGCTTAAAGGCATGTTTAAATTTATTATGCACTTGTTGCACTGTATGGGCAATTTAAAATTTTTTTAAAAAAAAAAGAAGAAGAAAAATCTCACTTCAAATGATGTTGCAACAATGTATTCACAACAATAGTGATAATGTAATAAGTTTAATAACTAAAGTGAAAATATTTGTTATTCGTTTCTCATTATTCACAGACGTGCTATAAAGGAGCTCATTCAGTTCCCACTTCCTTTCAAAAAACAAGAATTTGGGTCAATAAGGCCTTTTTATTGGAGACAATGAAATCAAAAGAAAGAAGAAACCCATGTACCTTTGTCAATTTGGAGCCCCATCGGGTCAAAGTTTAGGATTACTCTCTTAGTTGCTTAATATTGCCACCGTATAGTTAAAAAAATTTCATGTCCTTTAATTTGCATCAGCTTTTAACTTAAGTCTTCTTGCCCAAAAAAACCTGACCGAAGAGGGAAGTCATATAATGCCTCGTTAATTTTTGCGTTGCTAGAAACTATATATAAATTTTATCATAAATTCTATCATAGATACTGCCCAATATAAAGTGGAATTTAGAAAAAAAAATATGGGCAGATAAATAACTTCACATATAGATACTGACATCAGTTACATAGTTGCACACATATGTAGAGAGATAAATTATAATAGGACGACACTTCATCAAAGTTGAGAAGGTCACTTCTTTTGTATATATAGTGGGTAAATTTTTGTTGTAATTTAGACCATATATATATATATATATATATATGTATGTATGTATGTATGCTGAGATAACTAGGACTAGCTAGGAAGAAGAAGTTGTTGGACACTCCCTTTTGACTTAAGCACGAAAACTGTTGGACATAAATTTTTTTTCCCCTATAAGCAAGAAATGCGATCACATAATAATCTGTACAAAAACCCCAATTGAATCTTAAACTTGAAATATTAACCACATGGGGAGGTACTTGATTGAAGGGAACTTGCTAATTAATTAGCTACTATACTAGGCAATACATGTGCGCATGTTTCAGCACGGATGGATGCCAACTTTATCACAAAAACAAAGCAATAATCACATCACATGGTTTTAAAAGTAATAAATAAAATCAAAGAAAAGAAGGTTCAGTTTACGAAGAATCTCATTAAGCATCCACAGTAAGGTTGCAGCCAATGAGCCAGACTCAAAATACACTTGACTAAAAATACATTGCACAGCAAAGGAGCCAAACTCAAAAGGTACATGGTTACAAAGCATTTGACTAAAAATCTTACCGTTCTCCATCACAAGGTAGCTTTTTCCACAAATTTTACACTTCAAGAGATACATGGTTACAAAGCATTTGACTAAAACTTTATGAATATTCTAGTCTTTGGTGGATCAAAGTTCAAACATCAAACCTAATGTTACATTCTAACCACAGTATTTCAAGGAAAATCCAGACCACTACAATCCTGCTTACAATACTAAATATAGAGTTTACTTTGAGGGCGTGGACTCAACAATGTAATGATGTCATGGGGACACAATGACTACATGTATTGAGTACATCTTTGAACTCTAAAAAACTAGTTTAAATTTCATCATATACATGAAATTCAATGTATTATTCATAAACTAGAATGAACGAATCTGTAACTTTGGTATGTCCTTGTCAGGTGGCCAAGGAAAATAAGACTACTCTACCTTCAGCAGGTCTTTTCATCATCAGATACCACTCATTCTATGGTAAGTAGGAAATATAGACAAATGCTATAAATATAAGCTCCCCATTTACATGAAATATGCCATATTTTCTTATTAAATGATCTAATAGAAATATTTGATATTACAGCCTTACATAGATCAGGGGCATATAAGCAATTAAATTAGGTCTTCAACCCATTTTCATTTCACTGAAGAAGATATTGGGATCCAATCAATTAAATTTCATAATATGTAAAAGCCATAGTATGAACATCAAACTACCTTTCTCTGTATTAAAAAAAAAAAAAAAAAAAAATCAAACTACCATTGTTCCCGTAAAGGAGACCTATAGGATTCTCTTCATTCATATCTTTGATGATCGGTGAAAGGATGAGCTCAAATACATGCACCATGTACTTAAATAAATATTATTACTAAAAGTGTATGCTTAAAATTGATTTTCATTTTCTTCTTCTTTTTTATGATCTTTTTTAAATTATTTATATCCCAACTAACTTCAATTGAAAAAGAAGAAAATATTTCTTATTTTTCAATGCCTTTTAAAGGTTTTGCAAACCTGTAAAAAGAACATAAGAGTCAACAATATCGGAATTCACATAAGTTGCACTTGAACTTTGTTAAGTTACTAAAAATTCTTTCCTGCAAATTGTAAAGGGAATTTTGGCTTCAAAAAAATTCACAAAGCATTCATTTGAAAAAAAAACTTCTCTAATAAAAATAATTAGCTACTATACTAGGCAATACATGTGTGCATGTGCAGCAAGGATGTACGCCAACTTTATCAAAAAAATAAAGCAATAATCACATCACATGTAATTAAAAGTAATAAATAAAATCAAAGAAAAGAAGGTTCAGTTTAGGCAGAATCTCACTGAGCATCCTCAGTAAGGTCACAGCTAATACTCTTAAAATGCATTGCACACCAAAGGAGCCAAACTCAAAAAAATTTGCAGCTAACACATGTTTAGCATTGTTCATTAGCATGTTTCAGACCATGCTTTAGGATATTTCAAACCATCGGTTGGAAGTTTTTGAGGATCAATGATTTCTCATCCATCAACAGGTTATGTTTTGTTTCTCTATATATGTAGTAGTCCATCAGCAGGTTATATTTATAGAACTTTGTAGCAAAGATAGCATAATATTTATACAAACAACATCCACCAGTTAAAATAGCATATCATGTCTTTACAACAAAGACAACATAATTTGTAGCAAAGACAGTTGGAATAATCAGCACAACAGTAATTATTAACAAAATCAAAATGGTCATTAACAACGCAGCTTGTAGCAAATAACATCACACAATAGTAGCTATTAACAACAAAATAATGGTTCCTTAATAAACCAAAATGTTGGAATAATCATTAAAAAAAAGTTTATACAATAAACTCAAGACCAAAGCTAGTTTTTAACAATAAAAAGTAAATGGTTTCTTAACAAACCAGCAAATACTACCATCATTAACAATAAGTTCACATATAGTAAGATCATTATTCCTTCTTACACTAGAATGTGACCCCACTAAACCATACAACCAATGCAACAAAAAATGGTTCTAGTAGTAATTAGCATAATACACATAAGAACGGAAACAGTAGCTGCAACTCCACAAAAAGCAGCCCAAACTTGCCCCCTTTCCTTAATCAAGTCCCCTACATTAAACTACTAACTAAATCCATCCAGTCCCTTCTTCTATCTGGCCTTAGCATGATGAAAGCGACCTTATTATCGGGCTTATGGAGTTCGTTAAGGACCTTGAACATGGTGTAATCATCAACATTTTCAATACTGTTAAGAATTACGATAGCCATGCCCATTGAGAACCTATCACCCACTGGTGTAGATTCAACAATTTCCTTTCGACTATCACTATCCTTATTACTATGCATTTTCCTTGACATGTCCATGAACTCCATGATAGCATCGGTCATATATTCAATGAGCCCTCCTTTCCTCTTCTTCCTTGCCCAGGTCCCTTAGTGAGATGGCTGCTTTCCAGCACGCTTGCTAGCTTGCCCTACAACTGGGGTGGGCAGGTCCTCTACATGTTCTCCATTATCGGGTTCGACATTGACGTGTACTCCATGTGTTAGGAAAGTGGCATCCAATTCTTGCTCTTCATCACTATTAATTTATAGAAATCTAGTTGCAGTGCCCATGTTGAAGAGCTGTCCTAGCAGGTCATAGTGATCTAGCTCATTTTTATGAAACTCTATACACTTAAGGTTGGCTTATCAAGATGTGGTATATATGGGATTCTTTATATGAATACTACGAATCAACGGCATAGAAATAATAAAGTAAACCTATAACACTCACCGCCATTGCCTGTGCCCAAGCCGCATCACTACCTATGACCATGTTAGTGACAGAATCCCATCCCATTCCAGTTCAACCGATTAGTTGGGAAAAAAACATGGTGTCTTTGTTTTAACCTTTGATATTTCGGGCGTAACTGATCTTTCCAATAGGCATTTCAAGCTCGTTGATTGAACTCGTTTCGAACAACTGTCCAAAGCCCTTTTTTGAGTTGGCCACTAGGCATGTTCCCTTTGGCTTCTTCTTCAACCAAAACATCAATGAAGTGCTTCTTAGTAGGTGTAGGCCATAACTTCCAATCCTTATCATTGAATGATGCAGCCATCTAATAAAAGATACACATTTAAGCCAAAAATATCCACTAACATGGATAGTAGGCAAGACAGAGTGTACATGGTTGCCTAGTAAATTCAAGGCTTTTGTTTTCCTAAATTATTTTTATGATTTCTCAGACTTGAACCTAATTCTCACCAATACTAGTAACTGAAGAATAGGAAAATGATCATTTGCACAAAAAACTCTACCAAACATGTTGTAGCATTATGTATTAAGTTCAAATACAGCTAGAGCAAAACATTTACCAATTAACTCAAAAAAGTTATTACAAGCATATATAAAAGATATTGCAGTGAAGACAAGTTACATACAACATGGGGAAATAAAACAAAATTAACATCACAATTATAAATGATTTATATGAAATCAAATGTACACTTTAGGCCTTTATTAATGATTCCTAAAAAGCCCATTTTGCTAAACCCTATTGTGCTTCAAAAAGCCCATTTTCCAAACCATACTTAGCTTTAGTTAGATGGGCATGGAGGAAAATCATGTCCCAAATCAAGAGAAAAAATCAACAACAATTGTGAAGAAATATGAACACCATGGGTGAAGGATTGTTTAACATCAACCTAGAACAAATGCAACAACAAAATTGAACATTAAATTGAACAGCAAAATTAAACACTTACCGTAGGTAAAGGAATTGCATTGGAAGGGATGAATATGGCGAAATGACTAAGGAGGAAGATGATGTGTCTACAAACTCCATAATATACTCAGCTAATGGTAGATACGCTGTGCAAGGGCACTAAAATTGATATGAGATAAAGTCTGATAATTGTTTGAAAAAATCTTGCCCAAAACAGTGATTAAAGGCATTGCTGGACTGTTCAAGTAAATATGGTGCTTAGGGAGATGAATTAGGTTGTACGGATTTGGGATTAATTTTGGTGAATTTAGGGTTTCGTAACTTTGGTTCTCTATGTGTTTATGAACACTCTCTGATGGCTGTTGGGATAAGTAATGAGGGATTCAGGTGGGTGTGTGGAATTAATGAAGGGTTAATGAAGGGAGCTATAAGCCAGGTGATGGGACTATCGTTGTACAAGAAGCAGAGGAGAAGTGAGCTTCGGGAAGGATGAGAGGGTAGAGACTCAGAACAAATAGATGGCGTGGGAGAGAAAAGAGTTGAGGTGTAGTCACTTCAGGTGGGCCCAATGTATTTCAACCAAATGGTAACATAACTCAAACACCATTTGAACAACACACCTTACCAAACACTGAACTTAGTGTGGGGCCCACGTGTTTGGGCATTTAAACAACAAACAACACTTCTAAAACACCCATACCAAACAGTACCTTAATGTCCATAGTCCTTATCTTTCTAGGAATAAGAGATAAAAAATCTTTTCAAAGTTTCTTTCAAACATACATCTCTCATGGAAATGGGTAAATTGCAAAGTATACCCCTAAAGTTTGGGGTTGCTTGAATTTCACACCCTAAAGTTTGGTTCCGTTAGCAAAATCACATCCTCTAAGGATGGCAAACATAACCCGACCCACAAGTACCCGACCTGACTTTAATGGATCGGGTTTTACTCGATCCGTTAAACAATAGGGTCAGGTTTGGATTTTAAAAAATCAAACCCGAAACGAGTTTGGGCCGGGTTCGGGTTTTATGCATACCCGACCCATATACACATAATATTTATATATAAAAAAAAAACAATAGTATAAAAACTCTCTTTCCCTTTCAAATTTCATTTTCTAAATACTAAACCTAACCCTTACCTCTGAACCACCCCCCCTCTCTCTCTCTCTCTCTCTCTCTCTCATTGCCGGCCACCCTCCCTCGCCCTCAGACTCTCCCCTCACAGCCACGGCCTCACTCAGGCTCACGGCCCCACAACCTCGTTCTACCTCATGCTCCCCTCACGGCATCACTCCACCTTACCACCCCTTACCTCTTTCACTTTCACTCTCACTCTCATTTTCTCTCAGCCACCCCTTACCCAGTCACCTCACTCTCATTCACTCATCGACCCACCCTCACCCTCACTCTAATTACGTGGTGGTTGTTGTTTTTCACGGAGGAGCACAGATCTCGTGGTGGTTGAAGATTGTTAGATCGGAGCATGGGATTGTTAGATTAGGGGTGTTCGTGGTGCTGTGCGGTGCGGTTTTAGGCCATTTTTAGCACCGCACTTTGCGGTGCAGTTTAGCTAAAACCATAACTGCATTATACCTTATTTTTGAAGTCACATGTGCGGTGCGGTGTATAAGATGCAGTTTGATTGATTTGAAGTTGGCATATTTTTCAAATTTTGGGCTCTTTCTACCCAGCCTAAAACTAATTTTTCCCTTTGTTTTGGTCCAAGTTTTAAACTATTGAGCTTTATTATTATTTTTTTTTTGTGCTGGCTTTCCTAATCAACACTTGCAAGGGCTATCCAACTATTTTTTTTTAAAGCTAGGGTTATTAAACTATTAATAATATATTTAATATTAAAAATAATTAAATATATTAATATATAGAGAGGGTGCGGTGCAGTGCGGTTTGTGCGGTTTTCTTATTGTAAAACCGCAAACTGCACTGCATCATGCGGTGTGGTGCACTATTACTTATGGTGCGGTGCGGTTATGACATTTTGCGGATGGTTTTAGTGCGGTTTTTGCAGTTTGTGCAGTTTATGTGGTTTGGTGAACACCCCTAGTTATATTGGAGCATATGATTGTTAGATCAGATGATCGGAGGTCAGAATTGTGTTTTTATTTATGATTTATGATTTAAGATTTGTGTTTTTTTTTTTTGATAAGTGAAAAATCTATATTAACAAAGAAGAGCCAAAAAAACAAGCTGATTTTTGTTTCTGTTTATGTTTGGGTTTGTGATTTGTGTTTTTTATTTTTTTTAAAATTTTTTATGAGTGAAAAGTCTGTATTAACAAAGAAAAGCCAAAAAAAAAAGAAAAAAGAAAAAGCTGATTTGGGTTTATGTTTGGGTTTGTGATTTGTGTTTCTAAATCTATGGTTGTGGTTTCTAGATGTAAAATTGATTTTTTATTTTTTATTTTTATTTTTTTATGATTGGGTCGTATTGGGCCACAGCTTTAGATTAGACCTAGAAATGGTTGGATAGGCCCGCGGAGCCCGACGGAGCGGGTTTGGAGTTAAAAAAAAAAAATCCGTTTATCAAACGGACCGAGTTCAGGTAACCGGTGAGGACCAACGGGTCAGGTTCGGGCATCAAAAAACCCACCCCGAACCCGACCCGTTACCATTCTGTTAGTTTAGACGGTTAAATGACAACTTGGCATGCTGACATGTATTTTCTTTCCCAAATTAGCCCCCTGCAAAACAATGCCTGCTGCTAGCTTACAAAACTGGACCGTTTTGTCCAAGAAGAAGAATCAGAACATGAAGCACACAAACAGAGTCATTTCACTGGTGCAGAAAACAAAATCTCAAAGTCTCCTTGGTTCATCACCCACAACCCTCTCCATCTTGTTCGTTCCACGTCACCGGCGACAATGAGAGAGCTACTTCAGATCGACGGCAGTGCGATGGCTCTAGACTAGGTCCATCCCGGTGCCGATAGTGAGCTCTCCTCTCTTTCTCTGCAACTCTCGTTAAGGAGAGACCACTTTCTTCAATTCTATTAATAACAATATTGGTGGACCGTGTTGGCTATAATATATGTGGCACTTCAGGGTCTTCAATCTTAACTAAATTTCAATATGAAGCACTAGAAGAGAGCGGGTAAAATAGGAAACTGAATGATAAAATAAATTAAAAACGAGAATATCAATAAACAATTTTCTAATACTAATGAATTACAAGAGTACTCTACAACAGTTGGCTAAATATGGCCACAAACAATAGGAAGACCTTCTTCGGCAGCAAGAATAGCTTCAAAGAGTTCATGACCACCTGATGGAATATTCAGAGTCTATTTTAGCAGCTATGGGTACGTGATTTTGGGAATAAAATGAAATTTGGTGAAACGATCGTGTTGCAAATGAGTTATGATTCTTCTTCTTGGCGGAACAGTCTTGTTTTGTAAACTAGCAGTAGTTCTGTTCATGTGAAATGACAATATTTTGTGAGGGGCTGATTTCGGGGAAAAAAAAAAAAAAAATTAACCTCAACATGCCTAACGTGTCATTTGACCGCTTAAACTAACGGATGGTACGGTTTTTGCTAACGGAACCAAATTTCAAGATGTAAAATTCAATTTCTCAAACTTCAAAGTATAAAATTTAAGCAACTCCAAACTTCAGGTGTACTTTGCAATTTACTCGTGAAAATTGTGAAAAACCTTCATAACGTTCCCTTTCATCACCTTGAGCATTTGTGAAAAACTGCAATAGTAAAATCATTTGGTCCCAATGCATTATCCCCATCCATGTTTTTTAGCACATGCAATATTTCCTCTTCATTAAATGGTCTCACCATTTTCACAAGGCTTCCAAGTTTCCAAATCATAGTATTCGCACGTTTCTATAGACTTGGAAAATTTTGTTTTTAGGGAAAAGTTAATGGATGCCTAAAGTTCATTGGTTTATAAATTATTTTTAGAAACTTTTTAAGGAAAAATTTAAAAAAAACTAAGATTTTTTAATAGCTTTTTTTTTTTTTTTTTTAAATATTTCCCTAAAAATGGTATATAAATTTTCCTAAAATGGTCAATTAACATTAAGGGCACCCATTAACAGGAGCATTATTTTTAATATCGACAAAGGTCTATCTCCAATCTAGTTTGAAAAGAAACCCTTTAAACTCATTCTATATCATTTTATTGGATGTGAATTTTGAAAATTTAATTGTTGGATTGCATGCTTTTATTATATCCTCTATGGCTGTAAAATTTTAAGAAGATCAAAAATAAAAAATTATGTTATTGATCAACTATTTAAATTTTAAGTTTTTGTGATTTAAAATTATATATAAAAAATAAGTATCAAATAGTAAATAATGTCCGATTTGAACGAAATTTAACGTGCATGTGCATGTTAAAAATATAAAGAATATGTAATCTAACGGTTATATTTTTAAAATTCACATCTAATAAAAAGGGGTCATGCTAATTAGTGCCCTTAGGAAATGATTAACAATTTATTTTAGAAAAGTTTTGATACAACTTTTATAGAAAATGAAAAAAGCTGTCAAAAGACTCAAAATATTAATTTTTTTTTCTTTTCTCATAAAATTTTTTTTTAAATGAATTGTTAACCATTACCCTAAAGGCATCTGTTAACATTTCCCAATAAAAAAATATAGGAGGAGTTTTAAGGATTTTTCTCCAAAGTAGTATGAAGAAAAACTTTGTCATTTAATATCCTTGTGATAAGTACACATCACTGTCCACACATTAATGAGAGTTAAAGCTTGGTAAACCATGGAAGTAATAATTAATCACCACTATTTATTACTCTTATCCACAAATCCCTTTAACCTCAGCCACATTTTCTCAACCCAAAAAGAAAAACCTGATCTCTGCATTCAAACCTTTGCTATTTACAAAATAGGATAACAATTCAAGAGATTTCTAGGGAGTAAGTATTGACTTGTATTAGGGCGAAAATAGTCGAATAGCACTTTTTTGCAAACTGTGTTGCAATCTACCATTATTTCAGAAATATGTAGAGATTTACCACTTTTTGGGTACTTGAGTTTGGCCAAATCAAGTTTTCCATGAACTCGAGTACTATAAAAAATTTTCAAAGTATATTTTTTCAAGGAACTCGAGTTTCAAAAATGTAGTAGATCCCTACATATTTTCAAAATAATGGTAGATTGCTAATTTTTTTGCTAAATAGTGGTAGTGGGCCATTTTCACCCTTGCATTAGGAAAGTGGTCTTCCTAGTTCCCACGTCATAGAGACTAGGAATCATTTTTTTTTCTTTTTCTTTTTTGTTGAGAAACTAGAGATTAGGAATCTAATAATTCTTTATATATATATATAAAAGATAGAAATTCTACTCTAGTCTAATCTAATTGTGTTTGTAAAGTTCTCTCTTAAAAATTTGAACCTCAACCCTTGCCTCCACATCCCACAAGTACTTATACTTGTGGAGTGACCATCGTATCAAAGATGCGCGATAGTAGAAATCTAATAATTCTTGACATGGCAAGAGTGTCTTGATTATTGGACAAGGTATAAATTACTATATTGCATATTAATTACGTGTACGTATATATTTTTAATCAAACTCCTGTTATTATATATTAAATGTATTAAACATGTTTTAAACATTTCCCATATTATATTTTAACAAAAATACTTCAACTAATTAATTGCACTTCAATGCTTTTATTGATGGTGTAGTTGTTTATTTTGTAAAGACGACATTTCATTATATATAACCATTAAGAATATGTTTGGTATACTGAATGTAAATTATATTAAGAATAGTAATCTTTTTTTACCAGGAATAGAAGACATTGTAATTGAATAATTATTACTATTCATAAGTTTGGTTGTTACATATAGAAAGCTCGTAAAAAATGATATATAAGGAAACTTAACTAACTAATACTACTCGTAATTTCAAGATTTTCTCTAAAAGTGTTTCTCTGTCGCTTGAGAGGGTTGGTCTGTCAAACATCTCTTAGAACTACTATCCCTTTTTGAAGGTGCTGGTGTCCCTTTGCGTAACAAGTGTGCGCTTAGGTTTGTTTGTTGGCTTTCCTTTGAGAAGGTCTTACTCTCACAGAAGGCCCCTTACGTTTTGTTTTCTTTTATGGAAGAGCTCACAAGGCAGTGGAATGGGCTCTCTCTCACACAATAGGAAGGTCCCAAATTTCAGTTGAAAGATGATCTAGCTACAACGGAATATATCATTGCTGCAAAATTCTTAACAAGGTGAGCCCTCAATATTGAAGCCGTTGCAGCATCTTTCAAACCACTATGGCGTTCCAAAAGCGGCTTCAAGGTGAAAAACATGGGCAACCATGTTATTCTTTTCACTTTCGACAATGAGGCAGAGGTAGAGACAATTATGGCAAATGAACCTTGGACTTTTGACAAACACCTTGTGGTGCTTCAACGATACAGTAAGACTCCGAAAAGGAGAATATGTCCTTTACCAACACTCACTTTTGGGTGCAAGTGCATCATATCCCGATCAGATTCATGAATCGGAGAGTGGCAGAAGGTTTGTACGAAACAGTGGGCAAGTACTACGCCACCCAAACACTCCAACTGAAGATGGAGGAGGCTTTATGCGAGTTCGTGTACGGGTTGATATATCATAGCCCTTATGTCGAGGCAGGGTGGTGGCCCTTGAAGATAAAAAAGAGCAATGGGTTTCTTTTAAATACGAACGCCTACCTAATCTCTGTTATTGGTGTGGTTGTCTAACATATGTTGACCGGGGACTGTGACTTGTGGATTGACAGTGCAGGTACTTTGGAGGAGAAAGATAAACACTGGTTCTTGGTTACGGGCTGCTCCTTTCATGGGTGCACGCAAGGCAATGATAGTGGTTCCAGGTCTCTATGAGAGAAAGGAGACAGCCGCTGGCCGAAACAGCCCCACACGTACCCCCCGGTGGACGCCGGCGGCAGAAACAGGGATAATGGACCAGACACCTACTGACACGGAAAAGGCAAATGCATTGAAGGCGGATACGTTGGTTTCAAATTTCAAATCAACTTTCCAAAAAGAGAGAAACCCAGCTCACCATACCGAAAGCATCCCGAAGATGACGCCTACACTTAAAGTTACAGATTCGTTTGAGGAACAGATTAATGACATCGATTGTGCTTTGAAAAAGTTTGATATACCTGGTGGAGGAAATCATGCTCAAACCAATACGCCAGGTAACATATCTTCCCCAAATAACTCCACAAATGCCCAAAAAGCTCCCTGACCAATCAGATAACACCTCAGCCCGAAGTACCCTCCCATATCCCATCTTTTCCTCTTAATAAATCTCTGGAGCCCACACAACCCAAAATACTTTCCCATGCACCCTCCCATATCCCACCTTTTCCTCTTAATAAACCTTTGGAGCCCACACAACCCAAAACACCTTTCCCATGCACCAACGTCAATCCCACCATCTATCCCCTATCCCGAAACTCTCTCTACTATCCCTACTCCAACTAAACTTCATAACAATACTCACCCCCCAGGTACATGGAAGAGACTTACCAGAACCGACAGAGAAGAAGTTTTACCAACAATAGAACCAGTGAAGCCGAAAAGAGCAGCACCATCCCATACGCATCAGACTGAGTTACCAAATAAGAAACTTGCAATTTCTCACTCTGATCATGAAAACATCGAGATATTAGTAGAGGCTGGTTTCTAGCCCAGCCAGAAGCCATGGGTCTCTTAGTGTGAAACTGTCGTGAGCTTGAGAACCCGCGTACAGAAGATCAGCTCGCAGACATAGTGTGGGCAAAAGATCCCTCGATCGTGTTTATAGCCGAAACATGGACTGATAGAGCGATGCTAGAACTAGTTCAGAGAAAGATTCAATTCAAGCATATGTTTGAAGTACCAAGAAGAAATAAGGCAGGGGTCTGGTAATCTTTTGGAAGGAAGATTTCAAGTTAGATATTGAAACATTCTCTCCCAATCATATTGACACCACTATAAACAAAAATCAGGAAAATGAGTGGAGATTTACTGGATTTTACGGCGAACCTGACACAAAAACGGTACGAATCCTAGACCAAGCTGAGACAACTGAAGAGAAGGAGTAGTTCACCTCGGTCATGTGCTGGGGATTTTAATGAGATCATGCGACAGTTAGAAAAACAGGGGGTAAAACAAGGCCACACAATCAAATGCAATTATTCATAAACACCCTTGATGAATGTGAATTTATGGACTTAGGATTTGTGGGCTTCCTGTTTACTTGGCACAAACACTGTCCGGGGTTCATAGTGTGGGAGAGGCTGGACAGAGCTGTGGCGACAAATGAGTGGTTCACAATGTTTCCGGATACAAAAATCTATCACCTAGACACAACAAACTCTGACCATAAACCATTATGGATCACGCCTGAAGGTATGGATTCGGGTTTTCAAAAGCCGTTTCGCTTTGAACAGATGTGGATGACGGAAAAGGGCTGTAGTGATACTATAGAAGCAGTATAGGTAGAGCAAGTGACAGACTTGTGGGATGCAAGGGTTATGAAAAAGATTGATAAGTGTGGCATTGAACTAGCACGATGGAGCAAGAAGTCCTTTGGAAGTGTAAAACGTGAATTACGACAAAAAAGGAAAGCTTTACAGAGGGCAGAGAGAGACTCGCTACGTATAGGGGACTCAAGAAGGATGAGATTTTTGGAGGCTGAAATTAAAAAGCTTCTTGACAAGGAAGCTCAAATGTGGGCACAACGAGCAAAAATCCTATGGCTAAAAGATGGGGATCGGAACACCAAAATTTTCCACACTAGAGCTTGCCAACGACGGCACCGTAACTACATTACAAAGTTGTATGACCCCACATGCAGGTGGTGCACTAGACAATTCGAGGTGAATGAGATCATTGTAAATTTCTATAAAAATCTATTAAAATCTGCAAATCCGGATGGCATGGAGGAAGTTTTGGAGACTATACCGCATGTGGTCACAGATGGTATGAATGAAACATTGCTCTCAGATTTCACAATTGAAAAGGTTGAAATGGCAGTTAAGCAGATGGCACCTTTGAAGTCACCCGGTCTCGACGAAATGCCTCCATTGTTTTACCAAAGTTACTGGTCTTTGATCGGGTCTGATGTTGCTCAACCATAATTCACTATCTAAGCACAGGTACTCTGCCTCAGTCACTTGGCCACTCTTTTCTAACTTTAATCCCTAAGGTAAAGAACCCGGAATCTGTGACACAATTTAGACCCATAAGCTTGAGTAACGTGCTGTATCAGATTTTTGCTAAGGTCCTAGCAAATAGACTGAAAACTATCATGTCTCATATTATTTCAGGTCATCAAAGTGCTTTTATACCTGACCGTTTGATTTTAGATAACATCCTAGTGGCCTTTGAGACTCTACACCACATGAGGAATCATACCAAAGGGAAAATAGGCTATATGGCTTTAAAACTCGATATGAGCAAGGCCTATGACAGAGTTAAATGGCCCTACATAGTGAAAGTTTTGGTGAAGATGAGTTTCAATGAAAGATGGGTACAACTTATGACGCTTTGCATTACTACTGCATCTTACTTTATTTTGATTAATGGGAACCTCATGGAGAGATCTCACCTACAAGGGGACTTTGACAAGGTGACCCCTCTCTCCCTATCTTTTTCTCATGTTTACCAAGGGGCTACATGGTTTGATGTGGAAGGCAGCCAACAATGGTGATATTTGTGGAGTGTCTATTTGTCAAAAGGGACCCAAAATAGCTCATCTCCTTTTTGCTGATGATAGCTTGATTTTTTGTATAGCAAGAGAGAGTGAATACCAAAGCTTGTTAGATGTATTGGCCACATATGAAAGAGCATCGGGGCAACAAATTAATAGAGCCAAAACTACACTTTTCTTTAGTAAGTCCACACTAGGAGATATGCAATCTTTGATTAAGGATATGCTAGGAGTTACAGTGATACAACATTATGAGAAGTATTTGGGCCTCCCCTCTCTGGTTGGCAGAAATAAAAAGGAGAGCTTTACCCACATCAAGCAACAAATATGGAAGAAGCTATAAGGCTGGGAAGCTAAGCTTTTATCTCAAGTGGGTAGAGAAATTTTGATCAAGGCTGTTGCACAAGCCTTACCCACCTATACTATGAGTTGTTTTAAAATTCCTACTACTCTATGTTGTGAAATAGAATCCTTGATTTGCAGATTTTTTTGGGGTCAAAGGGCTGATCATAGAAAAATTCATTGGATGAAGTGGCAGGAACTATGTAAACCAAAAAATCAGGGTGGTATGGGGTTTAAAGATCTCACCTTATACAATGATGCACTTTTAGCAAAACAAACTTGGAGGTTGCTACATGACGCCCAATCCCTTTTCCATAGAGTGTTCAAGGCTAAGTTCTTCCTAAATTCCACGGTTTTGGAAGCAACATGTCCACCAAGCACGTCCCATGCTTGGAAGAGCATAATGAAGGGAAGGGAAGTGATAAAATGGGGAGGATTATGGCGCATTAGGTCGGGAATTCGGTGCTAGTGTGGGGTGATAACTGGCTGCCTAAATCTGGATGTCTGAAAGTCATTTCACCTAGGGCAGAGGGCTGTGAGGCGACTAAGGTGGGAGATTTCATTGATCAAGAGAACAGAACATGGAGAGAAGACCTAATAGACAGAGTTTTCTATGACTTTCAAGCATCAACTATTAAAAATATCCCACTTTGCCGATCCTTACAAGATGATATTTTGATTTGGCCTTTTAATCCGGATGGTGTATACTCGGTCAAGTTGGGTTTTAGATTCTTGCTGGACTCGTGCTTAGCCCGACAGCCTAGTTCATCAACATCAAATCCCCTGAAACATCTTTGGAAGAAGCTCTGGAGCCTCGATGTTCCTAATAAGGTGAAACACTTGATATGGTGGGCATGCAAAGACTCACTCCCCACCAAAACAAATCTGGTCCGATATAAGATTGTCTCTGATAGCCTTTGCGAGTTATGTAAGCAACACGAAGAGGACACCCTCTATCACTGCCCAGAGTTGCAGAGCTTGTGGATGACGACACCATTTTGGAACCAGGACACCCTCAAGCAGAGCACATGCTTCACTGACTTTATTGTTTCTGTGTTTGCAGGTATAAAGGAACCCGAGCTGCTCATGGTGGTGTTATGGAATTTGTGGAAGCGTAGGAATAATCTTCACTTAGGCAAGTCTACAATCCCACTTAATAAGGTGCTGGAGCACTCTCAGGAGCTACGGACTGAGTCCCACTCTTGCCCCTTAACATCAAACACACCAAGGAGTAAGCAGCTAGCCACTGGGACACTGCCTCCTGAACACTGGTACAAGTTTAATTTTGATGGCGCCACATTTGCAGATAAGGATAAAGCAGGAATAGGGATCGTTGTTCGCAACAGTGATGGCCTCGTCATGGCGTCTCTGGCGCAACAAATCCCACTGCCACCTTCAGTTATTGAGGTCGAGACCCTATCAGCAAGGCGGGCTCTAGAGTTTGCCTTGGAATTGGGTTTTGAGCAAATCATTCTTGAAGGTGATTACGAGACACTGGATAAAGCTATGAAGACAGAGAGCATCAACTTCACACCGTACGGACACATAGTGCAAGATTTACTCTTCCTCAGTAAAAACTTTTCAGACTTTAAAATACCTCTTATACGTAGGAAGGGTAATAACTTGACGCACTCTTTAGCAAGAAAATCACAATTCTTACCGCATTTGTCATTTGAATGGAAAATGTACTATCAGACCTAATACTTATATTACAGGTTGATTTTTTTAGCCTTCATTAATAATATTTTTGGTCCATTTCTCAACAAAAAAAAAAAAATTTATATTTTTAGAAATATATTAATTTTAAAATTTATTATATGCACTAAAGAATAATTATTACATCTATTTTAAAGAGGAATTGTTATTCTTCAATTTAAAGAATAGTTATTCTAATGTAATAACTAATCCATATAATAAAGATGTAACTAAATAATCGAATTGATATTACATGTGAATAATTAATTCATTACAAGAGCTATTATAACGTACCAAACGTACCATAAATTATCAAGATTAATTTAGTTTGAAGTTTTATTATTTATATCAAACATCCTTATTTTCACGTTTTTATTATAAATCTTGAATTTTTTTTTTCATTTTTATTAATATTTTATTTTATAACAAAACACCAAACCCACATTGCTTTTCATATACATGTGACATGGCTTGAATTGGAGTCTCTTAAAGTTGGTAATTAATGACCTTGTTCATTTCCTCATTAAAGGTGTCATTGCCATAAAGTGAAGTAGGGAGGGAATTAAGTTGTGTTTTTCCTCATTAGTTTGGTCCAACGTTTAAATTGTGTTTTTTTTGTACCTTTTCCGTCTTCAAACCACAAAATGTAAATCCAGGTATGCATCTAGAAAGTAATAGAAGTAGGCAAATTCAGTATTAATTAAAATTTCTCCAACAATGATTAGAAAATACAAGGCATAATAAGTAGTTTACGACGTAAGTGTAATGTCTAATCATTTTTATATATGTTAAACTCACAGACACAAACAGTCCCCGATATAGCTTCTTGTTGGACTAGCCATCATTAATGAGGTCCAGCACCACAAAGAACTTGGCAGTATATATTGCATCTGGAATAGCCAAAGTTTGGCGGGCACCGCTTAGGAAGGCAAGCCTTATAGCATTGAAAATCATACGCATAATAAGCTTCCCCAAGCTCAACAAAAGCAGCAAACATCACAACCATCAACCATGGCAATGAGGAGCAAGGCTACCACTTTGGTTGAACCCAGTTGCGCTCTGCTTCTTTGTACTTTGTAGCCTTTAATTATTAATTGTGATGTGTGGGGTTTTGTTTTGTGGGAGTCTTTGCATTTTATAGCAATATATTTACGTTGGAAAACAAATGGGAGTTAAGAGGCCCACCTATTATTGGGTTAGACCATGGAGTCGTTTAATTGATTCATGGCGTAGGTGTAAATGAGTGGCTTGTCAAGTTGTCATGGAGTTAAGTCAGTTAAAAAAACACAATAATAATATATGTAAAGAGAACAATTTATGCATACAACAAGTTTTGTGACAATTTTGTCATATAGTAACAAATATGGTTATATATAATTGTGTAAATATAATATGTGACACTCGTCTATAACGAGTTTTGTTTTTGCATTTTTGACAGAGGATTCAAAAATCCCTTTGTTTATGCCCCCATCAATCAATATATTTTACCATTACTATATATAACTGCAAAAGCCAATTCCTAAATCTCCTCCATTACATCTCTCAATTGCTTAAACACAAAAATTAAACTTTTTCTAAAATCAATATATAAAAAATAATATACTAAGCAATTCTACTTTATACTGACGCAAATTAGAGGGGGGGGGGGGAAACCTATATAGTAAAAAACAAAAACTTCCAAGAGAAAGGAGATTTTTAAATAATAATAAATAAATAAAGCCCCTCTATTTCCTAAGCACAAAAATGAAGTGTCATAAATAAAACTAAACTCTTGATTTGTGGCCTTCCGAGTTCAAACTATAAGAAATCCTCCAACAGTCCACAAAGAATTGATGCATTTGATTGGTGTTAAATCTCTTTTGTGCAAATGCAAACATTTTACATGCAAACTGCAATAGTAATATAACTTCTTTGACACGTCTAGTGAGGAAACGAAGAAATCGTAAGTACAAGTTCTTGTGGGGTGGGAGGCAAAGGTCGGGATTCAAGTCTCTAAAAGGGAGTTTCAAACACATAAACACTTAGACTACGCTAGAGTGATATTTCTATCTCAACTTAAAAATATAAAAATATAAAAACATATTAATTATTGTTGTTAAGTGAACTTTAATTATTATTGCTTAGAATATTTTTATTAATTAGTTTATGTCTCTACTCTGTACAATTCTTGTATTTAACAATTCAACTTAACTTTGGCAACTATTGGTCTTTGTAATTCTATTAGGAAAATTTTTGTTGTGTTAACATTTGTTTTTGTCTTAACTCAATCACTCCTCTATCCCCCCCCCCCCCTCGCCGTCTATTTTTTTATTTATTTATTTAGAATCACTCATTGTCTAATTGTTTAATTGTTTTTTAGTGTTACATTTACTAACAATTGATTGACTGATTGACCCATGCCCCAATCCCCACTTAACAAATAACAAATTAAAAACATATTCAAATTCAACCATTCCACTCGCAAGTTCATTCAAAAGTATAAATTAATTGTAACTTTATTTAACAATTCAACTTAACTTTGACAACTATTAGTCTTTGTAATTTTATTAAGAAAATTTTTGTTGTGCTAACATTTGTTTTGTCTTCACTCAATCACTCCCATGTCCCATGCCCCTTGTCTACTTTAAAAAAAAAAAATTTAGAATCACTACTTATCTAATTTTTTTAATTATCTTTAGTGTTAAGATTTATTAATTATCGATTGACTGACTGGCACATGCATGCCCCAACCCCCACTTACAAATAACAAATTAAAAACACATTCATATTTAAACACTCCACTCGCAGATTCAATCAAAAGTTTTAATTAATTGTAACTTTATTTGCAAGAACAGATTTGAAAGCTCACTTGATGTATAAAACACTAGTGAATGTTTAGACCCCCAATTTCAAAATTACCAAGACAAGCTTATACTCAAACAATAAATGTGCGAAATGATAAGCACAAGCAATATCCAAATAAATAAACTACTCTAAACCATAATTAATCACAACACTGTTGGAAAAACTGGTTTTGTATCTCATACAAAACACACAACGGAAGCAACAAACATAGATCTATTTCATTCATGATTGATAACATGCACTATGCAAATTTCAGAATTGAAAAACAAGATAGCGTACCTTGGTGTGAAGAAATTCAAAACAAAAATTAGAAGCACTTTGGAACACTTTTAATCTTTACTCCAATTCCACTTCATGTTCAAGAAGTGTGGTCTCTTAATCAATTTCCAAGGAAGAATAATCGAGTGGCTTCACTCACACATACACACCATTTTTCAATGATGTCTCTTTCTTATTATTTTCTAATAAAAAATTCTGTATGTTTCTCCCTTTATAACTAATTGATTATCTAATTGGGTTGGCCTATTGGGCCTTTCCAATTGGGCTTTAGTGTGTGGCTTGGAGTGAGACCAAAAGGGACCAATAAAACACTAGCTCCAATGGGCCTTGGACTTTTCTGTCAACTCTTGACAAGTCCAAAGTTACCATTAATTATATTTAATACCACTATATAAATATAATTGCACTTTAGGCCTTATTAATAAATTATATCCCAAGACTTTATTATACATGTAACCCATTCATAAAATATTCGTTGTAATATAAAGTCATGAATATAGACTGCCACTTTGAAAATTACTACATCTTAATCCTTGAGTACCCAATTTAATCCTTTAAGTTATTCATCATATATTTATAAAATCCAATTTCATTAATATATACTTTAATAACTCTTTACTAAAGTGATTAGGCCTAACACTCTAAATAACCAAACCCATTAAACTTATCTCAAGTGAATATTTTATATCTCCATTAAGAGATTATGAATTCCATCTTGAGAATATATATTCCATCAATACTAAATGTGGCTGCCCAACATACTGAGGTTTTGACCGTTACTTTAGATCTCACTCTTGATATCAAAGCAACCTACACCTCATGATCAGGTTCATTATTCTCAGAATTAAGAGTTTATGCAAATAGAAGTCGTGAGATTTATTATTCATTTGACAGTCGTTAGGAGAATAATAAATCTCACAGCGGTCCAGTTCAATATGTCTTAACTCTTAAAACTTATCAACGTATCAACTAGAAGTCTCCACTTCCATGATCAAGACAAATCATCTTAGTTGATACATTATAGTCTTCGCAGATGAAATGCCCAATTTCATCACCGACTAAGAATTATAAATTCTGAGTTTACAAAGAACTTGTAACTTATATCTTCAGTGACTAAATCACATACTATGCATCTCATGGACTATATGATAATGTCTCAATATTCATGTTACCATTATCTATATAAAACCGAAGCCTCAGCTTGCTCCACAATTTTCCACGTCAGCATACTATTAGAAAAAAATAATAATAAAACAAAAAAAAAAAAACAAAAAAAAGAAAAGAAAACATAATAGACCCGACACAAAAAAAACATATACTCTGCCTTTCTCGTTCACAATGGTCTGCCATCCCCATCTTCTTCCTCAGTCCTCTACCAGCTACCAGCACGATGATCTGCCATCCCCATGTTCTTCCTCAGTCCTCTACCAGCTCCTCCTCGATCAGACCCACGACAAACCATCGCATCACATCTACAAACCCACCATATCTACAGATCCACCATTCCCACCATAACCACAAACCGAAGGCTCGATCTCCTTCCTCAGGCCACCGATTTGCCTCAATTAGACCCACGACAAACCATCACATTACATCTACAGACCCACTATACCCACCATATCTACAGATCCACCATACCCACAAACCAAAGCCTCGATCTCTTTCCTCAAACCACCAATTTGCCACAAACCACCCACATCTAACCTCTACAACCCAGAAACGGCCCCCCATTTGCCGTGGGTCTCATCAACCCCATTGCCACAAATAACCCACCGTACCCACCATGCCCAACATACACACAAACCCATAAACCCACAAACATCGAACAGAGGTCAAGCTCCGGCCTTAGACCACCCATCTTCTTCCTCAGAACAGAGGTCGAGCTCCTTCCTCAGACCACCTACATGCAACCTATACAACCTAGAAACGACGCCCCATTTTCCGTGGGTCTCATCCAGCCCATGGCCCATCAACTATGTCGGTCAGCAATACACCCAACCTAGCCCGTCGAAACCGGCCCAAACGTATGTAATAAACAAATTTAATTAGTACTCTATAATATATTTATTTAATTTTTTTGAATCCGAACTCTATAACTATTAGAACTCTATAACTATTAGGACTCTACAACTATTATCTTATAAATAGTTGATTCTTATTAGTCTTTTTTCTTTTTCTTTTTTTCACGGCTGCTCAATTTCTAGGTTTATTGCTATTGCCTTTCTCATCATTCTTTTCCTCCATTCGAATTAGGGTTAAAGGTATGGTATTCGGGTGCATCTGTGATAATATATGTACATCTAATTCTAACTATTTTAGTGTGGATTTCTTAGATTTTTTTTGAATTTTAGTTTAGTTATATCAGTTTCAGCATACTGCTTCATGGTTTATTTTTTACCCCAGCCTATTTTGTATTATAGATTTGATTTCTGTTTCAAATTAATTTACTTTGAAATAATTCACTTTGATGTAGTTTACTTTGATTAAGTGCAGTTTGAGTTACTCTATTTAGGAATAGTTCACTTCAAGTCAGTTTGTTTTTAATCAAGTTATTTTGAATCAATAGGATTGGAATATGAGTTAGACTTAGAAATTGAAAATTAGTCTCTTGACGATTGTAGTCACTTTAGTTTCTTATCTATCATTGTACTTGCATTGCAACAAAAAGTCTTCTTAAATAAGGTATTTTGAACTTCTGCAAAATCAAATTTTACTTTGAATTGGGTTTTCACTTCGATCCTAATGTAATTAATTTACTTAGAATAATTTACTTTGAATTAGATATGAGTTAGGCTTAGAAATTGGAAATTAGTCTCACAATCAAATTGTTTGATGATATGAAGGAGATTAAAAAAAAAATTGCACTACACTGCACTATTTCATTAAAATATGCACTACACTGTATTGTTTCAAACTTTCTGCATTGCACTATTTCTCTTCTATTAATGTTTCTTGGCTAAAAATTGGATTCTTACTGTTTCGCAGGTAGGGATTTAGCATTTTCATATCTGGCTTATTTGGTAATACAACTACAAGATGAGGAAAGTCAGGTATTTACCAGTCTTTCCTTTATTCTTTACTGTTTATTGCTTATTTATTGGTAATATGTTTGTGCATTTACGCTTGCTTTCAATCAATTTGATGTTAGAATTATGACTTAGGATCTGATATGCTTTTATTTACTTCAAATTAATTTACTTCGAATTAGTTCACTTTGATGTAGTTTACTTTGATTAAGTGCACTTTGAGTGACTCTGTTTAGGAATAGTTCACTTCAAGTCAGTTTGTTTTGTATCAAGTTATCAGGGTTAAAGGTAAATATTCTCTCAATTTGAATTGTAACGTTTGCCTCTGTGAATTGGTAGATTTATGTTTTGACTATTTCAAGTTCAAACTTATAATAGTTTGGATTTCTTAGCTTTTTTTGAACTTTAGTTTAGTTATATTAGTTTTAGCAGAAAAAAATCTTCAATTTGTAATAAAAAGGTTGTGTTCCTAAACAATTTTATTTTATGCATAATTGTTAAAACCTAAAGAACTGCACTATGATCAATCTATTTCCAATCAAAAAGCAACCAAAAAAAAAAAGAACTATTGAGGTTTTAAAGATTAGGTTATAATTGAAATAGCTTTTTTTTTTCTTTTTCTTTTTTTTTTTAAAACTTATGACATATGCCTTATGATAATGTCTCTTTTACACAATATAATTTAGTTTCATTAGTTTATTGAGCTTAAAAAAAAATACATAAGAGAATAATTATATTACATACACATATGTGGGAGTCTTTTTTATATCATTATTGGTTTATTTAAGTTTAATCTAAACTATATATGTAATACTATGGCTCTATTTGAATTTTGAAGTATTATACCAGAAGTATTTGCTATATAAAATGCAAGAACTGAATGTACTGCTCAAACTTATGCTTTAAATTTAATTTTTACTCTTCAGCTTACTTTACTTTTGTAAATTAAAGGGTTTAGGGGTTTAGGCTTTTCAATTTTTTATGATAGGTTTTGCTTCGTTTTGTATTTTGTATTATGCATAATTGGTTGTTGTACATTTGGTTTGAGTAAGTGATATGCTATTGTTATGATGAATATTTGTGCATAGTACTTTCAAACATTATTCTAACAGTAAAACTCCAGCATTACTTTTTTTTTAAAAATTTTAATTTTTTTTATAGATTAAAAGTTCTACTTCTAAACATAATTGCCATTGAAGTGTTCATGTTCTTTGCCCAGTTAATTGAACTCAATATTCCTTCCAAGATTCAGAGCCCAGATTCTATTTCCAGAATTCTCATAAAATAGTAGTGTCTAAATACAATATAATTTTTCCTTTTAGGGTAAAAATAGCTTCAGAAAAAATAGCAATATTCATAAATAACAACAAATCCAATTTGGGAAGTCAAAATACACATAATTCACCCAGATATATCACATGATTTTATTTTCATAATTGGTCCTGCATAAATATGGTTGCTGTTTTAAATCTGCTTTTATACTTGGAGTATTAATATCATAGTATATTGTAGTATTCTGTTTAAATATATTTTATGTTCTGCATGCTTTGCTACCTTAGCGAAATTGGTGTGGGTAGAATTTTTGTAGCCCATGTGACCCAAGAGTTTAAAACTTTTTTCAACACAAACACAAAATTGTAGAGTGTAGGTTAACATTGTTAAAATATTAGAAATGCCCTTGAGCACAATGTTGTTTAGTTTTTCAGATTTGAATATTGTATTGCTCAACAACATTATTTTTGTCTTCAAACACATGAATGTATGGACATGCAAGATATGATGCAGCTAACACATTGATTAGATAAGACAAATTCAAATACTTGCAAGGCTATAAGACTATAACTGAAAGTAACTGCATAAAACAAAATAGAATTCTTAAATCAATTAGAGGATGTAGTTTAGGTTTTTGCTTTTAATATCTGTTTTCCTTTGCCTCTATAAATTAATGGTGACTGTGGAAAACATGATTGATGCCTCTAAAAACTGGGCTTGAAGTGGTGTTGATAGGAGCAGATTTCTCTCTTGATCATCAACTGTTATCTCTACAATTTTATACGCATGGCTTTCGTTGCATCATTCCATTCTATTTGATATAGTTTTGCTTTATTATTGTCTTTACAACTGTTAATGTTGATTATAATTTCTCTAGAAGTGAACATGAGCAGAAACACAGTTAGAATATATTACTAAATCAGTTACCTATTTAAATAATCTTAATTTTTTGGCGAGTTTTTTAATTCTTGGTAATTCATGTTGACAATGACACTGATTTTGTGTTTGTGCTCATTTAATTGGTCGTTTAATATCATCCTATCTTAGCAACTCGATTCATCAAAAAGTCATGAAAATTGTTGGAACTACCTTGCATGAGATAGTTTTGTAAAAATTAAAGGGAAATTAAATCTGAACTTTTGATTTTTAATGAGTTTAAATCTAGATAAGCATAAAATCTATGTTTTACATCTAAAATCTTCACTTTTTTACAACCAAAATCTATCTCTACACTACACTATTTCAAAAAAATTTACACTGCACTGTTTTACAAAAATCTACACTGCACTATTTCATTAAAATGTGCACTACACTGCACTATTTCTCTTCTATTAATGTTTCTTGGCTGAAAATTGGATTCTTACTGTTTTGCAGGTAGGGATTTAGCATTTTGATATCTGGCTTATTTGGTAATACAACTACAAGACGAGGAAAGTCAGGTATTTACCAGTCTTTCCTTTATTCTTTACTGTTTATTGCTTATTCTTTACTGAAATTGGAATATGATTGCATATTTAAGTTTCTTGGTTATCTCAAACTTGGTTTTATATTTATGTGAATGCTATATTTTTCTTCAATTTTTTCCCCTTTCTATAACGTATAACTATTAATTTGTAATATATGTTTTTGCTATATAGTTATATTTATGAATAAAAATTTTGTGAATGCTTTGCTTTTAGTTTATTCCCCAAGCATGGAGTTTGCTTTCTATGCAAGATTTAGATGAAGATTAATTTTATCTCAAAAGAGAAATAGAAGGGGTATGATAATGAGATATTAAAAAAATATTTTTCTTTAAAAAACTCAAAATTACTATGTAAGCTAATAATTAGTATGTAACCTAGGCCAAACAAGAACAAGAGATGACGAGCCATTTGAAAGGAGTGTTCGACATAGACAATATAGCACTAATGATGAAAGCAGAAAACAACGTAAGTGCCATATTTTTTAGTTCTCCCAAAAAAGTTCTAAAATTAGGAAGAAAAAGTGAATTTTTGTTTTTGTTGTCATAGGAAAATATACGGAACCATTGGATTTAGGACCTCCAACAATAGTATGTGAACATTGTGGAGCACAACTTTAGTATGAAGAGAGAACTATAAAGTCAAAGAGGCCTACAACAATAGTGTTGTTCTGAAGGAAGAGTTGAACTCCCTCTATTGAAAGAACCTCCACCCTTTCTTGGAAGCTTACTCAATATTAGTAGTGATCAAAGATCAATAAACTTTCAACTAGGGATAAGAATCTACAACTCTCTCTTTGCTTTCACTTCTTTGGGGGGTAATGTTGATAGATCAGTGAATAATGGTTCTGGTCCCTATGTGTTTCGTGTAAATGGTCAAACTCATCATAGAATTGAATCACTTCTTTCTGTTCATGGCCAAAAACCTAAGTATGCACAGCTTTATATTTATGAAACTGATAATGAAGTTAAAAATAGAATTGATGCAGTTATACATGAAGATGATAGAAATTATGTGGATCTAGATATTGTTACCAGGTTGATGGAAATGTTAGACCAATGCAACCAATTGGTTAAATATTTTAGAATGGTTAGGGACAGATTTGATGAATCAGAATTACATAATATCAGAATTCATTTAATTCGAAGTCGCAATTCTGGTGAAAGGCAATATAACTTACCTGTAACGTCTGAGATAGCTGTTCTTATTGTTGGAGATTTTAATATTGAAAGTTCTGATAGAGATATTATTGTTGAGAATTGAAGTTTAGGATTGCAACGTATAAATGGGACTCATCCAAGCTTTATGGCATTGCAATATCCATTACTTTTTCCTTATGGTGAGGATGGGTATATGCTTGGTATACCTTATAGGAATTTGAATGGGAGCAATTCTAGAAAAAGGGAATCAATAACAATGAGAGAATACTATGCTTATAGGCTTCAACAATGCTTTCATGAGGGCAAGACATTGTTGCTTGGTAGAAGGCTTCTTCAACAATTTATAGTGGATGCATACACTTCTATCGAAGAAGAAAGACTACAATGGGTTAGATGCAATAAAAAAAAATTGAGGTCAGAGCTGTACTATGGTTTGAAAGATGCCGTTCTTTGTGATGATACGGATCCCATTACTGTAGGCAAACGAATAGTCCTACCATCCTCATTTACTGGAAGTCCAAGGTACATGGTTCAAAATTATCAAGATGCAATGGCGATATGTAGATGGGCAGGTTACCTAGATTTATTTCTTACATTTACTTGCAATCCAAAATGGCTAGAAATCAATCATTCTTTGGAATTTATAGGAGGCCTGAAATATGAGGATCGGCCAGATATTGTAGCAAGAGTTTTTAAGATAAAATTGGATGAACTATTACATTATTTGAGGCATAAATCTCATTTTGGAAGAGTTATTGCAATTGTGTATACAATTGAATTCCAAAAAAGAGGACTCTCACATGCGCATATTCTTCAATTTTTGGATCCAAAGGATAAGTGTCCAAGTCCAACAGACATTGATGGTATCATTATGGCTGAGATACCAGATCCAGATGAGGATCCTGTTGCTAATGAAGCTGTACAACAATTTATGATGCATGGGCCATGTGGATCTACAAAACCAAAATCACCGTGCATGATAAATGGTAAATGTTCAAAACATTTTCCAAAAAGATTTTATGAAGAAACAATAATTGATGAAGAAGGCTTCCTAGTATATAGAAGGAGAAATGATGGAAAAATAATAGAGAAGAATGGAATTCTTTTGGATGACCGATATGTTGTACCATATAATGTAGATCTTTTGGTGAAGTATCAATCCCATTTGAATGTAGAATGGTGTAACAGATCTCGATCGATCAAATATTTGTTTAAATATATAAACAAGGGATCAAATAGAGCAACTGTTGTTGTAGAAGAGAATTTGCCAAATATTGGGAGTGATGGACAAGAAACCAACATTGTTGTTGATGAGACAAAATCATACTTGGATTGTAGATATATTTCAGCATCTGAAGCATGTTGGAGAATATTTGAATTTCCAATTCAGTTTCGATATCCACCTGTTGAAAGATTAAATTTTCATTTGGAAGACGAACATCCCATCATTTATCTGGAAAATACAAGCTTGGATAATGTTTTAAATATACCTGGTATTGAAGAAACAAAGTTTACAGAATGGATGAAAACAAATGAGGCTTTTGAAGATGCTCAAGAGTTGACTTATGCTGAATTTCCTACAAAATGGGTATGGCATAGTAATGACAAGCAATGGCAAAGAAGGAAATCTAAATATTGTATTGAAAGGGTGTATTACACACATCCTTCAAGTGGAGAAAGATTTTATTTGAGAATGTTGCTTAACATTGTCAAAGGTCCAAGAAACTTTGAAGAATTAAGGACTATAAACAATGTTACTTATCCAACTTATAAGGAAGCCTGTTATGCACTTGGACTTCTTGATGATGACAAAGAATGGCATGATTCCCTAATTGAAGCTTCGAGTTGGGCCAGTGGGCAAAAATTGGGTCAACTATTTGTTACAATGCTATTGTTTTGTAAAGTAGCTGATCCATTAAGTCTTTGGGAATCCAACTGGAAACGAATTACAGAAGATATACTAAATAGGCAAAGGTGTATCCTCCAATTCCAAGAACTAATCTTATCAGATGACCAATTGAGAAATTATGGATTATATGAAATTGAACAAATCCTCCAACAATATGGAAGATAACTTAGAGATTATCCACAAATGCCCCAGCCAAATATGGATCTTATTCATAATAGGAATAGACTTATTCAAGAAGAAATGTCGTATGATGTATCAAGTTTGAAAAGAGAACATGAGATACTAATTTCTGGCCTAAACAATGAACAGAGAATAATCTACAATTCTATAATGGAAGCTGTTGCTACTAAAAGAGGGGGAATGTTTTTTGTTTACGGACATGGTGGAACGGGTAAAACGTATCTTTATAGAACCATTTTGTCTGGTATAAGATCAAAAGGGAAAATTGCTCTTGCTGTTGCATCTTCAAGAATTGCTGCTTTGTTGCTTCCGGGTGGAAGGACTGCTCACTCAAGATTTCATATCCCAATTAATGTAAATGATGACTCTACCTATGACATAAAGCAAAGAACACAAGCAGCGGAACTTCTCTCAAAAACAAGTATTATACTTTGGGATGAAGCACCAATGGCACATAGGAATTGTTTTGAAGTTGTTGACCGCACGTTACGAGATATACTACAAATTGAAGATCCTCAAAATGCTGAAAAACCTTTTGGTGGTAAAGTTGTAGTTCTAGGTGGTGATTTTGGACAAATACTTCCAGTTGTAAGAAAGGGAAGACGAGAAGATATAGTCCAATCCTCAATTAGCAAGTCATATCTATAGAGTGATTGTCATGTCTTTAAACTCCAAACAAATATGAGACTTCTACAAAACAATCTGAGTAGAGTAGAAACATCATCTATAAAGGACTTTAGTGAGTGGATTCTTAAAATAGGTAATGGTGAATTGGGAGAAGGAGATGGGGATAACAACATTTCAATTCCAAGTGATCTGATTATCCAACCTTCAGAGAATCCTATGCAAGATATTATTGACACCATATCCAGGTTTGGAAAATAAATACACAGATCCAAGTTACCTACAGGATAGGGCAATTCTTGCCCCTACAAGTGAAGTTGTAGAAGAACTAAATGACTACATTGTGTCATCCTTAAATGGAGAAGTTCATGAATATCTAAGTTCAGATTCTATATGCAAGGCTTCTTCAAATGTTCCTGACCAAGATCTTCTATATACTGTTGAATTTTTGAACACATTGAGATTTCCAGGATTGCCAAACCATAAACTGACATTAAAAATAGGTTAGCCTGTAATGTTGCTTAGAAACCTTAATCAGAATGAAGGTCTTTGTAATGGAACAAGACTCATTATAACAAGATTGGCTACATAGGTGATAGAAGCAGAAATCATAACTGGCACTAATATAGGCAAACGTGTGTTCATTCCAAGAATAAAATTATCTCCAAGTGATTCAAAATGGCCATTCGTTTTAAAGAGACGAAAATTTCCAATTTCAGTGTGCTTTGCAATGACTATAAATAAAATTCAGGGGCAATCATTGCAACATGTTGGAGTGTATTTGCCAAAACTTGTTTTTAGTCATGGGCAATTGTACGTTGCAGTGTCTAGAGTTACAAGCAGAAATGGTCTAAAATTCCTCATCATTAACGATGAGACTCAAGGAAAGTCTGAAACAAAAAATATTGTGTACAAAGAAGTTTTTACCAATCTTTGACTCAAGAAACCAACTAATAAAGGTAACATAATTTTATATATTATTTATTTTTCTGTTTATCTCCTCCAAATTGATTTAGCCACTTTGTATATGCTTACTGTTTTGTTAAATTTCATGTCTATAAGATAATTGAATACAATCTAATTACTATTTTCTATGTTTAAAAAGCTAATTACTTTTTGCTGTCTTTGTTATACCGTTTTGTTTTGTTTTATTCTATCAAGTATCTAAATGAAAGATTGAATTTTTATGAACTTTCAAATTTATTAATCTATGCAGGTAGGGATCCAAGATGATGCAATAGTCTCTCCTTAATCAGCTTTCTATAGACAAACACAAAGAAAATTGGAAAGTGAAGATCAGAATTTCAAGGATGTGGAATGCAATCAACTCAAAAAATAATGATATTATTAGTTTAGATATGATTTTAATCAATGAGCAGGTTTGTTTTTCTTCTATAGCTTTTACTATTGTTTGATCATTATATAAACCATGAACTCTATCTATATAAGATTGATGCACTTTACTTGCAGAATAATGCAATGCATGCAATCATTCGAACTAATATTGTTAAAAATTTCAAGCCTCTTTTGCAAGAAGGAAAATTGTATGAACTCTCCTATTTTCAAGTGGTTGATGGCAATGCATTGTATAGACCAGTAGACAATGACTTCAAGATCATGTTCACATTGAAAATTAGCATTAAGGAAATAAAGGAGACTGATGTTGATATACCGCGTCATAAATTCGAATTTGTTAACTACAATAAAATACATGAACGCGTAAATAAACATGTCCAGCTATCAGGTATTCCTATATATATTATGCGTTCTATTAAATTTTTTAATAATTACACATTATATTATTGTTATATATGAAAATAATTACATACACATCTTCGTAATGCCTAGATATCATTGCAAATGTGATTGGTGTTGGACCGATTGAGCAACCTTGCATCAAAGGATCAAATGTCTTGATGAAAAACATTAATGTCATGACTGTAGAGTATGTCTTTTTTTTTTTTTAATTTCAATACATGCGCTTTTTTATTTTTGATAAGCCAATACATGCACTTACATTATATGAACTTATACTATAACATTGAAAAATTTGAACAGAGGAAATGAAATAAAGCTTACACTTTGGGGATTAGTTGCAAATCAAGTTGAAGAGAGCTACTTTACTGAAAATCCAGGGCCTTTTATCATAATAGCTACATGTTTGAATGTGAAGACTTTTAAAGGCAAGTTTATTTCTCTTTTCTATTTCTCTTTATAACCATCTTATGAACTACATAAGAAATCATCCAATTGTTTCAAAATACAAAGAATTATGGCTGAATTATTATGTAAGCATCCAATTAAGAAGTTGTATAACTAGCTGGAAACTTAGATTTAGTTCATTGCTTTAAATACAAATTTTCTATTTGTAGAACCAAATTTGTATTGGGTTTTTGTTTTTAAATGGTTTATCACATTCTGTTTGCAACTAAATTGTGTGTTGTTGTTTTTGGGTATATTCAATGAGTGTTAAGGGATGTCCCAATGAGTGTGAGATTCCCCCCATCTAATCCATTCTTCTGCTTTCTATAAAATTGTTTTTGGAGAAACTTCTTCTTTCTAGAATGGTAGACAACAATGCTAATAAAATGTGTATAGTGAAGAAGTTTTTTGAAAACTATAATAGAAAAGGAGCAATTGAAATATATTGGAAACATGATCTAATTTTAAAAGGATGAAAAATAATATAGTACTATCTAGCAAGCTGGGATACTAAAAGATGTTAAACTATGTGTCAGACTTACAATCTTTAGATTCTCTTAACCACTTTTCAAACTTCAGTTACCTCTGAAACTTTGATATATATATTTTTTACTTAAGTTTTCAAAACTTCCAACTTTTTCATTAAGGTTAAACTGTGGAAACTTCAAAGTTGAACCATCTAGCCTGCAAAGCTGTTTGATAGTAAATATGTGTATTTTGGGGGTTAATAAAAGAGCTTTTCTGTTAGCTGCATTGTTTAGGAAAGAAACTGATAGGCCTAGTCAAGCCTGATAAGAACTGGGAAAATAATTCTTTACTATCAGTTATGATGGTTGTGTGTTAAGGGATGTGTCAATGAGGGTAAAGCTTAGAATTTTTGATATATTCATTAAGTTTTGTAGAGAAAGTTGAGCGTCAAGTGAGGGATGGACTCACTAAGAAGCTGGAATAACCTACTGTACATGGGTGGGATGTTATTTCAAATTCTTCCAAGTTAATTTATTGCTTTTTTTCCTGGCTCTGAGAGACCCCATTCCTTCCCTTTCCTTTACTCAAATTTCATTATCTTTAGCATCTATATCTAGCACAGCAAAGTTGGATTATTTACCTCTATATTGTACATGCCTACAAGATACTATGCCCTTTGATGTATACCTCTCTCTATTACTGTGAGGATTCCATTGAAACTTCAATATTCAATAGTGTGCAAATAATGAGCCTGAATGGAATGTCCTTTCTACCACAAACATAAGTTTATATATAGATAATTGTACTTTTTAATTCTAATGAATCCCGTGCATTGCAGGAGAGTATACCTTATCGTCAACAAGTGGAACAAGAGTTTATATTGATTTGGACATTCCTGAGACTGCAGAATTCAAAAATCAGTAAGTGCTTTGTTTTGGATTCACATTTTTAATTTATTTACAGTCTCTACAATACTGCTTAAAGCATCAATGCAAGCCATATTGTGATAACTGATGCATGGCACCATGTTTGGTGGGTAATAGGTCTGCAACTACAAATGGCCACATTTGACAAAAATAGTAGGTTTATACATAGGATTACACCTTCTCAAACAGTCAGCAAGCTAAAAAATTATAGTCCCCATCAAACTAAATGATTGGTTTAATAATTTTTCCCTCACGTCGAGTAAAGAATATAAATGATTGATAATATATTTTTGATCACTAATTTTAGTTTTGGATTAAAATTATAGATCTATGTGTTAGTCCAAACATCATAAAAACTTTATACTATAAGGTGTTAATTCTGGACTCTGTGATAGATCTATGTATTGTAAAAAGAGGTGACTCTCATATTTGATCCTCCCATGATATATACGTATATTGCCTTTATCACGCAATTCATGTTTACGTGCAAAGCTCATGTTTCATGTTTTCTTACAATATCCCTTTATGCTTTATCTATCCAACTAAGAAATCCTATGATCTCTAAACCTTTAATTCAGAAACTCAAAGCAAACATATTCCCATAATCTTTAACTTTATGCTTTCTTTAGTTACCTATTGTAATGTTTCCTTTTAACTTGGATTCACATAAATATAGATATTTAAAAAGCAACAAAATCAACCTTTTCAAACGTCACAATACTATACCATGTATACAATACCATGTCTAATATCTTTATGTAATATGACGGGCTTGTGGAAAATAACCAACCAATAGTACAAATGCCAAAGCAATTCAAACCATAAGGGACAATTCAAGAAGAGGTGAACATCAACAGAAGAACCATAAGTGAAATAACACAAATTATGTGGGACTCTGATAATGAGGTAAGAAAAAAAAATACCTTCAACAATAACATTGTGTCCTTAACATTGGTTTATGTACTATAGACCTGCTTTTACAAAATTTAACTATAAAATTATGAATTGATTGATATTAAATTCAATTTATAGGAAACTATCTTTACCTGTCAAGGAAAGATTATCAACATTGACATAGATAATTCTGGTTGGTACTTTATCTCTTGCGAAGTATGTCGTAAAAAGGTAAAGTCAAGAGATAAATTTTTCTGGTGCGACAATTGCAACAAAAGGCATGCTTCCCAATCCCAAGGTACACAAAATAAAAATGTTTACTTTTTATATTAAAATACACAAAAATTAATATGATATTAACATTATATATGTCATTTCTTTTATCAGGTATAGAATTCAATTAAAGGTTAAAGATAGCTCAGGAATTGCACATTCATTTTATTTGATTCAAAAGCAGAAAAATTACTCAACATATCAACCAAAGACCTTTTGAACAAATCTTTAGAGGTGAGAATATATAATATAAAATTAGTATTTAATACTTATTGAACTTTACTTGAGTGAACAATTTTAAAAATGTTACTTTTGTTAGGAGCCCGATGAAGTCATCCTTCCTGTGCAAATAGAAAATCTGAAAGGAAAACAATTTCTTTTCCAAATACAACTAAATGACTATAATTTCAAGTATGGATACGAATTCTACACCGTCAAGAAACTTTTTTACTCTTTTGAAGAAACTGACAAAGCAATTCAGCTTGATCAAATGACAGAAGTAAGTATTCTTTAATTTAGAAAAATTACAAATATGATATTCAAGATGTATATGATGTAATACAATCCTCAACATGTTCTATTGCCAGGCTTACATCAGTGATACTTCAAATGAATGTAGCAACAACTTATGAACTGAAGAAGATGGTGATTGTACAAAATTTCAAAAACTTGATGTTCAAACCAATGTGCAACTCACACCAAGATCTGTACTCAAGGAAAACAAAAGGGCATATTTAGGGACTGCTACAAAGCAACAAAGGAAGAAGATACAAAAAACACTTTAAAGTTGTCTTTCAATCTTAACATTTTCTATGCACAATTTGGTTTTAATGGATTTGTGATTTTGGTACTAAAGACATACTGGAACAAAAGGAAATTTTTTAGCTTTTATGCACAATTTTGTTTTAAATTGAAACAGAGGAATTAAACTCTTATATTTAGTTATTTGAGAATACAACTTTACTTCAACATTTTCAATTTTTGTAATTCTAATGTCATATCATTTCTAGGTTCATCTTAATTTTTATTCACTTTAAATTACAAAAATTGGTAGCTTTCCCGTGCATCGCACGGGTTAGCAACTAGTTTTAGATAATAATAAAACAACTTTATTAAACACAACATTAAGTCATACATAATGTCATACATAACATCGTCTAATAGGATTCAAGGGCACACATCCTAACAAACACAACATCAATTAAAATGCAAGAGTAAGGGTTAGAGAGATGTAAACACAAAGATAACACCGACATGTGTTATAGAAGAGGAAACTGAAGAACTCGGCGAAAAACCTCTCCGTCGCTCTCCAAGCTGTAAAATGATCCACTAAAGAATAAAGTTGAGATACATGAATAGAAATAAACCCTTCGAGCCTAAGCTACCCAATATACCTAAGCCCTCCAAGCTTCTTGCTCCAACAAGGTTAATTCTAACCGTGTTTTCTCTAGCTTTCCGGATCCCGCAATAAGCCCATTGCATCAACCAAATGAATTGGTCCTCTCTGAACTGCTTCCTGAGCACCAAATAACCTTCTCACTAATATGGGTATGGTGAGATAAGGATTTGGCTAAGTATCCTCTCAATGGTATGTCAATGGAGAGGGTGAAAGTAAAGGAATTTGGAGAATCAAATGTCTAAGATTGTGGATGAGTCAATCTTGTTTTTCTCTAGGGTTTCTATCTCAAAATTGTCTCTGGAAGCTCTCTACATTTCATGGGTATAAGGGTACTTATAGTAGGGTATGTGAGGAATGTGAAAAGTCATTTTTCTGCAAAATAACTGACTGGCCAAACTATCCATTTTTGTCCAGTAGTGCTCCAACTGTCATGACCCTTCAGCTTCCTGCATGCTTCACACGTTTGGCATTTTGGTGAGTCATCAATCACGCGAGTCACTCGCGAATTCCAGTCATGAGAATCCTCTTGAATTCACACACACTTGAATTCTTCACACTCTTTCGCACACAACTCTTACACGATTCCCACCTAAATATATGGTATCTAATTTCTGAAATATAAGCAAATTTGGCACTAAATAAAGCCAACACATGGTTGAATAAATTCAACCTTACAATCTCCCCCTTTGGCTATTCCGTGACAAAACCCTAAAACAGACTCTATACTTAGAATGAGTTGGAAACAGTTGTCAAAACTCACTCACACCTAACTCTAGATTCTGTGAAGCTCTTGAACCATACAAACAAGTTTTTCCTGAAAACAATATCACAAAAAGTTCATTGTAAGCAGAAATCTTGAAATGCATATGGAGCAAGCACAATGCGATCAAGCAATAATGAATATGACAATTAAACATAGCTTGACCAAACAAGAACAATCACTATAAATAGTGACCACAATGAACATTCCCACGGTGAATGAACATCCGGACATGCAAGCTAATAAGCTCAATGCAAAGTATCATTTGCATGTGCAACACTCAACCAATGCAAGAACACTAAGTTAATTGTATCAAGGATACAAGATCCAACAAGGGCACAAGAGTACTAAAGATAATGCAAAACAAAATCTAAAAGTACTAAATAGCTACAAAACAAAGGTACAAATCAAAAGCACAGTTTAAATAACTAAAACATTCAAGTATCCATAGCACACAATATCCAAGTATTTTAAAAATGAAGTACTAAAGTCATAGAGTACTTAAAAACCAAAGTACCAAAACCATAAAGTACTAAAATAGGTGCTATGAAAACCCATAAAACCACAAAAAACATAATAGCTATAGGAACTTATAAAAAGTTCTCCCCCTCAAGATAAGGCTCCCCCTCAAGAGCTACTCCATACTACTCCCCTTTTTTACCGAAATGGCCAAAGGGCTATGGCTGGTTCGTAAAGCTATCAAACTTGGTTGTGAGCAAGTTGATTTGTCTTGGATGGTTATAAGCCTATTGGAGTACTCAGTTTGGACATCCCTTAAGCCATCAATCCTCTCAAGAATGATCTGAAAAGCATCTAGAGGCACTGATGAAGAAAGCTTTGCTCCTTCCTCGACCCCCGCCTTTTCTGAAGAAGGTGGTTGTCCTTCCGCTTCAGTCTCGGTATCCGCAGGAGGTGCTTGTTCAAGATCATCTGCTTCCTCATCACCCGAAAGACGAACTCTGCTCTTTAGAATTCTTTGAGTGTTGATGGAAGGAGGCACACTCATAAAGCTTATGTCATGTGGAGTCTACACACCTTTTTCATGGTGGATCCTCATAATCAAACTAGGGAGAACAAGCTTTGGCCTTGAGGTTGTCCTTGTTGCTTCGGCAATGATGGTGAATTCATAAGCACCAATGTTCTCTCACGAAGCTCCATGAGGAAGATGGCTCTAGCATTGTTGATGGTGGTCAACTTCCTTACTGGAGAAAGGTTGAAAAAACATGATGTATGTAAGGCATCTCAAATCCGGAGGGAAGGTGGTTGTGTTAAGGCATTTTCCTTCCCTAGCACCACCAATCAGGAGCCTGTCTATCGCCTTCTTACCCACAAGGACTATGCTGTCGAGGTGATGGAGTCCGTCTTCAAGAGCGAGGAATTAGATCCTTATGCCGAGCAGGCGACGGAAGAGCTGGGGGCGTCAGGTCTCTTTGACCTTTCCCGGGTATGTCACTTTATTTATTTGCATCTATTCTTCTTTTTTGCATTACTGACGGTGTCTTCGTTTCATAGGCATTGGTTCGCATGAAGGCTTTGCTGGATAGGGACGTTGATAAGGAGGGAGTGATTACCCATCTGCATATGCGCATCAAGAACCTGATTGATGCCCAAAAACAATACAAGGATGCTATCCGCAATTTTCATCAGAAAGTGAAGGAGCTAATTGGAGAGCTGAAGGAGTAGAAGCGTCAGAGAAAAAAGGAACAGGAGGCTAAAGAAACGGTAGAAAAAGAGCTGAAGGCTCTTTCAAGCCAGGTGGAGACGGCCAAGAGCGACACCGTGGCTGAATTTAAGGATTCACAGCCCTTCATAAATGCTTGTGCCGTCTACTATGGTGACGGGTTTGAAGACTGCCTGAAATAGGTTAAGTCCGTATACCCTGACTTGGATTTATCCAAAGTCAGTATAGATGAGCCTCTACCGTTGACTCCTGTGGGCGATACTATCCTTGAGGAGAGTGACAATGCTACTAAGCTCAAGGCAGACCCAAAAAATGATAGCATCGTCCTTGCCCAGCCTACCGTGGACAAGCCCGTCACCCTGACTCCGTTAGTCAATCCTCATGTTGAAGACCTTAATGCTGAAGATCCTTCCACTCCAGGCGTCCAAGCCCTTCTTCCAAAGGGTGATGAAAAGTCTCAAGACCCCCCGGTTCCATGAACTTCAGCTTTTTCTTTCTTTATTTGTAAAATGTAAGCTAATTCCAGACAGTGTTTGATGCTCTCTTGTTTTTGGGCTTTTGATTGTAAAAGTCATTTTTTGCCCGTCACTTTCAATATACATGCGTTACTTTTTATTTGGCATGTGTGTGTTTGTCTTTTGCACTTGTATGCTAGGGTACTTAGTGAAATAGGGTGAAGCCGTCTACTTAGGTTGTCCTTAGGCTCGTCATGAATCCACCAGCTTATAGCATCGTCCCTTTGTTAGGGTCATCAGCCGTTATGAAGTTGTAGACTTCATGATGCAATCACCTGTGGCAAGCGTTGCCCAACGGAGATTCATACATTCCCTTCAGCTTACTGTCTTTAGCTTATTGCCTTCAGCTTACTATCTTTAGCTTACTGCCTTCAGCTTACTGTCTTCAGCTTACTGTGCCCAAGATGTAGCCATCAGGTATGGAGGGGAGTTGTAGACTTTTACAACAAGACCGTCTCTCATGAGTGAAGCTGACGACCTTGTTATGTTTGTCGCCTTTTGATTCATCATGGGTTAATTACAAAATTATCCTTATCATGTGGGGTTTTGTTTGGTGGGAGTGTTGGGATTTTATAGCAATATATTTTAGGTTGGAAAACAAATGGGAGTTAAGGGGCTCACCTATTTTGGGGTTAGACCATGAAGTCGTTTAGTTGATTTATGGTGTAGGCATAAATGAGCGGATTGTCATGGAGTTAGTCATTTATAAAAACACAATAATAATACATGTAAAGAGAATAACTTATGCGTACAACAAGTTTTGTGACAATTTTGTCATGTAGTAACAAATAAAGTTATATGTAATTGTGCAAATCTAATATGTAACACTCATCTATAACGAGTTTTGTTTTCGCATTTGTGACACAGAATTCAAATTTTTTTATGCCCCGTCAATCAATATCTTTTACCATTACTATATATAATTGCAAAATCCAATTCCTAAGTATACATCTCTCACTTGCTTAAACACAAAAATTAAACTTATTCTAAAATCAATATATTTAAAATAATATACTAGATCAACTCTACTTTATACTGACTCAAAATAGAAGGGGAAAAACCAATATAAACACAACATAGAAAACTTCCAAGAGAAAGAAGAATTTATTTATTTTTTTATTTAAAAAACCTCTATTTCTTAAGCACAAAAATGAAGTGTCGTAAACAAGATTGTCAAAATCAGGATCCTATGTAGAATCATGGATCGTAGGATCGGATGGTTTATCATAAAATCCTACATATTTTTAGATTTAAAACAAAAAAACACATTGATAATGACTTTGTATGTTGAATAATCACATAAATTGTGAATTTATCCATAAAAAAAAAATAAAGATTTGCATCATATGATGTTATTTGCATGTCATACATCGTTATGTCTATACTAACGAAAGAAATATATTTAAGTTTTGACCCCGTGTATCTAAGGGTGCGTTTGGGTATCGCTTATTTTGCTGAAAACTGAAAACATTGTAGCAAAATAATTTTTAAATGTGTGAATAGGGTCATAGAACCCATTTTTAATAAAATTTTTGTTGAAAAAAGAGGTTGTGAGTCCCGTGAACAATGCACGGGACTCACAAACCTGGCTGAAATGCGCTTCTCCCTAAAAAAAAAAGGGGAGAATACATAGACGTGCGGATAGTGCTTTTCAACACTATCCAAACGCATACTAAAAGTTCAATAAATGTTTAATTAGCAACTAAATACCAAAATATTTATCAACACATATGGAAATATTTCTCAAGTTCTAAGTTCCAAGTTCCAAGTAAAAATCCAAAATAAGTTATCAAATGGAAACTAGTTAACTAAAATATGAAATCCAAAAGCAAGATTAATATTAAGGTGAAATTCCCATTCTAGGTTCTTATAACCACTATCCTAATCATTATCATCCATTTCATCATCTATGTAGACATTGTATATTTGTATACTAGAGCTACAAAAGAGATCAAAATACAACTTTACACTCAAGTATTCAAGTTCTACCACTCAACAACAATTACAGAGCATACTCAAAAAAATCAATCAATTAATATACAAATACAAGCATACTAATAAAATTATATATAATAAAAAAATTGGTAAAATTATAACACAAATTAGTATATTAATTAAACAAATTTAACAACATTATAGTTTAAAGTGTAGCAAAGCCAATATAAATTCTTCATTTAGAAATGATGAAGCATTCATTTATTTTGATTACAAGTGAACTAGAAACTAGATAACATTTGCTTAAGTTAACATAATTTTATAAATAAAAAATAAAAATTCATACCATCACAATATAGAAAAATAAAAACCCTTAAAGTTTCATTAAAACCAAAAATTTATCCCATAATAAAAAAAAGCCAAAAACTAATGTTTTGGTAGGATCGGTAGAATTGGTATGATCCCATACGATCTTACACGATCCTACATACAATCCTACCATTTTTACAATCTTAGTGCAATCCTAAACATTTTGGTGAGGTAAGATCGTAATATCGTGCGGTCCTACAATCCAAACCACAATTTTGACAACCATGATCATAAACAAACCTAAACTCTTGATTTGTAGCCTTTTGAGTTCAAACTTTAGGAAATCCGAAATTGGCCACAAAAAATAGATCCATATGATTAGGTTGAATCTCTTTTGTGCAAATGCAAACATTTCACATGCAAACTGCAATAGTAATGTAAGTTATTTGATAACGATGTTTTTCCTTTCCCTCATTTTGGGTGGATGGTATTAATTAGTTGAAGCTATCGTACAATTAAGTGGATGTAAATAATTCTTTCTCCATAAAAAAAAAAAAAAAAAAAAAAAAAAAAAAAAAAAAAAAAAACTGGATGTAAATAATTGAAGTTATCACGGCACAAAAGTAATATAAATGCAAACTTTTCTGTCAAAAGACGTTAATATTGCTATGGATATAGAAAGTTATCAGTAAAAATATGTACATTTTACAGAGTTTAGCACGGCTGCACGTGTGTGTGTATATATATATATATATATATTATAAAACTCCTATTATTATATAATTAAATGTATTTACAAAATAAACAACTTCAATACTTTTATTGATGGTGCAATTGTTTATTTTGTAAATACATTTCATTATATATAACCATTTTTTTAGAGAGTTTCGACCTATAACGTCCACTCTTGATGATAGCACTTCATCATCAAACCAAGACACCGATCAGTTTTTGGTGTAAGCGGGGAGATTAAACCTCATATATCTTATACAACTATCAGAAACTTTACCAATTGAGTTAACTGGAACCCACTTATATATAACCATTAAATTGTCAAGATTAATATTTTTAGTTTGAAGTTTTATTAAATTATTTATATCAAACATCATTATTTTCACGTTTTTATTATAATCTTGAAAATTTTTCATGTATTAATATTTTTTCTATGATTTGAAATTTTGAATTATTAAATCTTATTTCCATATATAATCTATTTATTGGATTTAAAATAAAATCATTTGAAATTATAATAACATGATACAATAAATACCTTTCTTTTGGCTAAGTAAATTTTGAAGAAAAAATATATACTAAATTTATTAAATTATTAATTAGTTGAATTGTTATAACATCTTATAAAATTAAATTAAGATAATATAAGTATACTACTAAATTAAAATATAGTGAAAGAAATAATTTAACATATATAACCATTATTTTAGTCTCAATTTCTTAGTTCAAATTCGTATTATACTTGAATTACCTCCTTTATTATTACTAGTTTGTAACCCCATGTATATGCATGGATACACTTAAAGATATACAATAAGATGCATAATATAATTCATATATATATATATATATATATATATATATAATTTAAATACTATTGATAGTCATTTTTATATTTTGTTAACTCTTTAAAATTTTTGTAAGGATATTACTAGGTATAAAATGTAAATTTTCCTTTTTTATAATTATTGTGAAGCACTTTTTTTTATGATTCATTTATTCTAGATTTTTTTGTTTTTGTACTTAATAACTCACTTGTATGAATATTTATGATGTGGTCCCACATTTGATTCTAAAAATAAGAAATAAAACTCTTTAAAAATAAATAATCTAGGACACATGACAAAAAATTGGAAATCTAATTTGGAATTCTAATTTGAGTTTATCTCAGCTTCACCTATTATTATATATATATATATATATTTTTTTTCTTTTTCTTTTTCTTTTTCTTTTTGCCATATTTCTATGAAATTGTTTTTTTTTTTTTAAATCTTGAGCTGAACGTACATATTTTATATTGTACATATCTCATACATTAATAATCAACTATAATTTCAAAATGAAATCTGAGAAATTTCTTATTCCTCCCAAACCCGCCAAATTCATTCCCAAGACTCCATTTGGGCCAGAAAGTCGCAAACACTCAAAAAGGCCAAAAGAAATTTGTCTCTAACATTTTTTTAATTTGCAGGAACTGTTAGGACATATGTGAATCATGTTAGGAACATATGTCAATATTTTATGTAATTAGCTAATTCTTTGCCAAAATGCACTTTACTTGTAATTGGGTAGATCTAGGATGTTTTCAATGCTTCAAGAAACAAGGTTTCAAGTTCAAGTGTTAAAGTCATGCAAGTCTGTCCAAGAATCAAGTGAAGAAGTGTTGTTCATTAAAGCTCAACAAGTAATATCTATCGAGGCCTAAAAAGCTGTTGCGGCTCGTGGCTCGACAGCTGCTCGATAAATAGGATATTTGTCGAGATTTATGAAAATCAAATTTTTAGATTTCATGTCAATCTGTGAATATATGTTTGAGCTTTCTTTTCTCACAACCCTAAACATATATAAAGATTATTTTAAGGGCTGTCACAGAGAGCACAATTGCACAAGTGTGAAGCAAAGTGTTGTTCATGCAAAATTGTGACCAGAAACCTAGTTTGCCTTAGTTCATCTTAAAGAAGTTGTTGTGTTTGTACACCGTAGGGTTTTGTGACCAAGCAACTTCGTAATCTTCATTGAGTGATGAACTAAAGAACTTTACAGCCAACAGCCTTCTCAAGTTGGTGATCAAGTCATGTACTGAAATCCGCGCATCTTTTGATTAGTCACGCACTGGGAGCCGTGCAATACAAGAAGAGATTGTCACTATAGAACAAGTCCAATTGTGTATTGAGGTAAAGGTTCAATTGTAGGTTGGTCTAAAGTACTGCGATTCCTTTATTTGTAACCACTTGTTGTGATAATAGCAAATTCTTGGGAGTGGTGACCTTAAAATCACCAGGTGGAGTTTTTGCCTCGGAAGTTTTCCCTATTCGTAAACAAATCACCATGTCAACTTTATTTTTCACTGCATTATATTTTGGTTAGTGATTTGTTTGTGCTGCCACGTACATTTCATGTTAATTTGATTAATTAATAAACTTTGGTAATTAATCAACTAATTCATCACAAGGGGTCAACACATTCTTGACCTATCAAGTGGTATCAGAGCGGATACACTCTGATTGGATTAATTTCCTGAGTGTGATTCTTGACCCCCGTTGTCATGGAAACTCTTAATTATTTTGATTTGCATGATCTTATATTGAATGATGATGATGATGATGATATTCAAGATGCCTATTGTAAGCTTTATAAATTTTGTATGAAATCTCTTGAATGTCCTACAAAATTCAAAGCTAATTTTAAAAAGGTTAAACTTGAAAGAGATGATTTGATTGCAAAATCGGATGAAGCTAATAATTTGAATGAGAATTTAAAAATCAAATTTCATCTTAGGTGGACAAAATTAAGAGTTTGGAAGAGCAACTAATTGAATTTAAAATTAAAGTTGAAAAATTAACTAGTGCTAAACTTGTTGTTGAGCCTAACTCAAAAGAAAAATATTTTGTTTCCTCCATTTAAAAGGAATAATGAAGATTTGAAGGCTAATATTGTTAGGATAGACAAAGGTAAACAATTTGATGTTAACGCTGAAGTTTCTAAACTTATGTCTAAAACTCTTCCTAGGTTGAATAAAAATTCCGAATTTGTCCTCACTTGTCATCATTGTCATATTGTTGGTAATATTATGCCAAATTGTCCTAAGTTGAGGTCTCTGTCAACCTCTAAGGTTAGACCTCCTTCTAGGAAGCCGAGTAGCTCTAAAACTACTCATGTTTGTCACCATTATGGTGTTTCTGGACACACTCGTCCTAATTGCTTTAAATTGTATCCTCAAAAGCAAGTGTCCAAACAGTCACAGGTTTCCTCTCAAAGACCTATATCTTTGTTTGGAGAGTTATTAAAAGCCTTGAGCTTTTTAACTCAATTTTAGGAGAATCTTAATTCTTCAATGTCCTTTAGTAGACATACTAGGACATATGTCTTTTCATCTTCATGACCAAAGACTCGTGCTATGTGGGTGAGAAATGAGCTTAAGACTTAATTGTGTTTTCTTTTGTCCTCTGCTTTAATTATTTCTATCTAGAGTAGGACTCTCTTTGCTTGATTTCTTATCTACTTTGAAATCATACTTTCATGCATATGCATCTTTCTTTCATGCTTTCATGTTGTTTGTCTTTTTTTGTTTGGTTGTTTAGTTTTTTTTTTTTTTCAAAATTAAAAAAAGAAGAAGGAAAAATCAGAAAAATACAAAAACAATGTGTGTTTGTGTACATTGGTACTTGTGTACCTTGAATGGCCAATGAAACAAAATTTTCTAAACTTTTTATCTCTTGTATCTTAGATGAACATCTCTATGCACAATTAAACAAGTGAGCTTTGTGGCTCTTGTGTGTGATGAGTAAGGTTAAGTTATCTCTTATACTTAACACTCGTATCACTCTTTTTGACGGGAAGGACTAAAAAAATCCTAAGAGAAAAGCATAAATAATCATCTCACCACTGGTGCCCACCAATCATGAAATGACATCGGCATACTTCGGCATAGCAAATGTGCAATGTCAAAAGCTTAACATAATTGAGTATTTCTTTTCTCTCTTTATATGCTCATGCATGATATGCTTAAAAGAAAATATGTAAAGAAAAATTAAAGCAAAAAGAATCAAAATGCTTTAAAATATGATTGCAAGCGTGTATTTTAGGAGATGTGGGAATTATAGGATGTATATCGAAGGTGATAGTCCCCATCAAACTGTTATGCTTGTGTGTGAGTTAAAGTGATTTTCTCATATCTCAAATCGTTATAACATGTAGACACTTATGCAATCTTGCGATATTCTTCACACATAACATGCAATATTCTTTGCTACTTTTGATACATGTGCAAGTACAATATGATTTGACCATCACAAGGTTCACATACGTTGATGTATGCTCACTAAACTGTCTTGACTTGTTTTTTGAAATATAAAATTAGTTAGACTTGTTTATGTGTGTGTGTGTTCTGGATCTAAATGCATGACATTTTTCTAAGATGAGAGATGTTTTTGAGAGCTTAAAATGTTGGTTGGATCCTAAGTTAAGTAGCATGCTTGATTGCATTTATGTCTGTGTTTTTCTCTTTCTTGAAAAACTATATTTAAGCAATCTCGACAGCTCCTCAACACCTCTCGACAGCTAGGCTATCTATCAAACTCTTCAGCTTCCTTTTATCGCAATCTCGATAACTTCTCAATCCATCGAGAAAGTTTCTGTCTCCTCGATAGATGCTCGATAGCTCCTCGATCCATTAAGCTTCTTTGTTGTGGAAACCTTTGGACAAATCCTCGATAGCTTCTTCAAGCCTTTTTAATCCTTGACACTTCTTGATCTGTCGAGAATTAAGAGCTTCTATATATAGGATTTGCACGATTACAGCTTCATTTCTCCTCGATCTCTCTCGATCCTTTCTACCCTCTCATCTTCCCAAACACCTATCTCTCACTCTAAACTTCATCTTCAAAGGTTTTTCGGCCTAAAGATCATCTTCTTTCATCTGGTATGATCTTTTTCATTCATTCTATTATGCATTTCATGTTTTCGAACCTAACTTTGGGGGTTTTTCAAAAATTTTGGGGTTTTTCAAAATTGATGAAGTTTTTGTGAAATTTTTGGGATGGGTATTGTTTAAATGGTTTTCAAATCATCATGCATTGCATCACATTTGCATTATAACAATGTTTCATACATTTTAGATGTGTGTTTACTTTGTTGCAAACTTGTGTACTGGTAGGTTTGGATTAGGCTAAGCCCATGATGTTCTTATGTATTGATTTGTTTGGTGCTTTTTTGCATGTCTCTCTCCCTCTCTCTCCTTCTTTCGGTTAGTTGCACTATAGCACCTAAATGAAAATCTACTCCGTCCTAGAACTCTCTTCATTCCAGGGCATCTTCTTCTGACTCTACCCCTTCTCACATTCGGTTCCGTGATGATAAAGCCCGCAAGGACTTTTCAAAGAACTTCTCTAGAAGAGGCATTCATTCGGAACTCCAAGTTATTTTATCAGACTTCTCCGATACTGACCTACCTACTGTCATTCATAGTAGGGGTTGGGAGTCACTATGTAGCGTCCCAGTCACTTGCCCATCTGTGATCATTCAGGAGTTTTACTCCAACATGCACAGATTTGATTATTCAATACCTCTCTTTGTTACTCGCGTTCGAGGTACGTGCATTGTGGTCACTCCAGATATTATATCCGAGGTGCTCCACGTCCCGAGGGTAGCGCATCCTAACTACCCAGGCTGTGATCATCTTAAGACTGTGTCTAAAGACGAGCTCATGTCTTCTTTTTGTGAGCGACCTTCTCATTGGGGTGATCGTTAGTACACCCCTTGCTCAGCTTTTGCTAAAGGTCCGAGGTTTCTTAATATGGTGATGACCTTTGTTTTGCATCCTCTGGCTCACTATAACTCTATCACAGAGCTCCATGCTCGATTTTTGCTATCCCTCTTAGAGCATATCTCTATTGACTTCCCCTCTCACTTTATTCTATCCCTCATAGATGTCTATAGGGATACGGCGACCCCTGATAAGCTCATTTTTCCTTCGACTATCATGCAGATCATTCGCCATTTTTCTGTCTCCTATCTCGAGCTGGATCACTTCTCTGTTATGTGTGCCACAGACGCCACTACCATTAAACGAAGCGAGGCGCAGCTACAATCAAGGTGGCCCGGGATGGTGATTCCTCCAGCTTCTACAACTCCATCCTCTTCCACTCCTTCTTCTTCTGCGGGTGGGGTGACTCTTGTGGACATCATGGCACAATTTGTGTGCATGGATGCTCGCCTTGACGCTCTCAGTGATGAGTTATGTCAGGTGAACACCCATGTTGGTCGTATTGCATGACAACAGGCTGCCATGAGTGGTTTCGCTCTTCTCCATCTCCACCGGCTTCAGAGGATGAGAGTGATGATGGCTCCAGTAGTGAAGATGCTGATGAGGATGATGGTGCTAGCTTGCCCAATGATGATGAGATGTCTACTTGATGTACTTACCATTTGTCACTCATGAAAAAAAGGGGAAGTAGTTTTGGATATGATAGTAGTCATATACATAGAGGGAGAGTTAGTACTTACGAGATTTTTGTTAAAGGAAGTGTCTATATTTTTAGGGATGTAGTGAGGACTTATGTATCTTTTTCTTTTCTTTCTATTTTAGATACATTATTCATGTACCTTTGGTCTTGTGACCACTTTGTAATAGCAAACATTGTACTTGTTGATGATATATATATACACTTTGAGGTTGTTATTACAGTTCTTTCACCTATCTCTACATGTGTTGTTTCTTTTCTCTCTTTATGCACATACTTCTTATATGTTGTATGCAATCTTTTATTTCTATCTCACACTAAGATGCCTTGATGAGTTTTATTTAAAGTGTTTCAGAAATACAAGTTGTCAAAGTCTTCCTTGCCATGAACTCTCTTCTTGCAAAGTATTTCAACAGTTTGTGTTATGATAGATTTTATTGTATTCAACAAGTGAATATGAGTTAAGTGATTTATGACTTCTCTCATATGTTCATTTGTTTGTTGTGGTTTTGTCATGGATTTCCAAAGGGGGAAATTGTTAGGACATATGTGAATCATGTTAGGAACATATGTCAATATTTTATATAATTGGCTAATCCTTTGACAAAACGCACTTTACTTGTAATTAGGTAAATCTAGAATGTGTTTAATGCTTCAAGAAATAAGGTTTCAAGTTCAAGTGTTAAAGCCATGCAAGTCTGTATAAGAATTAAGTGAAGAAGTGTTGTTCATTAAAGCTCGATTACAAGCTTAAAAGGCTGTTTCAGCCCATGGCTCGACAGCTGCTCAATAGATAGGGTATCCGTCAAGATTTATGAAAATCAGATTTTCAGTTTTGATTTCATAACAATCCGTGACTATGTGTTTAGGCTTTCTTTTCTCACAACCCTAAACATATATAAGGATTATTTTAAGGATCGTCACAGAAAGCACAATTGCACAAGTGTGGAGCAAAGTGTTGTTCATGCAAAATTGTGACCGAAAACCTAGTTTGCCCAAGTTTATCTTGACGAAACTGCTGTGTTTGTACATCGTAGGGTTTTGTGACCAAGCAACTTTGTGATCTTCATCGAGTGATGAACTGAAGAACTTTGCAGCCAACATCTTTCTTAAGTTGGTGATCAAGTCGCGTACTAGGATCCACGCATCTTTTGATTAGTCACGTACTAGGAGCTATGTAATACAGGGAAAGATTGACACTACAGAACAAGTCCAATTGTATACTAGGGTAAGGGTTCAACTATAGGTTGGTATAAGGTACTGGGATTCTTTTAGTTGTAACCGCTTGTTGTGATAATAGTGAATTCTTGGGAGTGGTGACCTTAAAATCACCCGGTGGGGTTTTTGCCTCGGAGGTTTTCCTCATTCGTAAACAAATCACCGTGTCAACTTTATTTTCCGCTGCATTATATTTAGTTAGTGATTTGTTTGTGCTGCCTTGTACATTGCATGTTAATTTGATTAATTAATAAACTTGGGTAATTAATCAATTAATCAATCACAAGGGGTCAATACATTCTTGGCCTATTAGGAACAAAGTAGTTACACTTGTTGCCTCTTTCAGCTTTTCCACTATCACATATCAATATAATATATGTCGCTTGATTGAGGCTCATGCAGATCCTATATATATATATGCCCAATCCGCATACTGAAAACCCCATAAATAGATTTATGTTTTGAATCATCTTTTCCCTATCACTTAAACTCTAACATTCCACAATATTATTACAAGCCTCGTGATAACTTAATTGGCACCCTCCGTTCCTTTCTACTCACCAAATTGTTGTCATAAATCACATCATAAATTCTTCACGCCAAAATGCTTCGATACTCTTTTAACTTCAGGGTACGTAGTTGCACTTACACTTCCTGATTTTTAATTTTAACCAATTTGGTATATAACTTTAGTACTATAACAAATAGACCCCCTTCACTTTTATTTTAGATAATTCAGTACATAAACTTTGATAATGTACCAATTCCCTAAATTTTTTTGTTGTTGTAGTAAGACCCCTTCGTTTTAATTTTTTTTTCCCCATAGTGATTTAGTACAAAAAGATTTTAAATTGGCAGAAAAAATCTAAATGGGTCTTACGGCTACATGATCAATTTTATAGACTAAATTGGTGAAAGAAAAAGTTATGGGATCTATTTGCTAAAGTATAAAAATTTATGTACTAAACTAGCTAAAATAAAAGTTAAAGGTGTATCAGAGTATTCTTCCCAATTCTTCACCTACTTATCATTTGAACCCCTATCTCAACCTTTTATTTCCTACAAGTATTATCTTCCTAATTTCTAAATTTGGTTTTTTTCTTGATATTATCAACATGACAACTGTCCTATGCCTATTTTCCTTTCTTTTTTTTTTTGGTAGTTATATATGCAAGTTGTAATTCTCCTATACTTTTTTGTTCATATGTTAATGCATTTTAACATTTAAATTAGATAAAGTCTGGTATTAATCAAATGAATATTATTATTGGGAAGATTTAACAAAGTAACTTTCATGCAAGTAAAATTATATTAAATTGTTAATGTTATATATTTTGTGTATATTATTAGCATAACCTAGACTATATAAACCTCTATATCTGGTTATTTGCATATCAAGAGAGAAAAAGATACAAGGTTTTTTTTTTTTTTTTTTAAAAGGTTTTCTTCCTCTTCCTCTTCCTTACCATTTTCACTCCATTGTGAGGGGTGTGTGAGCCCAACAATATTTCAAATTTATATTATATTGAAACATTTGAGATATTTTGGGCCTAAGAAGATTTTTTTTTTGGGTGTGTATTTTTTGATCCAACCACTTGTACAGAGTTGGTTTGAGTCATACAATGAATTGATACTAGAGGAGACAAGTCAAAGAGAAGGTTGTTGCACCAAGTTTTTGGGCTTTACAAAAATGCAAAAGATTTGAATATCCTTGAAGAGAGAATTATGTGCCTCACTTTAATTTTGTTCGACCAAAATTTAAAATATATTGTGACCAAACTATTATTTTTGTTGTAACTTCACCACAAAAAAAAAAAAAAAAAAAAAAAAAAAAAAAATAATTTACAAATGATTAATTTAGATGGACACGGGGTTCTCAATCTAAAGCTTTATTGGTTCCACATTCACATTTGATGACTCTATTATAAATTATTGATTATTTTAAAAGTGTAAGCTAAGGACAAGATTTAAGATCTCTTGCTTTAATACCTTGATAAATTACTAATTGTCTTAAAAAAAATTAAACAGTTAAAAATTGATGAAATTAATCAATTAACCTTTATTTTAACACTTTGGAAGCTGTTGAATAATTTATATACTTTACTAGAGGTCATATAGATACATACATTTGGTGGAATAGATCACCAAATTCCCAGATCTTGTCATTTGCTTGCTTTATGAACTCCTCACGATCTCCTTTGTGTAACACCTCCAAGTCGCAGGAGAGGCTACTAGAGTCTCTCCTAATTTCCATGCTCCAAATTCTAGGAAACAATTGATGATGTCCCAGAGAGATGGCTTATTTTGAGAGAGCACTCAAAACTATACGTATTTTCATTCACTGTGTCTATCATCTCTTTTCTAACTGATATAGGAGTATTTTAAATACTAGTAGAGATTCACTTACTATCAGATATATGTGATCCCTAAAAGATCTCATTTGTTAAATTTAAATTACTTCACTACTGATATTGATAACTCAAATCAATATCTGTTAAGTTTAAATTACCTCACTACTGATATTAATAACTCATATCAATATCAGTTAGTTTAAATTTAAACTTACTTATCAAATAACCCATGTGGACGATCCATGGGCCATGGTTTATGGGTTGGGTTAAAACCAGCCCAATTTCTAACATCTCTCACTCATCCACACTAGGCACTGCAGTAAAAAATGGCTCCTCTTAATCTCTTGTCCAATCCTCTCTTTATACAGAAAAATGGAGTGTGCAACCTAATGAGAAGGTGTTGGGTAAGAGTACTATATTAAGTCACCATCTAAACTAACATAGTGCATCACTTATAATATCTCGTCTATGCCCCAGATTATTTAATCACACCCAATCAAGTTTCTTTAATCCATTATGAGTTTAAAAAAAAAACTCAAAGCAACACTTGATTCTATACCATATAATATGCTCATGATTATATTGAAAAACATATTCCTCATAATCGTCCGGGCTATGAGCCATAAAATAAATGGTGTGTTCTAAATAATCTTCCCCAGACACTCATGTCAATTCATTCACACTTGACCACTTTCCTAGACATGCTCCGCGAGATCGTATATATAATGGCCCTGAGATGACATGCTAAAGTAGCGACATCAAGCATTCACTTCATGACATAGTTCTAGGTCGAAAAAGGGCACAGAATGGACCATATAATGGTCGACTAGGCTCACATAGTGACGGAGTAGGGATCTATCCAATCACTCCCTTAATTGGTCGGCCATAGCACATAGAGTATAATTTGTATGCTACGATGGAGCTCACACTCAACTAGGCTTGTCACACTCAAACACCGTACAAATCTTAGTCCAATTGCAACAGAGGCAACCAACCTGAGTTTCTTAGCATAGTTACACACCAAGTTCCTATCCAAGATCTCACATTTGGCTTTATTCAGGCTTCATGAAGTTGTGGATACACTTCAAGTGCGACTCCCATAAGTCTCATCTTAGCCTAGCTAAGGCGACATTCATTATATTATCTTGCACGCCTCCCTAAGCGTCAAGATGATCACTTACTTGATTTACAGAGAAAAAAAAAAGTGATCACTATGTCTCATCCTACTCGCTACTCAAGCGCTAGGGTGATCGTCTATGTGAGTAGACCGATCTAAGCCTGGTGACATATTCTCAAATAATGTGTGCTTTGTATGCAATATCAATCACATCACAAGATGAATCAAAATGAATAACATCATTATTGCATAAAGTATGAATAAACATAAATGTCCATAAGGTATCCAAAACCATATCAAATCCTACAAAGTCCTAAACTCCTAACATGAGCCTGAAAGACATCTCTAGCAATGGCTTTAGTAAGTGGATCAGCCACCATCTTGCTAGTGGAGATATGTTGGAGGATCACCTTGCCTTGTGTAATAGCAAGACGAATGTAGTTATAACTAGTCTGTATGTGTTTGCTTTTGCTATGATACTTAGGATCTTTAGCATGAGCCAAGGCTGTCATACTATCACAATACATCTTTACAGCTTCATCTACAAGAGATGTCACCTTTAGGCTTTGGAAAAAATCTCTTTAACCAAACAGCTGCTGCTGCTGAACAAGCAACATACTCAGACTCCATTATGAATAAAGCAATTCAAGACTGTTTCTTACTACACCAAGAGATAGCTGCAACACTAAGTAGAAATGCATAACCTGTAGTGGACTTGAGCTCATCTCTATCACTAGCCCAGTCAGCATCAGAATAACCTCTCAATCTCAAATCTCCACCCTGATAGCAAAGAATGATATCCGATGTCCCACGAAGGTATCGAAAAATCCTCTTAACTGCTTGCCAATGAACATGTCCTAGATTACTTTGATAACGACTAACCATACCAACTGCAAAACAGATGTCTAGTCAAGTACACAACATAACATATATCAGACTTCCAACTGCACTTGCATAGGGCACTCTTGCCATTTCTCTCTTTTCCTTTTCTGATTTAGGGCAATTTTCAAGGCTTAATGTATGTCCCTTCTCAATTTGAGTGTCTATGGGTTTGGAATTATGCATACGAAATCGCTCTAAGATCATCTTTATGTAAGTTTCTTGAGACAAACCAAGAAGCTTCTTTGAGCGATCCCTAAAGATCTTAACTCCAAGCACATAATTATTCTCACCCATGTCCTTCATTTCAAAAATACAGGACAACCACCTTTTGGTGGTAACAATCATCTCCATATCATTTCTAGCCAACAAAATGCCGTCCACATACAAAGACAGGATAAGTAAACTCTTTCCTGATCGTTTGACATACACACAATGGTCTTCTTCCATCATTTCAAAACCAATGGAAATAATAGCTTTATGAAATTTGAAATACCATTGTCTAGACGCTTGCTTTAGGCCATAAATGGAACGCTTAAGGCGGCACACTTTGCGCCCTTGTTCCTTGACCTCAAAGCCAATAGGTTGATCCATATAGATCTCCTCGTCTAGTTCTCCATTGAGAAATGCAGTCTTCACATCCATTTGGAAGAGTTCCAAATCCAAATGTGCAACAATAGCTAGAATAAGGCAAATAAAGACAAATCTCACTACTGGGGAGAAAGTCTCTTCATAGTCTATCCCTTCTCTTTGGGTATAGCCTTTCGCCACAAGACGAGCCTTATATTTGTCAATTGATCCATCTGTCTTGCACTTTATTTTTAAGACCCACTTGTTTCTAATAGTCTTGCGCCCAGGCGGAAGGTCAACCAACTCCCAAACTTGATTTTTTGCCATAGAATCCATCTCATCCCTCATAGCAACTATCCATTCATGTGAAGCAGGTGAAGCTAATGCTTCCTCATAGGAAGCATGCTCATCAAGGTCCAGTGAATCACATATTAAAATTCTCCCTCAATCTCAAAATGACGACGGGGAATTGTTCTACGTTCACTTCTACGTACCTTGGATCCTTGTGTGTCACTATCTAGCAATTTGCTCCCACTAGGAGCCAAATCACTCCCACTATCTTTGGTGATTTCAGGATGAATTTTTGATTCTCCACCCTCGCCCAAAGATGGTATGACACCTTCAAGTTCTTGCAGCTCATAAAGCTGAAGATCTTGTTTTGCTTCACTAATGCTTGGAAAATCATCTTCAATGAAGTTGACATCACGAGACTCTATCTCATTCATTCCACTATCAGAATGTTCACCATACATTACATACCCCTTTGAGCTTTCTGAATATCTTATAAAGATTTCCTTACTTGCTCTAGGGCCCAATTTTCCATACTTATGGAAGTACTGTAAACAAAGCATGCACAACCCCAAGGCCGCAAGTTTTCTAAATTGGGTTTTGCACCAATCCATAACTCATATGGTGTTGTGGGAACTAACTTAGAAGGCACACTGTTAAGGATGTAGGCAGCAGTCAACAATGCATCCCCCCAAAACGAAATTGGAAGGTTAGCTTACGCCATCATCGATCTAACCATCTCTAATATAGTTCGATTCCTTCTCTCTGCAACACCATTTTGTTGTGGAGTGCCAGGAATCGTCAATTGCCTGCGTATCCCTTTTTCCTCATACAGTTCCTGAAATTGTTTAGACAAATATTCACGACCCCTATCAGTTCAAATGTCAACTTGTGTAATGAATGTAGTGAACATGGCCACTAAGAATGTAGTTGTTGATCTAACTAAGAGAGAAAACTAGATGGAACCAACTATGATATGTGGCATAGAAAAATTCAATATCTGCTTAATGAACAAGAGGTCCTTGAAACCCTAACCAATGTAATGATGCAACCTAAAAATGGGAATACTGCCCAACTTCGCCGTGACTTAGAGGCCTATGAGTCTTGGGTTAAGAAAGATCGTTGTGCACGCTTCACTATGTTGAGTAGTATGCACAATGATCTTATTAGGGAGTTTGAGAACTACCCAAATGCCCAAGAGATGTGGAACCAGCTTAAGATTGCCTATGGAGGGACTTCAGCAACTAGGTTGCGAGCTCTTACTTTGAAGTTTGAGCAATATGTTATGGATTCAAAACATAGCATAGCTGAACATCTAAGGACAATGTCAGCATTGATCCGTGACCTAAAGGTTGCTGGCAATAATCTCTCTCATGAACAACAGGTCTTAACGGTGATACGTTCACTGCCTGAACCTACTTGAGGGCAAATGAAGCTTGTTTTGACACATAGTGAGAATATCAATACTTTTGCTGATATTTCTCGTCATCTCGAGCTTGAGGCAGAGCGCATAGGGGCACACCAAAACACCCTCCTTGTCGCCCAATCTGGGCAGCGGAAGGCATTCAGGCCTAAACGCAAAGGACAAGGGAGGAATGCCAAAGGAGCTGGTAACCTTGGGCCTAAAGAAGGCAAGATAGCAAAGTGCCAAAAGGGCAAGCATGCTAAGAAGGACAAGGCAAGGATCAAGTGCTACAACTATGGTAAGAAGGGCCACTTTGCTCGTGAGTGCACTGAGCCAAATAAGGTATTATTTCTTAACAACTCTGCTATTACTTATGTTTGTACACATGTTTTTGTTGCTCATATTATTCCTAGGTGGATTGTAGATTCAGGAGCAACCAAACATATAGCTAGAGAGAGAGTTGGGTGTGTGGATTACAAAAAGATACCAACAGGCACACAGTACGTTATTTTGGGTAACAGAGCTCAAGAAGAAGTCATAGGAGTTGGAACCTACCAGCTCAAATTGCGTCTGGGACGTACGTTACTTCTTCATGATGTACTTCATGCACCTGGTGTCCAATGTAATCTATTTTCAGTACTTACTATGCTCAGACTTGGATTTAGTTTCCGTTTCGATGGTCTTCAGTTGGATTTTTATTTAAATAAAACCTTGTATGGACATGGTTATTTATCTAATAATTTCTTTATGTTGGATTTAGATCATTCCTCTTTTTCTTTTATTGCTCATAATGATGATGTTTCTAATTCTATAATGTGGCATGCTAGACTTGGACACATAGGAAAAGATAGATTGGCTAGACTAGCTAGAGAAGGCCTATTGGGGTCTATCACTAATGTAAGCCTACCAATGTGTGAACCTTGTCTAGCTGGAAAGGCCTGTAGGAAGCCTTTTTGGTAAGGCTCCAAGGGCAACTCATCGTTTGGAATTAGTCCATTCGGACATATGTGGACCTATGAATGTTAAGGCACGCCATGGCGCCTCTTATTTTCTCACATTTATAGATGACTATTCACATTTTAGTTATGTCTATTTGATCTCCCATCGCTTTGAAGCATTAGATTGCTTTAAGCACTTTGTAGCAGAGGTTGAGAATCAAAAAGATTATTGCCAGCAGCCTTTAGGTCACGGATCAATGCTGACATTGTCCTTAGATGTTCAGCTATGCTATGTTTTGAATCCATAACATATTGCTCAAACTTCAAAGTAAGAGCTCGCAACCTAGTTGCTGAAGTCCCTCCATAGGCAATCTTAAGCTAGTTCCACATCTCTTGGGCATTTGGGTAGTTCTCAAACTCCCCAATAAGATCATTGTGCATGCTACTCAACATAGTGAAGCGTGCACAACGATCTTTCTTAACCCAAGACTCATAGGCCTCTAAGTCACGGCGAAGTTGGGCAGTATTCCCATTTTCAGGTTGCATCATTACATTGGTTAGGGTTTCAAGGACCTCTTGTTCATTAAGCAGATATTGAATTTTTCTATGCCACATATCATAGTTGGTTCCATCTAGTTTTTCTCCCATAGTTAGATCAACAACTACATTGTTAGTGGCCATGTTCACTACATTCATTACACAAGTTGACATTAGCACATACATTTTTAAATTTTATTTCCAAAAATCCAACTAGACCATGATATTCCTTTCTACACAGTGACATCAAAAATTTCGCTAAGCTCATAATCATCTCTCACTATGTAAATTGGAATAACACATCTAATTAACTTTTAAATAAAATTTTGTGAAGAATAAAACATCACACCATCCACATATTAAATTGTAGATATAACATGTGTCCATACATCTTTGTGCACAACACATTGTGCATGGGCTCCACTATAAGGCCTATTGGTAATTTCATACAACATGCTAAGACAAAATTTGAAAATTATAGGTAATCGTGAAACACATCCCCTTACATGGCTTCCAAAATTAAATTACATAGCCTTAAATTACATTGCCAAAAAAAATGGCCCAAAAAAATTGCCAAAAAACATTGGCCCAAAAATTACATATTTAAGTACCCTACTACAAAGATTCTTTTTGTAATTAAAAAAATTGGGGATGCCACGTTACCAAATAATTTCAAAAAAGTTGTCTTATCCATCCACAATAACAATAAATAAAAATATACATGTTGCATAAATTACTAATATAATCTCTAATTATAGAGATGAGCCATAAAATCTCATAAACCCTTTGGACACATATTCATCAATGCATTCATATAATATCAATTCAATCATATCATAATATGTGAAAAAGACATCATAAATTAATTCAAAGATTAAAACCATGCATAATTATAGAGAAAATTAGAAAACTAATCTCACAATTTTCTCATACTACCACAATTCTATTTTAACATCACAGTAAAAATGCCACTACAATTTACAAATATGTCATGTTAGAAAAAATGTGGTCTAAACAAAATTAAGAATATATAGTGTTTTACTATAAATTAAAATAACTAATAAGAAAACCTACAGTACATGTTATAACATTTGATTTTGATATAATTTTCTATATTGTTATAACCCAATTCCTTCGTAAACTATGTTACAAATCCACACAGGCCACGCAGCACAATTTCCTTATCATAAGTGTAACTAATACACTAACGTGGGCCCTTTTATTTGTGTGTAACTGAAAACAAGGAAAAAGAAGATGTGTTCAAGTGTAAATAATACACTACATCAACGTGGGCTCTATTATCTTATAATTTTTTTTTTTTAGATGACCACTCAAACCATTAGTGGTTACGTGGGCTCTCCAGGATTCAAGGCCGAAACAAATATTGGTTCGTGAATAGTGAATACAAAGTTATTCACTTGGTCCTCTATAAGACTCACAGTACGTGGCTTACAAATTTTATGGTGTTTCATTTTAATCACAACTTTATCATTAAAAGTAAATTAAGCATGTAAACAATCAAAAAAAAATTACAGCTTTTTATTTTTCTCTCTACATGCCATAACATGCTTCTAAAAATTACAAATCTGAAAATTAAAAATTACTTAAACTTTTAATTTTTTGAGCATGCATATAAGATTACATACATTAGAGGGTGTTTGGTAGTTGTTTTTAAACAACCATTTTCAGTCTTTAAATAACATTTCACGCATTTTCACGTATTTTCACGCATTTTAAACAACTTTTCACCCACACGTATTTCCATAAATATTTTCAAATAACAATTTTCAGTTTTTGAACACATGTATCAAACGGGCCCTAGAGATCATGTCTTCATTTAAGAGTGAAAACAAGTATAAAATAGCTCTGATACCAATATTGAATAATTTATATACTTCACTAGAGGTCATATAGACACATATCTTTGGTGGAATAGATCACCAAATTCTCAAATCTTGTCATTTGCTTGCTTTACAAACTCCTCATGATCTCCTTTGTGGAACACCTCCAAGTCGCAGAAGAGGCTACTAAAGTCTCTCCTAATTTCCACACTCCAAATTCTAGGAAACAATTGATGGTGTCTCAGAGAGATGGCTTATTTTGAGAAAGCACTCAAAACTATACGCATGTTCACTCACTGTGTCTATCATCTCTTTTCTAACTAATATAGGAGTATTTTAAATGCTAGTAGAGATTCACTAACTATCAGATATATGTGATCCCTAAAAAATCTCATCTGTTAAATTTAAATTACTCCACTATTGATATTGATAACTCATATCAATATCTGTTAAGTTTAAATTACCCCACTACTGATATTGATAACTCATATCAATATCTGTTAGTTTAAATTTAAACTTACTTATCAGATAACCTATGTAGACGATTCATGGGCCATGGTTTATGGGTTGAGTCAAAACCAGCCCAATTTCTAACAGAAGCAAATAGAAATATTTGCCAATGACTTTTTTGATCTGTTTTGAATGTAAATTTGTCAATCTACTTCTTCTATTTTTGACAATTGAAGTAAATTTGACCATTTCAACTAAAGAAGATGAAAATGATAGTTGCATCCGTTGAAAGTTGTAACGTCTATATTTTCTTGACTGTTTGAACACAAAATTTGTGTTAGATTAGGAAGGCCACAGAAGATTGTGAAGCCATTGAAGTCATTGGCATTTACTTAAACGATTAAACCTCACATCACATCAGCAAGAGCTAGTGTGCTTCTCTGTGCTTTCAGTTTTCATGGTAAAAATTTTCATTTCTCATTGATTATGATCAATCACAATCGGGAATCTAGCTATAATTTAGAGATAGCTTTCAAGGTAAAAGAGAGGGGACCCTCAAACCACTGCAATTAATGGCAGGCTAATCTTGACTCCATCATATAGTAACTAGGTATGTATCAAATATTTTCTATTGCATAGTTTATTTTTTCAATGTCTGATATATCTTTGAACCCAAAGTTGCTGAATAGTCGAAACCAGTAGTTCCTACTGTATGGGTGATTAATAAGTTATTGATGCAACATTTTTTTCACCTTTTTTTTTCCCTTAACTATCATAATTAGTGCATAGTAAAAGTAGTGTTAATGATAGATAATCATGGATCTAACCATCTAAGCAAAAGTGATGTTGCTTCTATTACAACACACTATGTTAACAATTGTGAAAATATAATAAAAAAAATGTTTTTTTTCCCCTCTAATTACTAATGGGTGATTACCAGTACTGTATTATTGACAAAGAATGGGGAAAGGATTATAAATAACTAGTGGCTAGTGCAGCAAAGAAAGTACCAGAATCAACGAGTTGATGAAATGTAAATCAGATTTTTTGGCAATCATACAATGCTTTGATTGGACATATTTTTGGAATGGAGAGTGAAGGGCTAAAAGGGAGGACAACCATGATAATTTATGGCTACTTGCGGATAAAAAAGTTGAAAACATGAATGTAAGGCTAACTTTCTTGGACAAGCACGTTTGAAAGCAAAGTTGGCAACTTGGAGAAGCAATTGCTATGGACACCACCAAAGAGTTTTTGTTTGTTGCTATCGCAAAACAATTGCCTCAAAAGAAAATGTGAGAATATTCAAGCTTTCCCATCCATATATATTGTTGTTTGATTATTATTCCCATTGTGGTTTTTCTGTCTTGTTAGGGCTAAACTTTACACATGCTAGTCGCGTGAGGGTTTTTTTTTTTTTTCTCTTCTTATTTATTTATTTATTTTCCTGAAAGCTTGACTACTTGTGCTCCTAAATTTATTCTTAGCTCCTCCTTGGCTCCCTCATTGTGAGGTTAATTAATAACACTGATGAAGGATTCAAATCATATACTCTTATCTTGCATGCATGAGAGTTTCCGGCTGTACACTAATTAGCTTTCATGATCAAATATAAATGATGGGCTTTCAATTTCTTTTTTTCTTTTTGTCTTTTCTACGTGAAAAGAAAAATTAAAAAAACCAAATAAATTGAAGGTAAATTCTTCTTTTACATTATACGGTACAACGTAAATTTAAATTATAAATATATAAAAAGTAGTAAGAACAGTATAAACATATAAAGGTTCCAAATTGAAAAAAATTGACCTAACATATAACTCCTTCATTGTCAATTCGATACCATGGAATCCAATTTGTACGTACCTTAATTACCAGGGGAAAAGTAATAAAAAGAAAAAGGGAAAGGGAAAGTAAAAGAAAAGGGGGGGAAAAAATAGATAAGCAATTGAATAGATTGACAGATATCTTCCCCTTTTTTTAGCTAAATAGATTTATAGATATCTAGTCATAGAACAAGCATGTTTATGCAGATATCAACTAACAAGCACATACCTGTATTGAAATATTTTTCATTTCAAAAAAGTTTTTCTAGAAGAACTTTTTCATTTCAAATTAATCCATTTTATCTATTCAAAATTAATCTATTTCATAGTTCAAATTAAATGTTAAAAGCTTAAAGTTATATTCAATATTATAATGTTTATAATTTTAAAAGACATGTTCCTTAGTACATATATACTTCTTTTTCTTTTTCTGATAGAATATATATTTCTTTTAGATAAGCATACATGTATATTTCTTAGTTGTGGAGATACAGATGCATAGTATATATGCTCCAAAAAATGCTCCAATCAAGGCCAGAGCCGTGTGGTAACATCATAGACCTTGAATGGAGCACTCACCACGCTGTTTAGACCCCACGTTTCATATCACTTACAGCGTAGGGCTAAAATCTTCTCAGCTGAGAAAGATACATATCAGTTTGTAAATTTGTATAAGTCTCTCTTATTTAGAAAAGACTAAAGAGAAATCATCAAATCAATGAAGTTGACATGAGAGGAGCATAGAGGCCAAGCCAAGCCACGCCACGCCACATCATTAAAGATTCCTTTGGATAATTCTTGGGAGGCGTGTGCTCTTCACATGTTTAATGGACCCACATATGGAACCATAGCACCAATGGTATTGCAACCATTGCCCTTTACGCTTCTATAAATAGGGATCATATTGCAGAGATTATAGATATAGCAATCAAATACAAGCTTTTAAACAATTTCAATTTCTAAGTTCATTTTTCTTGCAAACTTAACTCAATCACCATGTCAGACAAGTGTGGCAACTGTGACTGCGCTGACAAGAGCCAGTGCGTGTAAGTATTTTTTTTATCCTTTGCTTGTGTTTCTGCGTAGTTATTATTTGTTTGCAATTGAACAAGTTTGTTCTAACTCTCTTGAATTTTGACATCAATCTTGACGTTATTTTGTTATTATTAACAACTACTTATAATACTATGCTTATATATTGCTTTTATATACATATACAGTTATAATTGTTATTATTATCTTTTTTATGTGGTGAACAAGTTTGCCGCTTCTACATGGTATTTTAACTTTATTTGAAACATTTTTTTATTACTTTATTCTTGCATTTTTCATCTTGATTTTTTTAATATTTTCTCACAAAGTTTTCTATCAAGAGTAGGGGATTGTTTTGATTAAATTTTGTGCATATGTGTCTAGAGTCGCATAAAAATGCTTACATCTTGCTACTTGATTTATTTTCAAACCTCTTGCATGCGCATGAGTTTGGAATTTGATACGTAATTTATGCTCATGAATTATTTAAATAACATGAATTTGGAATCACAGGAAGAAGGGAAGCAGCTATGGCCTTGTCATCGTGGAGACTGACAAGAGGTAAGGACATCATATATTCAAGGAAAAAAATTATTTCTTTGTTCATATATTCAAATTCATATATATATAGAAAGAGGTCATTGCAAGATAGTTTTAGTTCCAAATATTTCAATGATTTCGAGGAACAATAATCATCTCTGAAAGTACTGTGAATGAAATAATATAATTCATACCTTATCACTATTAAATTACCCTTGTTTCATGTAATATAGACCGGAAAAAAAACTGGTATCTTTCAATAAAAAAATACAAGACATATTCTCATGCTGTCATCAAAGCCATTAGATAAAGCAGATCCTAACTCAAGATCAAGAACCTCGACAAGCAATTGTCCAAACTTTGTAGCTGACTGTTGCCATATATGCAGAGAGGTAAAAAAACAAAACCAAGAAAAACGATGCAAATAGAAGGATTAAGCCTCATCCAGTGATATTGTTTTGTGAACCATCTTAATATGAATACCAATCCTTTCGAAGTTATAAATTTTTTATTAGCATGTTAAGACATGTTTATAGCTATATATGTCTGCTTGCAAGTAGCTTTTCAGCCAATTGCTTATCTAAACTCACACCTAATATCTAATGAATCTCATATTTGTCTTGCAGCTACAGCAACACTGTTGTGATGGATGCTCCTGCTGCTGAGCACGATGGCAAGTGCAAGTGCGGCGCTAGCTGCAGCTGCACAAACTGCACCTGTGGTCATTAAGCCCATACAATTCCAGAAACATATACTATATGCATATGGAATATATGCTGTGTGTAACTTTCATTAATAATGTAATTTGTGCTGAATAACTTGTGTCTTCTATCACAGTACTTTATGCTTGTTATTTGCTATGGAGATATATGTGTCTCTCAGTCAAAGTCATGTTTGTATTTCCTTCATGGTATTTGTTGTATCTTGTAATGGCCATCTCTGTGGCTCTTTGTGGTTAATTTAATAGACTTCCTATTATGTACGCGCGTTATGCTCCAATATTCTTTCTAATCTTATGCTCAATATATATATTAAATGAATAATTTGCTCAATATTATTGCACCTGTTGAAGACTTGAAGGGATAAAGATTTTGCCATATAATAGGAAAATTACTCCATATACCTAATCATTACTCCATATGATCATGACCATAATAAAAGGGATTCTCAGCATCACATAAATAAATCCGCAAGTATTCATGATCATTGATTGAGATTAGGTGCAATACCTAGATACATATTTGCACCAAATCCTAATTCTCATAATCACTGCCATGTTTTTCATAAGTTCTCCTTGGATTGTTGAAATGACAAGGGAAGATGTGAAAATTGTTCTTCTCGAAAAATAAAGATAAGGCTCAACAAAGAAACGAAAAAAAGAATGAAGAAAACTAATTTGGACCACCTAAAAAAAATACTTTAATATAAAAAGCTAAATAAAATATACTTATTGATTTTTTTTGTTTTTTGTTGAAAGTATTGTTAGCAAAATAAAAGTAGAGTGGGATCCGCAATAAGCAAAAGTAGTTTATTTTTGTGCAACAAAAATATAAAATAGAACCCACAAACAGCTACTTTACCTAACTTTTGGACAAAAAAGTTATACCACTTCAAACAATTAAGCTAAGTTAAGTTTTTTTTTTTTTTTTAAAAAGCTTTTTTTTATTTTTCATTTTGTGGGATTCGCAAGCAATACTTTATATAAGCAATAAACCAGTCGATTATCAGCTTCCAAACACACGCTTAATGATCAAAAGGCAATCATTTTTTCTTTGGCCCAAAAAGAAAAACAGAGGAATAAAGAAAATGAAACAACACATGCTTATGTACGTTTTAACTTAGATTAATGCTACAACTACAATAAATCCATCATAATAAAGTCTAGGTGGTAAATTGTTATTAGTTATTATTTAGGTCTATTGCTAGCATCATTTTTTTACCTACTATTAACAACTATCATTTAGGATTGTTGTGAAATTGTTGTGCTCTTAGCTTTATTCTTAAACTTAATTGCAAGTCTAATATTGCCACAACAAATTTTATAATTATCAAGTAGCAAGTAATAATTTGTAATCAATAAAAGTGATTTCATAGTGGTTCTATAATCCATGTGAAGGTCCATGTACTAATCACAGTCTTATTAGTTATAAATTAAATTTGTTGTGTCTATAACATTTTTGTAAAATTAATGATCAAGTGATAATTCAATGATAATAGTATTTTCTATTATGTCTCATGTTTGTGGTTCAAATCACAACTCCCACCTCTTCTTTATCTACCTATCAAAAATAAAATAAACTAATGGTCACAATATAACATTTTTTTCACCCTTCTATTGTGATATCTCAGAACCCTATGCAGAAGAAGATGATGCTGAATGCTAATGCACCTACTGTTACTCAAAAAATGAAAGAGTACATTTTTCCACAAGGAATCACATAGGCGTTCCCACAAATAGGACAATACGATAATCATAGATTCAAAACAGAACGTAACTAAAAAAAAGTTTAGATAAAGAGCTAATACGATCGGTTAGAACTGCTATTTTATTCAACAAAAAGAAGAGAACACGAATTTAAGGAATTAAAATATATTAAAAAAATAAAAAATAAAAAATAAAAAAGTTATTGAATCAATACATCCACATCCCAATATGAAGATTGCTTGGAGACAACGTTATCAGGTTTACTTTAACAATCACCAGAACACCAAAGAACTATGTCATTGAAAGGTGAAAAGTTGATATTACCTCCATTAAGTTTGATTGGTGGCAACAGATCCATTCAGAAGCTGAGCTCACAAAAAAAAAAAAATAATAATAATAATTGGTCCTAAATTATTTCTCTAAAAAATATCCAATATATGAGCTATGTCTCATCCACTTATATTTTTATGGAATGGTATTGCAATTAATTTTTTTTCTCTCAAAATTCTATTATTAGATAATCAATCTGGCATGCAGTAAAAATAAAATACTACATTCAATGGGATATGATTCTATGAGTTCCATTTTTTTTTTTTTAGAACGAAGCTGTGCTTCAGCTTTAAATACAATATAAAGATGTGAAGAAACATCCTCCATACACACCAAGAGACCTGCCACATTAATAGCATGTCTTGCAAAACTTGATCAATGACAAATAATATATGATGCTTGATAGTAAAGTTAGTAACCGGCAATGAAATAAAGGTTGAGGAAGTTGCCATCATCACCGGTCAGAGCTTCCCTCTGCTTATCAATTGAAAAGAAAAAAGACAAATGGGGAAAAATGATTAATAGATAAGACAAAGAAATACCAATCTATTAAATCCTCACTTATTTTCGTATTGTAGCCACTTTCACTTTAAATCAAGAAAATACAAATCATGAAAATATGGATACATATAACAGTCAAGAGTAGCAACCCCTCCTCGCTTTATTCTGAAATTTCAAATTCCATGTGGTATGTCATATGTGGAATCCTAAAATCAATTTTTTGAGCTTTAAAATTGTTATTGTCTCAAATGTTTTTACCAATCTCAAACATTAAAGCCCTCTGCCCGAAGGCACTGACGATGAGCATCTATCCATTTAGCACAAGCATCTTCACCATGCTCCACGATGCATTCATCTCTCAGCTTCTTAGTGTCAGGGCAAGCACAGCAGATTTTCTTCTTTGGCTTGGTATCTGGACCAGTTGTAACAGCTGACTCTTGCTTTAGCGGTGAAACTCGCAAAGCTAAGGCAGAGGAAGCATTCTCTATGTTCAACTCACCCATTCTCACAAGACGTTCAGGGAATACAGAATACTGAAGAGACAAAGCCAGACAACAAAAAAAATGAAGAGTATACATTATGTTCAGGACAGAGCAAAAGTTAAGAAAGAGATGCAGCTGCTATATATGACATAAAATAATACATCCAGATTTCCATATCCACATGGCAAAGGTGATGTTGATAAGCAAAGAGAAGCAACAAAATCATATTAATTTTCTCCTCCTCAAGATTATAAAAAGGATCTTTTACTTTATATCTGTTAGAACTTTAACAAATTTGAACCCTAGACGTAACATAATTTAATTTTCTTTTCTATGCAATTTTTCTTCCCCAATTGATATCTCAAAAATCAAGTTCTATCACAGTGCAAAAGAATCAAATAATAAATTTTGTCTAAGTGTAAAAATACTTATTTACCAGCTACACTTTATAGATGCCAAATCTTTAGATCAATAAAGCAATTTCTCATCAAAAGATTGTCCAATGGTGTATAATAATATTTGGATAACAAAGTCATACAAATGTAAATCAAAAAATAATTAAAGGGGGATGCTATTGTCCATTTCTTTAGTTTCACCACATGAAAATTGGCAATTTGAAGAGAAAAGTTTAAAACATCGAGGAAAAAAAATCCCTACCATAGATAGCAAAAAGATTATATAGAACCTCTTAACCAAGGAATGTAATTGCAAGTTATTGTAGATGCAATTCAGAATACACATTATTTAATGCAAAGGCTTACAAACTCATATCATAATGAAACTATATATGAAAAGGAAAAAAAAAAAAAAAAAAAAAAAGGATCAAAGGATCCAAACATTAACCTTCGATCTGTTTAAAAAATTGCCGGTTGTGATGATCTTTATGTTTTAAGGTAAAGGCAAGGAAGCTTAAAGGCATCATCTCATATCATTGACAGTCAAGCTTAAAGGCATCAACTCCACTAAAGTCAGCGTTAAATTTCCTCATCCTAAACCCCAAACACTAGAGTTTTAAACGAGCATCATTCTTAGATGACAAGGCCAGCCTTGAATTTTGTTAAGCAGCGCTATTTCAGTAGTAGAAGAAACTAAACAAATATGCAAAAACATTTCAACCACGTTCATAACAATGGCCTCAGTTCATTTTATTTCATTCCTTACAATGTCACAGAAATGCATGTTTTATACATCTGTCACTCTTTCTCTCTCACACACATACACAACCCATCATCCTCATTTTATTTTGTTCTTTAAAATCTCTAGGAAGAAGAAATTAACAAAATATATATAAAAATAAAAAATAAAACCATTTTCAGGGTGGTAAACATGGTCTTCTGTAGGTCCCCAAAAAAAAAAAATCAATGAGGCGTGCACCCCATATGGGTTTTTCATCAAACAACTGGTGGGCAAGATCAAACATTTCAAAACACATACCAATCAAGCAATTCCACAAAGCAACCATTTTCAGGGTGGTAAACATGGTCTTCTGTAGGTCCCAAAAAATATATATATCAATGAGGCGTGAACCCCATATGGGTTTTTCATCAAGCAACTGGTGGGCAAAATCAAACATTTCAAAACGCATACCAATCAAGAAATTCCAAAAAGCAACCAAACAAGAATATAAACCCACAGCATCAAAAAAAAAAAAAAAAATCATACATAGACACAACAACCGAACTAACGCACAAACCCCAACATAGTCCTGTGATGTACAAAACACAAGAACTGATATAGGCATCGCTTCATATGTTTTTGTTTAATATAAGGCATATAATAACAATCAAAAAATATATATAGAAGATCTGCATAGAACAAGAAAGCAAAAGAGGGAGAGGGAGAGAGATTTTTACCAAAAAATAAAAAAAGAGAGGGAGAGAAAAGCTGACCGTTGAAAAGCGCAACTTCTTGTATTATGTGTTGAGTTGGGTCTTAAAAGGAGAAGAAGTAGAAGCGCACAAACTAGAAAGGGCTTCTATTTATACTCTATAGTGCTTTTACATTTACACACTGTGTTTTTTCGTTGAAATATTTGTGGGCCCAATTTGGGTTGGGCCTATTTTATCTTGACTTACATTCTGGATATTTCAACATTCAACATAATAGTATAATACACATGTTTTATTTATATTAATTACATGAGTTTTTGTTTTTTTTTGAAGGGTATTGATTACATGAATTGGTTTACGTAATACACATCTTTTGAATTATACAAGAAATAAAAAATAAAAAAATTGCATACCAAATACCAAAAAAAATTCTCAAGCTTATTTTCAAAGTCATTTCCAAACACCAGAAAATGAGATAGATTTCTAGAAAACAAACAATTTTCCAAAAAACGTTAATGCTGAAACAAACAAAGCATAGCTCATAACTGGTTAAGTATATAATTTACTAATTACACCCCCCCCCCAAATAGTAATTGTACTAAAATATAGAGATGGCAAACGATCGGGTTAGGTCATTCGAGTTGGCCCATATTTTCACATATAAAAATTAAAAAAAAAACAAATAAATGCCAACTTTTTAGAGAGAATGAAACAAATCAAATAGTTAGACTATTTGTTACCAATTTTATGTTATACATGTAATGTGAAGGGAAAAAAATATACAAACCAAAAAGCATAAAGATTTCCATATCTTTGCAATTTAAATTGTTTTGACTTTTGAGCATGGCTAAAATTCTTTACATACTTTAAATTCAAATTTCACTAATGATATCATTCCCTCAAAAGAACCAAAAAAACATAATATAATAATAATAATAATTACAAATCTAAATGTTATGAACCATGTTAAGTTATCAACCATCTTAAGTGCACAAATTCCTGTTGTATTTAAAATAATAATAACGTTAGATTGTATAGAAAGATAAACTAAATATAAAATAAAACCTTCAAAAATGAACATAACAATTTAAGTAAAGAAAAACAAGTAAATATTTTATAAGAATTATACCTCAACTACTCAACGTTGATAGTAGATTTAGCACTACAAATATTCATACTTGTGACTTGTAACTCAAGTTGGCCAATTTCATCAATATCTTCATCTACAATACAATATTTTAATATAACTTAAGTGTATCATGAAAGCAAATCAAAGCCTATCAATAAAGAGTTCAAAATGTATAATTTATATGACGAGGTAATTACACATAACCCACCTATGGTTTGGGAGAAAATCACTTTGTCTACCCGTGGTTTGAAAAGTATCACTTAACTCTCTTGTGGTATGTTTTCGTCAATCTCCGTAACCCACCTCAGTCCCAACAGTTACAAAAACACCTTTTAACCCCAAAACACAACATAACGCGGATCAAAACACCCAAAACTCAAAAACTTTTCGAGAGAGAGACCTGTGGTGAGATCAACGAGTTTTTCGTGGTTTGGAGTGTCTAGAGGGGGAGAAAACACAAGTTTCGCAACATCGAAGCTAAGGAAGGTATGTGTGATTGTTGTTGATCTGTATTTGGGTTCTTGATGGCATTTTTTTATTGCGACCCACCCACGTAGTTAGGGTTTGTTAAATTTTCTCAAAATTGGTGTATGTTAAATGTGCATTTTGCTATTTATATGTAGAATCGCTTAAGATGTAGCTAATGCACTGCTGTGGTTGTTCATATAATGCGTATACCTGAAAGAATCAAGTTTATTTGTCAATGATTACACTTGGCTTGTTATCGTTTTATGCATGTTAGTGTGTAAACAAACTACTTATTTTAATTGCAGATGGTTGACTTCACATTTAACATTGAAATTCATGTTGGGGGATGTTTTGTGGAGGACCCAACCCTTGAATATGTGGGTGGGTCTGTACATACATTGACAGAAATTGACCCTGGCAAGTTGAGTTTCTTTGAAATTCAAGATTTATGCCATCTAGTAGGTGCTCCTAAAAAACACAGTAGATATAGATATTTACTTCTTGAAGGTGGTCTAGAGGATGATTTAAGGGTCATAGAAACAAATGCAGATGTGGTGAACATGACTACCCTTCATAAGGCATGGCAAGCTAACAAAATCATAATCTATACTAACATAGATGTGGAGCCACTAGCAATTGAGCATCCTGATGGAGGGGGAGTGGCAGATGATGGTGTAGGTGGTGATGGAGGGGTGGATGAAATAGATTTGGAGAGTAATTATGATGAAGATGATGAGAATGATGAAGAAGAAGATGTTGAGGATGTTGAGGTTGGTGCAAGAGTTGAAGAACAGGATGTTAAGGTTGGTGCAAAGGCTGAAGAACAGAATGTTGAAGGAGATGATGATAATGATGATGATTGGCTATATGAAGGCCTAGAAGGGGATGACTTTGGTGATGACATATTTGCTGCTCCAAACTCAGCTCCCCAAGGTTCTACTCCAAAATCAAGTGATGCTCCCAATACAACACCAAAATCAAGCAACGCACCCCATGCAGACCCTGAGTGGGCTGAGCCAGCTCTTGAGGATGACCTGGTAAGCATGGATAGGTCTGATGATGAGCAGGTACTTGAGCAGCTAGAGTTTAATGCTAAGAGTGACATGAGAAATGTTGTACTAAAGAAGGAGATGAAGTTTCCTAATGCAAAGGTGTTCAGAGCTACTTTGAAGGAGTATGCAATTAAAAAACCTATTGACATCAAATTCAAGCTTAATGAGAGGACCAAGATATCAGTTCACTGCAAAAATGGGTGTGGGTGGAGATGTTATGCATCTCAAATAAGTGGAAAGCTAACATTTCAGATTAAGACCTTGACTGATGACTGTACTTGCTCCAAGTCTTTAATAAATAGTCAAGCAACATCAGCTTATGTTGCTAAGAGGTTTATTGAGGATTTTAACAAAAATCCAAATTGGGAGGTGAGTGGTGTACACAACCATATAATGCAAAATTTATCTATTGACCTAAGTGTAAACCAAGTGTATAGGTTAAAGAGAAAGGCAAAGGATTTGATCAATGGAGATGAGCAACTACAATATGGTGTCCTTAGGGAGTATGCACAAATGATAAATACTATAGAGAAGGGGAGTAGGGTTATACTGCAGACAAAAATGGCTGATGAGACTTCCCACCCAAAATTTAAGAGGATGTATGTTAGGTTCAATGCTCAGAAGGTAAGATTATTAGGTAGATGCAGGCCATTTGTAGGTTTTGATGGTTGTCACATAAAGCACAGATTTGGTGGGTAAATCTTATCTGCCACTGCCAAGGATGCAAATGACAATATTTTTCCAGTAGTCATAGCTGTTGTGGAACAAGAAAACAATGAGTCTTAGATATGGTTTTTGGAAATTTTTTCTGATGATATAGGGAGGCCAGAGGAGCTTCAGTTGGTCTTCATTTCTGATAGGCAAAAGGTATGCAAGTTTTGTTCAGTTATACTTGAATGGTTTACTTCGTTTGCTGAACTAACATGTTTTGTTTGCTTGTTTGTTTGGTTATTTGCAGGGGCTTATACCTGCAATAGAGACACTATTTCCTACTGTGGAGCATAGATACTGTGTGAAACACATCTACAACAATTTCAAAGTAGATCACAATGGATTGGAGCTGAAGGATGCACTGTGGAGGTGTGCTGCTGCCACAACTATAAGGGAGTTTGAGAGATGCATGCAGTACATAAAGGATTTGGATGAAAAGGCATATGAGTATCTTGCAAACATTGCACCTGCACAGTGGACAAGTTCACACTTCACTCCTAGGACCTTAACAGATTGTTTGGTAAATAACTTAAGTGAGTCTTTTAACTCAATGATATTGAAGTCTAGGAACAAGCCTATCTTGGCAATGTTGGAGTAGATTAGGGTTAGACTTATGACTAGGCTTTAGACAAAAAGGGAAGGGATGGAAAAGTATGTTGGAAAGTTGTGTCCAAGCATACAAGATAAGTTGGAGAAATTGAAGGTTGAAAGCAAGCCATTTAGTACTACCCCAACTAGCAGTTTCCTTTATGAGGTAGCCAATCAGTATGAGAGGCATGTAGTTGATCTTGTCAAGAAGACATGCAGCTGTAGGTATTGAGATTTAAATGGCGTTCCATTAAAACATGTCATAACAGCCATTTATGCAAACATTGAGACACTAGAAGCCTACACCCACCCATGTTACCGCAAAGAAACTTACATGGGATATACTAGAAGGTACTTTCTCCCATGCCTGGCCAGTCAGAATGGGCTGAGACTACACAGTCTGCTCCCTTAGCACCTCACATATACAAACCACTAGGCAGGCCACCCAAGCAAAGAAAGATGGCTCCTGATGAGACTAAGAACCCTTACAAAGCAAGTAAGCTGAATAGACCTGTAAGGTACGAGAAATGCAAAAAGGAAAGGCATAACTCAAGAGGGTGCAAGGCTAGTATCACTAGGGAGACACCATGGCAGAGGAGACAGAGGCTTGAAAGAGAAAAAGCTATAAGTAATTGAGATTTAAATTGCAAAAAAAAAACTTGTTTTTAAACTTACAAAGGTATTAATGTACTAAAACTGGGTTTTGTTGCAGGCAAGGGGAGGGGTGATTGCACCTAGTACCAGATTTGGATCTGCACCTCAGGCTGCACCCCAGCCACCATCCCAAAAGCCTACCTGGACTTACAACATGAGGTCTGCCACTCAGCCTTCATCCTCACAGTAAGGAAATCATCTTCACAACAAGGAAATCATGCTAAGCCATCTCACATGAGAGCAAGATGGTTCTCTTCCTCACAGCCAAAGTTTCACACACCTAGAGAGACTTGGGATACCCTACCAAGTTCTTCACGGGTAACCTAGTTGAGTTACCTCTTTCCTAGATGGTTGTGTAGACTGGGATATTTTTTAACAAGTGGATCTATTTTTTATTTTGTAGCCTTCACCTGCAAATAGGAGCGCTGGTGGTGTGAGGACTAGAGGACAACTTGCTGCACAAAGGCCACCAAAAATGAATTCAATGGGTGGAAAGAGTAAAGGTAAGAAATGAAGTTAGTGGGTATGCATGCCAGCATTGGAAGTAAAGCCAGTGGGAACATGCCAGCTAGTATTTTTTGTTAAGACCACTGTTGGCTTTTTGTAATTATCAATTAGTGTAAAAAAATCACTTTTTTGTAATTATCATATATATGTGTGTGTGTGTGTGTGTGTGTGTGTGTGTGTGTGTGTAGCTGACCTTGGAATGTGCTTTTTTGTAATTTACTAGAAGTTAAGGTACAATACACTCCAGGTTGTTATTATGGTATGCAATTTTGTGGTATTATATGGAAGTTGTGGTATTATGGTATGGAAGTTTTGATATTTATTCAATTCAGTTTATATGGAACATTATTTGTCCAAAACAATTTGTATGGAATATTATTTGCCCAAATTAGATTATATGGAAGTTTTATTATTGCTACTACAGATTGTGTCCAAATAGATTTTTCCAATACAGAGTGTATGGAAGTTGTTATTGTGAAATGGTTGTTATGGTATGTGCAAGTAACTATATGGAACATTATTTGTCCAAACCGGATTATATGGAAGTTTATTTATTGCTACTACAGATTGTGTCCAAGTACATTTTTCCAATACAAAGTATATGGAAGTTGTTATTGTGGAATGGTTGTTATGGTATGCACAAAACAATACTCAATAATTGACCAATTCTTTGTTCATTGACATATCAAAACATTATATCAGTAAGCTAGTGTTATTACAATGCAAATTCATTAACACCATTGCCATAACTATCTCTACTAACCAATTAACTACTTCAGGGCAACAACCTCGATCTCTTCACTCCAAAGAACTCAATTGAGCCAAAACACAACAACAACATAACAATAACAAAAAAGATCCATGACAAAATGCATGCAAACTTCCACATTCTCTGCTTCTCTTCAGCAAGCATGGCATTTTCCTTAGCTTTTGCATAGACAGCTCGAGCCTTTCTCTCCCTCTCCTTGGCATTGGCTTCCTCTTCAAGAGTCTTTTCTGCCATTTGCCTAGCTTCTTTTTCCATTTCCAGAGCTATCATTTCCCTCTTATTGGCAAGTTGGAGAGCACTTTGAAGCCTAGACATCCTCTCTAGAGCCAAATGTGCAATTTCATTCCCATGAGAACAAGTTGGGTTATCTAGCCAAACAAAGAAAGGACACTCAGGACCAACCTTATAACGGCTACAACACAAGAACCTCCTCCCAAAATTGTACAAACTCAAACTTGTTCTCACAACACAAGTCTGCTCATTACACATATGCCCACATGAACCCGAGAAATTACCACTTGATGAAGACATATCAACAAAACATGATTCCTAGAAAGCCCAAATTTAGAGTTTCACACAGTAAGTGGCACTTGAACAAAATCTAAAACCCTAAATCGAGAACAGACACAAATACCTTGATTTTCTTTACCGAAACTACCTTCCCTAGCTTCGATGTTGCGAAACTTGTGTTTTCTCCCCCTCCAGACACTCCAAACCACGAAGAACACATTGACCTCACCACAGGTCTCTCTCTCGAAAAGTTTTTGAGTTTTAGGTGTTTTGATCCGCTTTATGTTATGTTTTGGGGTTAAGAGGTGTTTTTGTAATGGATGCGACTAAGGAGGGTTATTGAGATTGACGAAAACATACCACAGGTAGGTGAAGTGATACATTTCAAACCACAGGTAGGCAAAGTGATTTTCGCCCAAACCACAGGTGGGTTATGTGTAATTACCCCTTATATGACTCTATTAATAAATTAAAATACTTTCAAATCCATATAACCAACTTTTAGTGCACAACGTAACTTCCACGTTCTCAGGCAAAAGACATAATCGATACAGAGTAAGAATTTATTTTTCTTATGCTAAAACCTAATTCAAATGCATTTTTTTCCTGTGCTCATGAGATCTCGTACCATTAAAGAGAGCTCTGAAAACCGGTTGTAATGTTCTTTCCACCAATGGAGAACTTCCAATTTTGGATTTTGCTTTTTGCTAAGTCTAGGCTCTTCTAAACACAAGTTCAATTGAGATTTTTTTTTTTTTTTTGGCACTACGACACCTTTCATAATGCCCGAATTCCTAATCATTAAAAAAAATTGCAATTGTTTTGTTTCAGTCAATATTGAATTATTTTGTTTTGTTTAGTGTTTGTCACTTTGCAAGAAATAAAACTAAAGAGTAATAGAAATTTTGTATTTAAGTAGTCATCCCCCTTTCTTTTATGTTGCTGAAAGTACAATAGGGGGCATTTGGTTCACTGTGATGTGTCCTTGATATGATGCACATTATGATAATGTGACATTAAAGTTTTTGATTTATTTTATTTTTTCTAACATTACTTTAATTTAAAATTATAAAATATATCACATTATCTTAATCTCGTCACCTTTCTAAACAATGTAATGTTGTATTATTATATTGATATTACATTAATGTAAAATTACAATAACATAATATTATGTCGTAATGTAAAATCATGGCGAACCAAACGTGTGCTAAGTAGTTGTTCTCTTCAAAAGTTATATCAACAAGGCCCTCATATATTAGCCTTTAGCATGCGGATGGTTTTAACATATTTACTAAATCAAGTGGAATGCTATTGGATAACTTTTGCAGCAATAAGTGCTGAAATTTTACACCTAAAATCTACACAATAGAAACCTGAAATTAGGAAGTGTTTTACAGCTAGCAATTGTCTCAATTTTCAACACTGCCCCTTAGATGACGACTCGCAAAGAATATGCCTTATTAAAACCTTACCAGTGAAAAATCCAATGGAAAAAAACTAATGACAAAGGAAAAGAGTACAATATTATTGTAAACCTTTGAATGCCTTTGAATTGCCTCATTAAAACCTTGCAAAGAAAAACTTAATAAGAAAAAAACCTAAGCAAAGGAAAAAGAGTACAATCAGCCCATGTCATGTTGAACTTTTACTCCCCTCATGAGCACATGGAATAATTTTGGCGAAACTACACCATTAGTCCTTGAAGTTTATCATATGAGCGCAATTAGTCCCTTAAGTTTCAAGTGAATGCTTTTAGTCCCTTAAGTTTAAAAAATGAACACTATTAGTCTTTTTGTTAACTCTGTTAGGATTATTGTCTACGTGGATGTAATGACAAAAACTGATGAGTATATAATGACATGTCAGCTATTTAATTTTACTACGTAATCTTTCATTAATATTTATAAGTTTAAAAAAAAAAAAAAAAAGATTGGCTTCTGCCCCTCCCTCCCTCCTCTTTTTCTGCTCTACCGTCTTCTACACCTCCAATCCAGTCACCAAATCACATCAAAGGCAACACAAATCTGCTGGCAAAGTAAGTAGATCCACCTTTGACCATACAAAGTCTAATAAAACTCTCTCTCTCTCTCTCTCTCTCTCTCTCTCTCTCTCTCTCTCTCTCTCTCTCTCTCTCTCATATCAAGATGCATTGGACACAAATATTTATTGATTGGGTGCAAGAAAGTAGAAACCCAACAAAAGGATTCAATGAGCACAATCTTTCTTGTTAAAAGGCAACCATTGATCCCCACAAAGATTGGTTGGGCCGGGGAAAAAAAACAATCTTTAACATTTTGCAAAGAAAAATAGATCTGAATATGATACTTAAACGTCTTTATTTTATTTATAGATCCATTGGAAACAAATCTTAAGAACAAAGATACATAAAGATCCTTCAAGATTAGCTGTGGAGAGCCGTGGTGATTGGCGAAGGACATAGAGATGTTTTGTGCTACTAATGTAGTGGCAATGATAACAATTTGAATTGCCAGTGGCTGATGGTAGTGAGAGTGGCTGAAGCAGCAGCAATGGAAGCAATAGTGACAGCACCACTAGCTGGGAGAGGAGGAAGATAAAGTGTAGGGGGAAGTCACAAGAACACGTGGAATTTTTTTTGACAAAAAAAATAATAATAATGATTCACATGCTAGCTTTGCGAATGTGGCTATTGCCATATAGGCTTACACTAAAGTTAAAAGATGCCCATCATTTTTTCGTTAGCCACATAGACAATAATGCTAACGGCAATTAACTAAAGGTTTAACAGTTCTCATTTTTTAAATTAGAGGGACCAATAGCACTCATTTGAAACTTAAAGGACCAATAGCGCTCACAAGGTAAACTTTAAGGACCAATAATATAGTTTTGTCAATAATTTTCATTATGTACATCAAATAAGTAAATAACTATGTGAGAATTTTTTTTTTTTATACAAGATAGAATTTCTACTCCAACCTAATCTAAGTGTAAATGTGTGTGAAGTTTCCTCCTAGAGACTTGAACCCCGGCCCTTACCCCCACACCTCACAAGCATTTATACTTGTAGAGTGACCACCACACCAAAGGTGCACGATGGTACTATGTGAGAATTATAAAATTAGAAATAACATGATAAAAATAAAGTTATCTGATGCATCACATCCACATTGAGAGTAACGTTATAGGCACTAGAGAAATCACAAATTTTTTCATAGCCATCTCACAAGTACTTACATCAATTGAGCCCCACTACCATATAGATGCAACATGGGTATGAACAATTCCAAGATCACAAAATTTTTTACAATTTTTTGCCACAATTATGACATGGAGATTGCAATTGGTGAAGAAAAAATAATAGGTCTATGTGTAATAAATAGTTAATCATTCACAGTCTGCCACGTCAGAATTATGGCAAAATAGTTGTGAAATAATTGGTGGTCTTAAAATTTTTTTTTTTTGGTACGTGTAGTAATAGGGGTGTACGTAATATTATCCATTTTTTGTCATAGGAGGAGTGTCTAACTACGAGATGGGAGACTGATGTCATGAGTAAAGGCAATTAACAATAAATGATCCAAAGAAAACTGTGAGAAACAATGGGTTTAGGCATGTGAATAGCAATTTGTGCACGAACTTCAACTTCCATGGCAATACCAATTGTTAATGTGTGTATAGTATTGTGGGCTTGGCCCAACTAGATTACTTACTTGTATAGCACACATTGTACTACACTCTTACTTGTACTACACTCAAATTTACTTGAACTGCACTCATATGCCTCCTATATAAAGGCACTCATGTATATTGTTTCAGTGAGAAATACAATACTATTGAATTCAGTATTTCTAACATGGTATCAAAGTCACTGCTCTGACCTTTTCTTAGTAGTCTTGTCTTTATTGGTGTAATTTCATTCTTAATATCGCTTCCGCCGTCACAGCAACTGCCGCAGCCTTTCGCCGTTGAACTTCCGAGTCTTCCAGACATCTTCCTTGGGTCCCGGACCTGTAGCAGTCGCCGTTGAGGAGTTCTAACACTGCAAAGACCATTACCTTTTTCGGCACCACCGTGAATATTGCTCTGATCACCTTTTTGAAGGTACCACTAAGATCTACTTGCCCCGATCTACACGTTCGTGGAAGCCTCGAAGCCATCGGAGACCGCACGCACCTCCACGCGCCGCTCAAAGAACCTGTGCTGCAGCTCACGCACCGTCTTCCCTTCCAGGCTGATGTCATCTGTGACGTCATCAATACACGGCAGCCCTAGCTTACGTTAGCATCCAGTCACTTGCTGATGTCAACGCCACGTCATCTGCTGACGTCATCACCGATTGGACTGTTGACCGTTGACTTTGACCGACTATTGACCGTCGACCCGGCGTTGATTTTGACCGTTGACTTTCCAGAGTTGACTTTTTCAATCCAGGTTCTCCTTACTTAGTTTTTCACGTAGATTTCATTTTTGCAGTCTGTTTTTGCATATTGTGTCTCTAAATGGATAAAAATGATATTTTTCTTCCTCGCCCCATCAATACTGTATTAGAGGGGACTAGGAATTACTTATCTTGGTCTCAAGCTATGCACAGTTTTCTTAAGGGTCGCATGCTCTGCATTATTATACTGGTGCAATCACCATTCCTGTGAAGGGGGCAAGTGAAGAAGATACTGCCTTCCTCAGTCGCATGATTGAATGGGATAGTCACAATCACATGATCCTCACATGGATTCGAAACACTTCCATTCCCTCAATCTCCAATCTGCTGGGCAGCTTTGATGATGCGAAATCAGCATGGGATATGTTGGCCAAAAGATACTCTACTACTCACGGATCTATGAAATATCAGTTAGTGGTTGAATTGCATCAACTCAAGCAAGAACCGGGGCAGTCCGTCAATGACTACTATGATCAGCTTCGCTTCATTTGGGACCAAATTGACCTTTCTGATCCAACTTGGGCATGCTCAAAAGATGCTCAACAATATGCAGCTGTTAGAGATGAATTTCATCTCTATGAGTTCTTGATGTCACTCTACAATGACTATGAGCCCATTCGAGGTCAGCTTTTTAATCGTAGTCCTCCTCCTTCTCTTGATACTGCTGTAAACGAGTTAGTAAGAGAAGAAGCTCGCCTTGCAACTCTTCAAGCCCAGGATAAGTTTAATGTTCTGGCCCTTACTCCTTCTGCTCCACCCATAGAGCAACCTCAGCACTCAGGTGATCCCTCTAGCTCCAGCAATCGTCGCAGACAGACCAACAAAAAGTTCTGCAACTATTGCAAGCGTCCTGGCCACACTATTGAGACTTGTTACCGTCGCAACAAATCTACTGCTGCAGTTGCTAATACTAAGTCTACTCTGCCAATGCCTCACATTTTAGCTGAGTCCCAGTCTTCTGGATCCACTATCAACCTCTCACCCACTGAACTACAGGAGATCATAGCTCAAGCTGTTCGTATGGCTGATAATGCATCTCTTTCCACTACTCTCTCAGTTTTACCCGGGAAGTCTCAAACTTGGCTTTTTTATTCTGCCTGTTGCAATCACATGACACCTCACTCGTCCTTATTCTCCAAACTTGACCCTGCACCACATCCCCTAAATATTCACATAGCTGATGGTTCCACCATGCATAGGAATAGTCTAGGTTTTGTTTCGACCTCCAACCTCTCTGTTCCTAGGGTCTTCCATGTTCCTGACCTATCCTATAATTTGTGTTCTGTGGGACAATTAGCTGAACTAGGTTATCACCTTATTTTTTACTATTCTGGGTGTACTGTGCAGGATCCGAGGACGGGACAAGAGCTTAGGACCGGCCCTAGAGTTGGCCGTATGTTTCCTGTGGACAATCTTCATCTTCCACCTATTGCTCCGATGTCTGTTGCTGCTGCTGCCGCTGCAGTGTCTTCCTTACCCTCTCTCTCACTTTGGCACTCTCGTCTTGGTCATGCACCCTCTTCTCGGGTACAACAGTTAGCTTCTAAGGGTCTGTTAGGTTCTGTGTCTAAAGACAATTTTGATTGTACTTCATGGCAGTTAGGAAAACAGCCAGCTTTACCTTTTAATAATAGTGATTCTATTTCTAATAGTGTTTTTGAGTTAATTCATTTTGATGTTTGGGGACCTTCTCATGTTGCTAGTATTGGTGGATCTCGATTTTTGTTGTTTTTATCGATGATTATTCTCATTACAGTTGGATCTTTCCTAAGAAATCTCGTTCTGAAATTTTGCCAATATACAGTAACTTTGCAAAAATGGTTGAAACTCAATTCTCCAAACGAATCAAACTTTTTCGTTCTGATAATGCTCTTGAATATACTCAATATGCTTTTCAAGCTCTGTTACACTCCTATGGCACTGTACATCATCTAACCTGTCCAGGTACCTCTTAGCAAAATGGTCGAGCTGAACGAAAACTTCGTCATATTCTTGACACTGTTCGTGCTCTTCTTCTTTCTACCAAAGTTCCTCCCCCATTTTGGGGTGAAGCTGCTCTTCATGTTGTTCACACTATTAACCGCATTCCAAGCCCTGTCATCCATAATCAAACTCCGTATGAGCGCCTCTTTAGGTCACCCCCTGACTATCATCACCTTCGCTCCTTTGGATCTGCTTGTTTCGTTCTTCTTCAGCCTCATGAGCACAACAAACTTGAGCCTTGATCTAGACTTTGTTGTTTCCATGGTTATGGCGAAACACAAAAGAGGTATCGGTGTTATGATCCTGTCTCTCATCATCTTCATGTTTCTCGTAATGTTGTCTTCTGGGAACACCGCTTGTTTGTTGAACTCTCTCATTTTTGTTCTTCCCTAACTACCTCATCTGTACTCGAAGTCTTTCCAGAGGAGTCTCATGTTCCTTCTCCAAATCCTCTTGATCCTCCTTTGGACTTCTCTATTCAACCTCCAGATCTTTTTTATGCTTATTCTGGACAGGTCAAAGATGAACAGGTTGATGACGAGCTACCCCAACTTGAGCTTGGGTCCCCTACTCCTGCTCTGCTTGAAGATCCTCCACAAGACCTTCCACCTCCACAAGACATTCCACCTCGTCACTCAACCCGGGTAAGATCCATTCCTACACATTTACTTGATTATCATTGTTACACTGCCCTTGCTACACTCCACGAGCCTTAAACCTATCGTGAGGCCTCCACTGACCCTTTATGGCAGATTGCAATGAAAGAGAAACTTGATGCATTAACCAAAAACCATACTTGGGACCTAGTTACTCTCCCTCCTGGACAGTCTGTGGTTGGTTGTAAGTGGATCTACAAGATTAAGACTCGCTCTGATGGGTCCATTGAGCGTTATAAGGCTCGTCTTGTTACAAAAGGTTTTACACAAGAGTATGGGATTGATTATGAAGAGACCTTTGCTCCAGTTGCTCACATCTCATCTGTTCGTGCCCTCTTGGCTGTTGCTGCTGCTAGAAAATGGGATCTTTTTCAGATGGATGTTAAAAATGCATTCCTTAATGGGGATTTGAGTGAAGAAGTTTACATACAACCTCCTCCAGGTCTCTCTATTGAATCAAATAAGGTTTGCTGCCTTCGACGTGCATTGTATGGTCTTAAACAAGCTCCACAAGCTTGGTTTGCAAAATTTAGCTCTACCATCTTTCGCTTGGGTTACACTGCCAGTCCTTATGATGCTGCCTTATTTCTTCGTCGCACTAATAAAGGCACCATTTTACTTTTCCTCTATGTGGATGATATGATCATAACTGGTGATAACCTTAGTGGCATACAAGAACTCAAGGATTTTCTCAGTTAGCAGTTTGAGATGAAAGATCTTGGACACCTTAGCTATTTCTTGGGTCTTGAAATCACTCATTCCTCAGATGGTCTTTATATTACTCAAGCCAAGTATGCCTCTGACCTTTTGTCTCGTGCTGGACTCACTGACAGCAAGACTATTGACACCCCAATTGAGCTTAATGCGCATCTGACTCCCTCGAGGGGGAAACCATTGTCTAATCCTTCTCTTTACAGATGATTGGTTGGCAGCCTAATCTATCTCACAGTTACTCGTCTAGGCATTTCCTATGCTGTTCATCAGGTCAGCCAGTATTTGTCTGCTCCACGGTCGACTCACTATGCTGCTATTCTGCGCATTCTTCGATACTTGAAAGGCACTCTCTTCCATGGTCTTTTCTACCCAGCTCAGTCTCCTCTTGTACTCCGTGCATTCTCTGATGCTGATTGGGCAAGAGATCCCATTGATCGTAGGTCCACCACTAGCTATTGTTTTCTCCTTGGCTCTTCCTTGATTTCCTGGCGAAATAAGAAACAAACCTTTGTGGCCCGCTCCAATACTGAAGCAGAATATCATGCTCTTGCTGATACCACATCTGAGCTCCTTTGGCTACGATAGCTTCTTAAGGACTTAGGTGTGTCTACGTCCTCTGCTACTCCTCTTTATTGTGATAATTAGAGTGTCATTCACATTGCTCACAATGATGTCTTCCATGAATGGACTAAACATATCGAGATTGATTGTCATTTTATCCATTATCATCTTGTTCATGGTGCTCTCAAGCTCTTCTCCGTCTCCTCCAAAGATCAACTTGCAGACATCTTCACAAAGTCCCATCCTAAGGGACGCCTTCGTGATTTAGTTGACAACCTCAAGCTGGTCTCACATCCACCTTGATGTTGAAGGGAGCTGTTAACGTATGTATAGTATTGTGGGTTTGGCCCAACTAGATTACTTACTTGTATAACACACATTGTACTACACTCATACTTGTACTGCACTCATATTTACTTGTACTGCACTCATATGCCTCCTATATAAAGGCACTCATGTATATTGTTTTAGTGAAAAATACAATACTATTGAATTCAGTATTTTTAACACCAATATATGTCTAAGGAAACTGCAATTTAAAGATCATCCCTAAATGCCCACAACTTTAGCTGCCAAAACAAGCCACAGCTCAATAGTAGCTTTGCTTTTGTTTAGAGGTCAATTTTACGGAAAAATCTTGCAACTGGTTGAATTGATGAAGTGGGCAGTAGATATTTTGTTTTATAAAAATCTCAATTTGTTACTCAATTAAAGTTTTTGCTATAATTTATCAGCCCACTTTGAAATCTAGAGAATTCTAGAAAAATAATATGATTTTTTTTTTTTTTGAGTCAAATATACTTTAAGATCTTCATCAAGATTAAGACCCTCTATAGTTTTCAAGATAACTTTTTCATAAAATTCGTAAAATCTTTTATTTATCTATTTCAAAATCTGGACCCTCTAGAGTTTTCAAGATAACTCTATCATAAAATTCCTAAAATATTTTATTTATCTATTTCAAAATTAGGACCCTCTAGAGTTTACAAGATAACTTTATCATAAAATCCTATTTATCCATTATAAAATGAGGATAACACATCATCAACATATTTAAATAAATGTTAAACTATCAAAATTTTGAAATTTGCCAACGCATCAGGTGGTCTGATGGGTTTGAGTGTCCCCCCACCCCCACTGCATTGGTGCTCGTCTTTTTCACAATTGCCCTGGGCGCATAGGGGTTGTCCCATTCTCCGTACACTTTTTTTTTTACCCAAAAAAATAAGTTGATATCTATTTTAACTATGACAAAATCTAAATTATTTTTTTCATCTCAAATGAATAGATAAATTTTAGAAACACATAGGGGTATCTTAAGAATTTTAGAGGATTGTAATCACCACCCATTAGTTACGAGAGGAGACATATTTCAAAAAATTTAAAGCTAAAATCATCAATGAAGAATCTTGTAGTCCAATTAACATTTCTTGATATTTCCAATGAAGACAATCGAAATTTTGGGGTTCAACTCTCCCTTGCCCACTATTGAAATATCAAAAAATAATAATAAAAAACTACACTCTCTTCACCAACATTTATAAATTTTGTATCTTTAAAAATGCATTGTTAATTTATTATAGAAGGCAAAACAAACATAAACCCAGGTTGGCATTTAAAACAAGAAATAATTACCAGTGATCTTAGGAATAATACAAATTTTATTGTATAAGTCTTTTTGAGGAAATTATTGTATGAGTCTTTTAAATTGATATTTCACCTATATGATTGACGTGATATCAATCACATTTATTGTCATAACAATATATAAGTTTTTGTAGTAAATATAGTAATACAGTAACTTTGAGAGAGCAAATAAAGAAACTGACACCTTGACTATTTAAGAAAAAAAAAAAAAAAAAAAAAGACATTAGGTGCAAGAATAGTGTTAGGATTTAATATTCTTACAGATTTTACTGCATAAATTTTATACCCTAATATTTTACCATTCAGGAAAAAATAATCAGACATTCATGTGTTATGTTTTTCAAGTCCACCAATTTACATTTATTATCACATCAATTTGTAAAGATTATGTACTAAAATCTGTAATATCTTGTGCTACTTCCTTTTCCTTGGTGAAAATCATAATATCACGAGACATTTGCTTGGCATTCTGAAGAGCAAAGGCAGTACTGTCCCATAAAGGTCTACCAATTTTACTTTTTCTCCCCAATCTCACCAATTACAAATCGAAACGAAAATCCAATAAGTTATGATTAATTGATTTTTCAACATTAGCAAGCAAGGATTATAATTGGCACAAACGCAAGCAATTTAGGATATTTCAATGACAAACTACAAAATGATGGATCAAACTGTAGAAGATCGTCTATTGTAAGAGCTTCCAGCTCACCACAATTCCACTGATTAGACAGGAGCATTATCATGGTTGGAAGTTAGAATAATTCCTATGCCAATGGAAAAGGAATTGGTACTGCACAAGGTTGTTTAGGCTGTAAATTTCGTTAATTTGCTTTAAGATGTTATGATTTGGTTATGAAAAATTGAAAAAAGCATTTTGTTTAAAGGTAAAGTGGGTGGGAATGATAATGATAAAGGAATTAAACATTCTCATTGTCCTGTACATGATGACATATAAGTGGAGCAATTTACAAGGATCTTCATTACATGATGCCAAAAGCACAGAAACTAAAGCATTTCTAAGATCCTCAAAGATCTGAGCAAAGATTTGCAACACAGATCCCATTTCACTTTCTTAGAGTTGAAGCATAATCAAACTCTAACCAAGGTTTAAGTTACCTGAAATTCAATATGTGCTGTGTCTCCAATTTTCTCCTACTCCAACATACCCCTGCTACTTCACAGGACAGAAAACCAATAAAATCCACTTGGGTGAAAACCAGAGTTCAAAATAAATTCCAGCTCAAACTCATTCAGTTATGTCCCAATTAAAGTATAAGCAAGCAGCAGGCAGAGGGAGAAAACAACAGCTTCATTAACTGTCCACAACTGTTTCGAATTCCCTCATGATTGCACCTTAACAAAGTGACTGCAAAACTAATCATACTTCTCTCTCCATGAGTACACAAGAAAGAAAACCCAAGAAAGTGCCAATGCAAAATCCCCAAAAACCTGCCTTGGCCAATCAAAAGCAAGATCCTCAAGCTTCATCCCAAAATATACTCTCCAAACAGCCACGGAGATGTGAAGAAGCACACATCCCTTGGCAAAGAAACTCTGGAACTCTCTGTCCTGAACAAAACCCACCATGAACAAAAGGGACCCTATTGCAAATAAAAGCAAACCCGAGAAGGAATCGGAGGTTCCGATCAGTAACTGATCATGGGGTGTTGATCCTTGAAGCTTAATCGCGGTCTCGAGGCCATGGCCAAACACATAGACCTCATGGGAGTAAAACATCATTAAAGCTCCACAAGTCAGAGCAATCCCAGAATGGAGAGTACATATCAATAAAAAACCAGATGATCCCATTGATAAATATATATATATATATATATATATATATATATTCAAATTTAACTTTCTTCTCCTATAACAAGGTTAGCTCCAATCTCAATTCAACAATAGCTCAACAACATCAAAATCCTTTTGAACCACAACTTTCAATGCAGAGTCATAACAAAAGCAGAAAAAACCCAAAACCCTACTCTTTACTGTGAATAATTTATCAAAATCAATACCAACCTATGAATCCAATTGTAAAATTAATAGGAATACAAATAAACTATTGATCAGAACCCAATCTCAGGTTTTACTGTACAATTCTAAAAACCCAAATGAACCCACTGACCAAAACCACACACTGCTTCTCCTATCAATTTAGAAACACCCTTAATCAAGAACCACATAAACCCAAACCTTCAATACAAAGAAACAAAAAGACACAGTAATTAGAGAGAGGAGAAAACCATGGATCCAAAACCCAAAAGCTGAGGCAATGAAGGGAGATGAAGCTGAAAGTGAAAAGGGTTTGTTACAAGTGGGAGTTCTTTTTTAGGAGAAAGAAAAGAGCAGAGAGATAAGAGTGCATTAAGGAGGTTTTAGTTTTGGAGGGCTTTTATTTATTGATTTATTTATTAATTTATTTAATTATTTATATATTGGGGTTTTGGATTTTAGAGATGCGGTGAGGATGAATAATAAGGTGGGTACCTTAAATGGCATAGAGATTGCTTCCTTCTCCATATCCTAAAACCATGCAAAAAAGTGCCATGCTTTTCTGGTGACTCCCTGTTTCTTGCTTCTTCTGCTAAGCAATTGCACATTTTGTGGGTCATAGACTTATTATGGGTCTACATTATTACTGGTTTTTCGAACCATGCTATGGTAGTAGGACCATTTGATATCAGTTTAGGATTCTAAAAAGAAAAGGAAAATATATATATATATATATATATATATATATATATATATATATATATATATATATATCTCAGTTTAGGATTCTATAAAAAATAAAAGAAGAAGGGTATCAGTTAAGAAATCATTATTGAAGTGTGTTCATTTTCTTTTCTTTTCTTTTCTTCTTTAACTCAATTTATTGTCCACTCGTTAGACAAAGAGATGGATAATAACTTTAATGTGAGTCAAAAAGTTAAAGGGTTATCTTTAAGATGAAATCTATACTTGTCTTTAATTGACCTTTGTCATTCTTCTCCTCCTGTTGAGTTACTAAACATTAAAATATCCCCCAATAAATTTTGAATGCTTATCCGAATTTCACTCTTGCTAATTTATTTATGGGAGAAGCTATAATAAGGATATTATATATATATATATATATATATATATATATATATATATATTGTTCAAGCAATTTTGAGTAATTAATATTACAGTCACAAATTATTTTATAATATTTTTACAAAATGTTGATATGACCAATCTTTTGTTGGTTTTTATCTAAACCCACCATTAATATCAATTTTTTCACTTATCAATATTCACTCGTCACATCAGCAGTTTGTAAAATTTTTGTATGTCTAGCATTATTCAACAATTTTATAAAATATGATGCTAGAAAGTTTTTAATTTTGGATTAAATCAGTGAAATATAATTATCTATATTTATATCTTTACTTTAAGTTTTAGTCAGTTTTGTATCTTGTAAGAAATGCTTAGATATTATTGCTTTTTTTTTTTTTTGAGAAACAGATATTATTGCCTTTAATTACAACAAAAATTTACTATTATAAATATAATTGACAAATTATATTATAAGAATAATGCTACAAACGCAAATTATTTTACAATATTATAATTATATTGTGAAGGGGATACGGCACCATTGATTTCAAATCTCCATTAATACATTCATTGCAAGAAGAAGAAGTTATTGGTATCTTGATGTGAAATTGCAAATTGCATATAGTCAACAAAATGTGCTTAATAGACTCCATTTGACTATAAATTGTCTTCTTAATGCTTCTCATGTTTAGTTTAATTGCAAATTGGAAGGCGTCAAAGAAGACTTAAAAAAGAAAAAAAAAAATCAATGCCATCATGTGTTGAATTTATCCCTTAATTTTTTAAGTTCCACACCAAATTCAGAGTTGCTTTTCATTTCTTCCAAAGAATTTTTTTTTTTCTTTTTTCAAATTCAATAGTCTTTTTATTCTATGCTGATCTTAGCTTGATATTCTCTAATCTAATGTTGATGGGTGCAAAGCAATAATGGGATATTTTATATCAAACAAAATAGCTGTGCTGTTTTTCTCTGGGCGGCAAACCAATGACAAAGTATCTTATTATATCCTATAGATTGAGATCTCCACAGAGGCCGACATCATTTTGTAGTCTCCCATACAGCTGTTTACTGTTTAGGGATAGGGATTCTTCTTTTAAGAATGAAACAATAATAATAATAACAATAACAATAATAATAATAATATTATTATTATTAATAAAAAAGCCAACCAAAAAAAAAAGTGAGCTACAAAAGGAGTCATTTTCACAGTATGATCTGTAAAGAGGGTCAAAGAAGTTAGAGCATTCAAAGCAGTGGAGTTAAAAATTTAGCAATTTAGCTTCACCAAAAGTTACTTTATCTATTTTACCTACACACATGCTGCAGCAGTGGATCTGTTTTAGCTTTCAACACAATAAAATAATATAAACATCACAATAAAATAATATATCTACCACAATAAAATAATACATCTCACTACAATAAAAACACCACAATAAAAAGGTAATGTGAACACAAAATAAAAAATTAATTTTTTTTTAGCTCTCATGAATAGTGCACATCTATCTATAGATGTGCATCAGAAGAATGTAAAAAAGTATAGATTATTTCCCCACCGTCGTACGCTTTCTTTTTGGTGTTTTGGTGGAGCTAAAATAGCTATATAGCTATTTAGCTCCACTGCTGCAAGTGCTCTTACCTAATTATATATAATGAAGATAGCAAATGAGGCATTCTACCTTCAATACAGGGGAAATGGCTAAGCTTGCCTTTGTTTGAGTTTATAAGTTCTTTTCTAAACTCAATAACTTAAAACCTGATAATAGATGAATGAGCATTCCCTCTCCTACAAATCAATGTTTTACTAAAAAAAATGCTACATTTATAATATTTTTACAACAAAATTTAAGGGAAAAATTGTTACTAGTTGGAGGGTAAAAAATAATTTCAGTGGTAAACCAAATTAGAACAAATAATTATTTGCCACCTAAAATTTTACTAAAATGCTAACTTTATATATATATATATATATATATATATATATAGAGAGAGAGAGAGAGAGAGAGAGAGAGAGAGAGAGAGAAATGCTAACTACTCACTTATTAACCACATGAAATTTCCACTTTTTTCTCATGGAATTCACTAACTTATTGTTTAATTAATTTATTAAAAATTACATTTTAATATTAAAATGTTCCAACAACTATAACGTCACATACAACTATTTGTATCTAATAATGAAAAATTATCCGGTAAAATTTAGTCAATAGAAGTCCAATGCTAGCATTTTTACTCTGTTGAGGTTGTAAGTTGTAACCAAGTCATTCCACAATGAACCCAAATGATGATTTACGCGACCTTAAAAATAAAACAGATTATTTTCTTCGATTGAATCTCTAATGGGAATTTCGTGATACGTAATTAGAAAGAAATTCATATTTTCACTTTAGAAGCTGAGACATACTAAGCAGTTTATCAACATATAAGACTACCGACCAAATAAAAGTCCATAAAACAAAATAGAACAAAAAAGAAAAGAAAAAGAAAGAGGAATTGATAATCCATCCCCTGGTTTGGGCTCGTTAGAAATTAGTCTGCAAACTTTAAATGAAATCGTAGGAGTTGTATTTAAAGACTCATTTTTTAGTTCATTTTAATCCAAATTTAAGAAAGTTAAAATACAGTAATTGAACAAAGTTTGAGTAACTACTATTAAGTTGGATAAAATCTTAACAGTTTCATTTTAATATAAATTTTAAGCAACCATCAAATCTAACAATTGAAACTTTTTGTACTAATTGCGATGAGGTTACCCCCCCCCCCCCCCCCAAATTATAAAGGGCCCTTAACCTTAAGTCAAACCAAAAATCTTTAGAAACTTTTTCCCAATTTCAATGATAACTTCAATAATAAGCATTACTTTAACATGTGCAATACTCTAGAAAGTTTGACAAAAAAATATTCATATATGATACATAATTTATTAATGTCAATTATAAAAAACTAAATAATCAAATTAACATGTGCATTAATACTCTAGAAAGTTTGTCAAAATAATATTCATATATGATACATAATTTATTAATTTCAATAAATAAATAAATAATCAAATTAAAGAAGTAGAAAAGAACATATCTTATTTAATTAGATTGAGTTTAGAGAATATCAAACTTAATTTAACCATAATACATTAAATGTTCGGTTGTTTTATCTAAAAGAACAAGAAATTTTAATTAGTGGATTCCAGTTAGCTCAACTGATAAAATCTCTGATGGTTGAATAAGAGATCTGGGGTTCAATCCCCGCCTACACCAAAAACTGATTGGTATTTTGGTCTGATGATAAAGAGCATCATCAAGAACGAACACCATGGGTTGAAACTTTCTCAAAAAAAAAAAAAAACAAGAAATTTTAATTAGATTAAACTAATATACTTTAGCATTATTTGCAACTCTAAAGATAAATAAATAAATAGAACTGGCTAAAAAAAACTTTTAGTTCTTAAAATTTGAAGTTCTTGTCATTTTGACCCTTTAAGTTTCAAAATTTTCATTTTAGTCATTCATGTTTGATTATGGTTTCATATTGAAAGAAAAAGTTGATACAAAACAGAATCAAATATGAAAGGTCAAAATAAAAAAAATTTCAAATATAAAGGGTTAAAATAAAGAAAATTTCAAATTTTAAAGGCCAAAAGTATACTTTAATCTAATAAAAAAAACATATTAGAATGATTATTTTTGGAAAATGTGAGTTTTAAAAAATTTATGTGACAACATTGAAAAAAGTCAACAAAAAGTCCAAATGACTTTCAATTTATATGATATAGATATAGATATAAAGGTAGGCTAAAATGCAAACTATTCCCCTAAAGTTTAGGGGTATTTGAATTTTACACTAAAAACTTATTAGTATTTTGGTCTGATGATAAAGAGTATCATCAAGAACGAACACCATGGGTTGAAACTTTCTCAAAAAAAAAAAAAAACAAGAAATTTTAATTAGATCAAACTAATATACTTTAGCATTATTTGCAACTCTAAAGATAAATAAATAAATAGAACTGGCTAAAAAAAACTTTTAGTCCTTAAATTTGAAGTTCTTTTCATTTTGACCCTTTAAGTTTCAAAATTTTCATTTTAGTCATTCATGTTTGATTATGGTTTCATATTGAAAGAAAAAGTTAATACAAAATAGAATCAAATATGAAGGGTCAAAATAAAAAAATTTCAAATATAAAGGGTTAAAATAAAGAAAATTTCAAATTTTAAAGGCCAAAAGTATACTTTAATCTAATAAAAAAACATATTAGAATGATTATTTTTGGAAAATGTGAGTTTTAAAAAATTTATGTGACAACATTGAAAAAAGTCAACAAAAAGTCAAAATGACTTTCAATTTATATGATATAGATATAGATATAAAGGTAGGCTAAAATGCAAACTATTCCTCTAAAGTTTAGGAGTATTTGAATTTTACACTCTGAAATTTTAAATTTTAGATTTTATTCCCTGAAGTTCTATTTTATTTGCATTAACAGTCCCTCCATCCATATTTTTCATTAAGTATTGCATAAGTTTGGTTTGCCACTCATATTCAGTTTGTCCAATAAAATGATGTCACATGTCATAATTTGTTGTTATTAAACTGTAGTTAAACAATATTTTGCTTCTTGCTATTGTAAATGCTCATTTTTTAGAAGCCCAGCAAGAGGAAAAGCCCAAAGACGTGGGCAGAAGAAAATGAGATGGAAATACCATTAAACCCAAGTAGCAGGAACAATGAATCATGGGTCCATAAAACAAACAAATGGACCCTGAAGAAGTAAATGGGCCTAAGAAGGCCTGGAAAAAAGAAATAGCAAACTCATGGGCAGTATGGATGTAGAAAAGTGCGAATAGGCCACAACTGTCACAACAGGCCCAAAGCAATGTAAATAAATAGAGTAAGGGGCAATAGAGAATCCATAAGCCCCAAAGATAAAGTATGTAGCACTTGGGCCAAGGAAGCCCAAGGAGTTAGTTAAAGCCCATGGGAAGCACAGAATTGGAAAGGGCCAAGGATGCCCTAAGAAAGTAAACGGGTCAATGATGCCCAAAGAGAAGTAAGCGGGACGCGAGAGCCCGTAAGTAGTAAAAAGCCCAATGAGTTTATTGGGCCATCAAAGAATGAATGAACAATAAAGCCCGAAGAGGCCCAACAGCCCTGGGTCAAACAAACTTTATGACAGGCATAACAGAATGATGTGGCAAGAAGTAAATAGCAAGGTTGAGAATAAAGCACGGAAAAAGCTCATAATCAGGCAAGGCCTAGCCCCTAAGAAAGTAGCCCAAGCCATGAGAGGTCAAAGACGAATGGCAGAAAGGGCAGACGGACCTTCAGACCACAGCAAACGCATGAGCAGCAGGCAGATTTTGGACAAGCATGGGAGCAAGGCACGCGCAACGCCCAGACGCCACCAGCCTGTACATAGCCAATACAGGAAGTGGTGGGTCATAGGTCAAAGGTAAAAGGGTATGGTCTGGCTGTGGGGAGGGGGGAAAAAACCTTTTTTTGTGTTTCCTGCTCAAGCTCTTTTGGAGGCAGTATCCTGCTAGGATGACATACCACCCAAAAGAGGCAAAGTTGAGTTGGAACCACTAGATACATGCCATAAGAGATGGAGAGAAGGAGAGTACTTACACCATGGCAAGTAAGAATGTCACGGCAATCAAACAAATAAAAGAGTCTTCTTTATCTGGTGAGATGGAGTGGCGTGGCCAGCGCAAGTAAGTGGCGCTGGCTGGGTGACTGACCAGTCAGTAATGGTCGACAAGGACACCCGCACCAGACAAAAACAATTAAGGACACCCGCACCAGACAAAAACAATTAAGGACTAAAATGGTAAAAGTCAGCCACGACTAGCGTTATATAAGGAGCTTTTGCTGTGCACGGCGAGGGCAGAGCAACCTCTGGAAGGATAATCACTAGAACAAAGAAAAAACAGTAAGAGTAATAACCAAGGGAAAAGATGGAAAGAATTAAAGAGAATAGAAAGAAGAGTAAAAACGAAGAGAAAGGAAGGAAAGAACTAAGGAATAGAAAGAAGGGTACAAACAGAGAGAACAGAGTAGTAAGCATGCACCGAATAGGTTGATCCTCCTCTCCCTCTCCAACCCATATTCTCTAGTAATGGCAAAGTACCTCTCTAAATACAAATTCATTCAGGCCTGCCCCTTCAAAGCAGTTAATTTATCTTTTAGAGAGATTAGTCGCATTGAAGAGGTGATTCCCCTTCTTGACTTAGACTCGACAACGCAACTTGATACGGTAGACTGACATGTTTTTCCTTTAATCAGCTTACTACCGTTCATTCTATACTTGCCTTTTGTTGTTGTTTCATAAAATGGGCATTCCTGCCATGGACGTGTGATCAAGGCTTGACTGACAGAGGCATTGTTTGCGCACAAGCCGGATCAAGGAGAGTTGCTTTTGGACCGGTTTCAACTCCTTGATCCAGAAAACTTTGGGCCTAGTGCAACAAGGGCCGCTCAGTCCAACATTTGCAAAAAAATGCCCCCACTACTATTTGACTGCACCTAAACAATTCATTCATTTATTTTTGTTTTTCTTAAAACTAAGTACTTTTTTTTTAGTTTGATTTGTAAATTATGAGAAAAGTCAACTACAATATTTGACATTAAAAAAATGCAAATATTTCAAAAACTAATTCTGGTGATGTAGTGCCAACATTTAATGCCAATATCCCAATTTTAAAAAATTCTTTAAACAAAATTTCATTAAATACTATTTGATTATGAAAGATAATTTTCTAAAAGATTCTTTAATTTTTGAAAGGGAGATTATTACTAAATTTCATACATAATCTATCATAGATGTTTTTTAGAATTTCACAAAACATTGAGTTCCATTTTAATACATGGTTTAGTTGGAATATAGTAAGAAAAAAAAATTTTGTCGTTTCTTTTTGATATTTTGCTAATATCCAATAGACACTACTTTGGATTGGCATGAAATTTCTTGTATTCATGTCCCCCTAAATTTAAATTCTAGTTCTTTCCTGACTCCTGACATGGACCAAAGGCTTCACACTCGATTTTGGATTTACATGCCGGAGTTCTTTGGAATTTAATTTTGAGAACGGTGGTTTTAGAAACGGACTCATTATTAGCTGTACAATATTGGCTAAGAATAAATTTGTTTCATTTCCCCCATAACTATTTTACTTGTTTATTATATTTATAGGCACTTGTTGGAGAGACCATGGAAAGTCTCAATGAAAATATTGTACGTGCATAGATCTAGAATTATAGAAATTGCTGATTTTTGTTTTGAGAAATTGTTATTGGTTATTTTTCTTTTTAATTTTTTATGTACAAAATTATCTGATTTAAAATAAACTAATATTTTTGTTTGTGTGTAAGTATGATTATATTATCTTTTACTTGATATTTTTGTTTTATGTACTCAAACTATTATTTAAAAATACACAATATTTTAATGGTAAATTATTACTTAATAAAAATAAAGATTAAAGTACACTTTTGGCCCTCTAAAATTTGGGTTGATTTCATTTTGGCCATTCATGTTAGATTTCATTTTTATATTGGTCCTGCTGTCAATTTTGTTAGTCATCTGACCATGAAATTTCTTCATTCTACAACATTTTATAATTAGCATTTCATGAAAGAATTAAACGTGAAGGACACTTGATAGTCATATTAATGGTACTGGAAATAAATGGCGTGGTGAATATGAAAATAGAATCAAACATGAATAGCCGAAATGTAATTCCCAAACTTGAAAGGCCAACAATGTACTTTAATAAATAAAAAGGGGGGGGGGGGGGGTGGGGGGGGAAGTATTCTCTAAGTAACATAACCAAATGCAATTTCATTCTAACACAATTATTTTTTTAAATGAATTTTGGCAGTATACTAAACTCTATTTCTTAGCAAAATGTATTTTGTCAAAATCCATTTTACTAGAAAGCATTCAAAAAATTAAACATGAAAACGACTTGTTTGGGTAAACTAGTCAATGCTCAATCAATATCAATCAACAAACACTAACGCTTGATTGAAGAGAGAAAAGGAGATACGTTAATGCTATGAGTTCTCAAATGGAATTTATTTGAGTGTTTTATTTTTTAGATAAGCATAGCGGGGAAGGAGGAGCTATAGTGCGAACCACAAATACAAGACATTACAAAGAATATCATTACCACTGAACTACCACTTTTTTTTTTAATGACATAAGAGAACTTCACTCGTATTAGTTGTACAAAGCACATTGTACAACAATCTCACTGGTAATCAAACACCTACAAGTAATTGAACCCACCCACCAAAACCAATTACCAAGTAACCCAGGAGCTTCTCACCCCTTATGGGCTAAGCAATTTATTCTCATGCCACTAAACCATCACCTAAACCCCATATGTGTGTCTTTGAGTATGTAACATTTTGGAAAATATTTTCCGCTCTTTGAAAGCGGAAAACATATTTCACTCTATTGGGCTTTTGTCCATCGAAAACCCCATCTGTAAGTCTCACATTTTCCGGCTGTTATAGCACCAAAGCACTACCGATAACATGAAAATGGCAGAGCAGCTTATATGAAAATTATTTGTAGTAAATGTATTTACAACAAAAATGGATATTTATCAACATTTTCTAAAACAAAATTAGAGCCACTGTTGTCCTCAACCATCCTGCAAGAATCTAACCACAATTTCCTAACCCGTGATGTATAATTTGAATGAAAGAAAGAAAAATCGAAAGATGACAATTTCTTTAGCGCCCCACTGCCCCCAACCCCCCCTTCTCTCTTCTCTCTATTAAAAAAAAAGAACTAAAATGAATTGTTATCTCTACTACCAGCAATAACTTTACGATGACGCTTCTGACCAGATCGCCTCTCTCCTTTTCGCCTATTGCTCTTCTTCACTGGAGACCTTACAATTGGAATAGAACGAGGCAAAGGTGGTGGATGACGGATAACCGGACTAACTGGACGAGGCCTGGGGGGAGGCTTTACACCTTTGTGGTAATCCTGTATGTCAAAAATTTCACACTGAGCATATACAAAAGAGAATCCAATAATTTTTTTCTCCAGGAAATGGGTTGGGGATTGGGGGAGGGGGGGAAGGGGGGGGTGGGGGTAAGAATTTACTTTTATCTGTATGTTTTTAACCAGTTTCAAATGCAGACACTAGAATGCAACTAGGAACATTCAACTTTCCAACATTTTCTGGGGAAGAGAAATTCCTCCCGTGGCAGCATTATGGGAAATGGACATTAAAGATTTAAATGCTATAAACACCAAAAGAATGACAAATTAAATAAGATAGAAGTGGAAAAAACCTTCCCCATCCTGACAAATTTTCTTCACACTCCCATAATATAGGACCAGCTGCACCTTAACTACCCAGAGAAAGGAAACTGGGGAAGAAAGCAGAGAAAACTACGATTCCTTTAGCAGGGAAAAAAACATAATAACATAAATATGTACGTGCATCTGCCTGTGTCTGTCTGACCCAATGGCATGTTCTCATGCAAATTACACCACTTTAAGAAAAGTGGTACCAATCAATGTGCTAACAGAATGTCCTACTCTTTATCTTGAGTATAAACTTAGATCAAACTAGCCTTCTAATGAGAAATAAATGCAAATTTGACTTAAGCTTAAATGCTCTAAAAAAATTCCTGCATTCATATGGCAATAAGTAAATGCTAACCTGTATCACAAAGTTACGTCTTTCACAATCCTCGAACATATTGATGCTCCAACTAACTTTTGACATTATTTTGTCTCTAACAGTGGAAAAGCTTAACTGATCCCTAGGAGTAAAACGATCAACTTCATTGAACCATAGACAGGTAAATAGATTTGTGATGGGAATGTGCTCCTTTACAATGACGCAACCTTCAGGAACATCTGCAAAAACATGTACAATTGCAAGAATAAAATATGTACATGTATAAATATCTTTGAAGATATTCATGCAAACATGAATGCATGAAACCTACCACTAGTAATCGGAAGCTTAGACTCATTATATGCTGTTAAATTCTCCTCCCTTCTATAAAAATCGATCTGGTAGTCAATGGAGGCATTGTCGAATTTCCCAGCATTTTTATTAGCTTCAGCCTCTACAAACACATCATAGCGTTTATAGTGTCTTGAGATGGCAATATTAGCATTTTCACGCCACAAGAACCTGGCAATATAGTAAAAAATATTAATTGATTTCCTATGAGCTCAGATAACCATGTCCCTTCCTCCATTCATGAACATCAATGCCATAGATTCTTCAAAAAATAAAGCAGGTGATCAAGAGGAAATCTACAATTACATTACTTGCATCGGTAAACAATATTGACAATATCTACAATTATTTATCTGAATTAAGAAATAATAAATTTCTTGAATATCAAAATTTATAAAATTTTGAGAGAAATAAAGCTAGTGAATAGGTAAATATCCAATTACACTACTTGGGTCAAAGATCATTCTTGGAAACATATCAGATATGGTGCAGCTCTCTGAAGCCTGTTTTACCCTATAAATGTCTTAGCCATTAAGAAATCACCTACATAGAGGTTTCCACATACCAAGAGCATAAAAGGTAAACACAAACAGCTGACGGGATGTACCTCTCAAGAATTTGATATGGATCCACAACAAGCTGGAGCTTTCCATCAATCCATATAGAGTACCGCACATTGGGGAAGATCCTATGCAATAGAAGCTTTGGAACCTGTCACGAGTACATAGAGGATCAAAATCTAATACACCTTTGGACTCAAAAGGTTTCTAATTTCTTCATCACAATTTTTCCCCATAATAGATTGCAGGGGTACCTAATATAAAAAATGAAATGCAGATAATTTTCCTCCTTTGAGCCAGCATTGACCCCATGGCATATTTGTAAAGTTCAATTTTGTTATTAGTAAAACCTACAACTAATTTCACCTTGTTGCTTCTTTCATGGATTTATAGTAGTAAAACAGGACAATTTTTTTTTTAAATTATTTAATGGGAGAGGAGCAAAAGATTTTACCTTCCTGAATATTTAATAGAAGCTTGGAAGTGGAACTGGGGAAGTGAATAATTTAGATTTAATTGAAATAGGTAGATTTAAGAGCTTGAGAAAACTGAACCATTGTTTCTTACTTTTGAGAGAATTTGAAGGGAAGTAGAGGTTGGGGTTGACATAACTAAATTCAAATAAAAAATTACTTTGTTTTTTCACACGTTAAACATATTAAATCCTTACTTTTAGGGGGAAAAAAAAAGGTATTAACAACACAACAATCTTTGGACCAACTTCAGGTGGAGAGTCATACCAAACAATATAGTTGGCATGCATGTGTATATACATGCATAAAATCATACACAAACACAACCCAAAATCCTTCTGTGATGATGTGTAAAAAAAAAGTAAAAAATAGAAACCAACAAACAATTTTTTTAAACATTATTATACAACAAGGTAGGATGATGAAAGACTGAAAAAGAAGAACTGTTGGATTTAACTGACCATGTCATCCCCCAAGATTTGCTACAATATAAAGGCCACCACAATATAACCCTTGCATATTGAAGTTTAATTGAACTAAAAACAGGTAAAAGTCCTAGCACACAAGTATACAGGTTCTAAAATTACAAAGATCAAGGAACTCCAAAAAAAGAACAATTAACATCCAGAATAGTCCTAAGTCAATCAAACAACGATCCAAGAAACCGGGTTTCCGTTGAAGCAATGAGGCTTCAAGTCCTTCAAACATCCTAGAATTGCGCTTCCCCTAAATACAATACATCAAACATAATGGAATAGCATTCAACAAATCAGAGCTTTGATGACTCTTGAAGTCACCTCTCCAACAAGCTAAGAGATCTTATTGGCATGACCTAAGATACAGAAAATAAGGAAAAGACCATAAACTAAAGTTCCCTACATATGACACCACACATGCTGCCACTAATAAAGGCCCAACTTGCTATGATGGTGTCCTATGCAGATTGCAGTTGATCCTCTGCTTTTATAAAGCAGTTTTTTTTTTTATAGAGAATTTTACGACTTTTTTTTTTCTTTTTCAAATAGATAATTTACACATGCATCTAATGAGTTTGGAGCAGAAAGCTCACATATACTTCAGATCCTTATCTGAAAATATTCATTGCCAAGGAATGATAACACCAGGCTCTTTAATCAAATATTCAATCACAAAAGGACCACAATTAAAGTACACGCTCCATAGCCCAAATTAGCTTCAGCACTTAATCTAGCAATAAAAGCATCAATCTTATTTTGTCAAGATACCAAATTTCATGTAGATCTATTGGCTAGGAGATCCTACCAAGTGGGTTTTAAATGCAATGCAGAGGCCCAAGGAGGGGCCAGGTGAGAAAGGACAACACTAGACAAGGGAAAAAAGAATTTAACTGCTGTGCTGACTGAAAAAAATTTACATAAGCATTCCATTCAAAATACCACCACAAGTCCTAATTATAGTTTGAAAGCATTATAGTTGTTGTAAACTCAACTTCCCAGAACTTCCTCATTCCTCAGATATCATAAACCAAAAGTTTACATATATATACACAGCTCCAAGTAACATTGATTTTTTCTAATAGAACCTTTATAGAAATGGTTTCAGTGCTCACAACTCAACTTCCAAGTTTTTCCACTGAAACTCCCTTGACCTTGCCAAGATACAGATTCTGGGCCAAATGTCTTCTTGACTTCTTTCCACTATATATTGTACATAGAATCATATCTGACCATGTAAATTCCTAACTACTTCAATTTTAATCCATTAGCAAATTCAAATTTCCGGCACTTCATCAGCAAATAATTTCAAGGGCTTTCTTTTTAGTATAGATCTTGATTAGGTATTTGAAGGCCCCAATAATACAAATTATCAACTAATATGTTGTAAAAAGCATAATCAGTACGGCAAAGTCAAATTAAATTATGAAAAAATATACTAGAAGTAATAGATGAAATTTAGAGCAAATTGTTACATTATACACATATCATCTTCACATTCACCAAGATAAATCTATGTTATGAAGTATCCTATCAAAAACTAGTGATGGAGGGAGAGAGAGAGAGAAAGAGAGTGAGAAGAATAATATGATGATTTCCATTCTGAAATTTTTTTTTTTTTTTAAATTATGACAATGCTTTCTTTTTCCCTACAATTTTCATGGCTATGCTTTGCAATAACTATTTCAGGACATCACCATCCGATGCTTGAAAGAACTCATCAAAGATATTTGCCTCTATGCATTTTTGTATCTGATAGAGATTGGAAAATACCAAAACTAATACAACTCAGGCAACCTATCTGTACTTTAAGCATTAGTTACAAAATAAAGAATCGCTTTGGTCAGTATCAATACATTCAGATTTATGGTGTAAAGGCAAAACAAAGATATAATAATTACTAAATTAGTATATGCTTGCATATTGGTATAACAGAATAGGAAGATATATAACAAAAGTTAACTGGAAAATAGACATGTAAACATGCATTCTCTACTTTACCCTTGAATATAAAAGAATTAATTAATATGCAAACTTTTTTTTATATATATATCATGTCATGTTTGATATAGGATCAAAAACAAGAAGCAAATCTACTGGTTTAAAAACAAATGAAAACAAAACAAAACCAAACAAACAACAACAAACTGACCTTTCCATTACGTCTTGGATCAGTGTATGGAATATTACGAACAACAATGATTCTCCAAAATCCAAACTTCTTACTGCTATCCAAGTCACTAGAATTCTTCATAACAGCTTCCGTCTTTTCATCAATAAACATATAAAAAGGAACATTTTTCCTTGCTGCTTCACTAATGTTCCTGGGCTGTTGGATATTGTCATAGTTTCCTAGCAAACGTGCAATCATGAGGACAAGCAAATTATATGTATAAAATTAAGAAAGTCTTTATAGAATGTCTTATGCTCAGTAGTACCAAAAATGGCTGATGCAACAATAACCTCATGGAACTGCTCCAGCTCCATAAGATCAGCTTCATCAATATCAAATCCGCTCCGGTCACCAGGTTTGCTTCCTTTAACAAATCTGATTAAAACAATATGCACCAGCAGAAAAGGACAGAAAGTCAGATGCATTTAGCTGAAAGAATAAAAACGAAAACATTAATATTCTTTACAAGCTATTGTGGACAATGAAGATCATACATAAGCAAAATGCAACAATAAGAACCAAACTTAAACCTACCCACAGTGTACTGTCATTGACTCTTTTATATCAAAAGATTCATTCCTCTGCTTCATAGAAGGATATCCACCAAAGTCAGAGCCTCCATGAATCTCAGTTTTAATAGGATTTTCATCATGAACATAGGTCAAATTCTGAAGCACTGGTGATTTTGATGGAGAGCTCGGCATGCTAGCTATAGCGTCCTCAACAGGAAGGTAACATACTTCACATGCTGAAAAGAAAATGAGAAAGAACGCAATCAACAACACTTTACCAGAACAAATTAGAAGACTTATTTTAATATTAGAAAGTGTGTGGTTACAAAAAAGTACGTCGCTCATAATAGTTAAAAGAAACCCTCAAACTTACGGCGTGGTCCGATCTTTTTACTACCAGGAGGGGGGGGAGGAGGAAGTGTAAAATTTTCACATTGATGGCCCAATCGAGGGGTAGACCTTATAACATCTGTAAGTGTTGTAATAGTAGCAGAAGGAGGAATTGATGGGGCTCTACTTTGATCACTTCCTCCCGAAGAGTTCTGTCCAGAAGAATTGTTATCCCCAAGGCTATTTTCTACTTCCAGTGGATTTGAAAATACAGGAAAATCTGAGCGATATGGCGTCATGCTTCCAATATGTAAAGTGATGTTTGATTCTGGAGCATCATCATTCAAAAAGTAAACCATAAAGACACAGGATGTCAACCTCAAACAATTCAGAAGAAGAACAGCTAAAAAGCAAAACAAAGGTAATAAGTAGCACAATGAAAAACCTAAATAGAAAGTTAACAGGATCATGAAACTCATAGCAATGGAAAGTGTGCCTCAAAATAACCTAGATTCAGCTTCACAATAAAAAGTGTAAAGAGGTCAACTCTATCGAGTCATCTCTTGGTTGAAATTGTAAAATAATAATAATAATAATCATAATAATAATAAAAATAAAAAGGACTATTTTGAACTCAACAAGCCATGGTGAACAATAACTATTAGGTTCCCAATCATAAATAGCAGTGACAATAATTCCAATTCTACATCATAACAACTCACAATCAAGGGGAAAAAAAAGGAATGGGGATAGAAACAGACCTTTATTAACTGTAAAGGAACCAAATACAAAAACCAAAAGAGCAAGGACAACCAAGAGGAGCATTGCAACCCTCCTTCGACCAACATATCGACAAATAAAGGGAAGAAGCCTTTCCTTCTCCCTTGAACTAGAAAGAAGCATCTTTGAAGGCTTTCGCACAAGTACCGGTGATGCCTGAGTAGCCTGCAAGAAACCATTCTGAAACTGTTGTTGCAGAGAACCATAACTTGAAGTACGTAAACCCAATGACCCTCCAGTCATTGTACCTTCACTTCCACAAGTTTTGGTCTCATCTCCTTTCTATTTTATAAACCCCTCTCATTCACAAATCCTGAAATTGTCTTCCAAAGTTAACTACCAAAATGCCAAGACCAAGTCCAACTTCAGTACCAATACCACCACCAAATAGTCTACCAAATCACTAAACAAATCTCCAAATGTATGACCTCACATTCACAAACCAACAATTCTTTACATTCAAAAACACCAATTCCCAAACTTTAATCCTAATGCACAAAGTTACTACAATATGAATCCTAAAAAATCAGACCCACTTCAAAGTTTCCACTAAACTTTCAAATACTACAATCTCAAACACCAATGTGATCCAATTCTAAAGAATAAAATATTTACAAGAAAAAAAAAATTCCAACTTGGATCAAATTGGAACCTGCAAATCACAAATAAGAATCAGAATCCAAAACTTCTTTCGAAATTCAAATCTATCTCCAAAGTCCAGAGCCTATCAGATCAATGCCTACACAAAAACTTTTTATTCCTTAAAAAAACCAAAAACCCAATAATGAGAAACAGAGATTCAGAGAAAAAAAAAAAAAAAAAAGACTTACCTCTATGCCAATGCGCCTCAAATTCCAAAACCCAAATCAAAATCCTAAACTTTAAGTCTTTATATGAACTGGGTTTTTCCTATTGGGATCGAATTCAAGAGTTTCTGTTCCGAAAAATTCTTAGGGAAACTCTTTGTTACGTGGGATTGGCTTTCGCGGTTCTCTCTATGCCCTCTCTCTCTCTCTCTCTCTCTCACAATGTGAAAAGTTTTTAATATCTTATCTCTTTTTTCAAAAACAAAAAAACAAAACAAAACAAACTTTGAATTTTGATTTTTGAAAACTTTAAGAAACGTAAAATCATAGAACTCTGAATACAAAACAATTCTGTCTGTACTGATATGCAATTTAAAAATATTGGTATTTTTTAACAAAAAGTTAGAAATAAAAAAAAAATAAAAAACTGATATTTAATCAATAAAAGTTTTTTAATTAAAGATTTCGTAATTACTACTAATTAGTTTTTTTTTTTTTTTTCGTAACAAGGACTTACTAAAAATTTGAAACTAATTCTTTTTTTTATTTTGAAGAATCTAATTGTTTGTTAAAAAAAAAAGTTTAACAGGTTGGCTAAGAGTCATGATAGCACGTCACAATTGTATGATATCATTTTATATTTTTTTAAATGAACATTATTTCATGTCGTATAGAAACTATATAGAAATTGGTTTGTTTTAAGTTTTTTATTTTATTTTATTTTATTTATTTTTAGTTTATTGATTAATAAGAAGACTAATTTGGGACAACATCAAAGCAAGCAACCGATAAGTCTATAATATAATAATAATGATATGATGATAGTTGTTGTAGCTTAGATGGTAAGAAGGACCGTGTTCAATTTATACTTTATGAAATTCAAAACAAGATTTTTTTTTTTTTTTTTTTTTTTTTTGAGAAAGAAATCCAAAACAACAATTGTTGCTTTATAATTCGTGAAATTTTTTGTTACCGCCAAATAAAATAACATGCAGGAGAGCCTTGCATAATTCGTGAATTTAGATAATAGTAAATTTTACTTTATATGTGTTTGGCCCCCACTTTTAAAATTAATTTTTTTAAATGATGAAAACAAAATTAAAATGTTTGGGAAACCATTTCTATTTTTTATTTTTTTTTTAAAATTACAAAAAATAACGTATAGAATATGTAAATTACTTTATTTTTTTATAATGATAAGAGATTAAAGCTTATGTATCTTTTTTTTTATAATAATGATAATTTCAAATTTGAAGTGTGAGAACTTTTTTTTTTTTTTTGTGATAAAGATAAGCTCCTTAATTTAAGAGATAAAAGAATTTAGACTATGTGGGTTCCACTATTTTTAATTTATTTACAACTATGCCATTATAAACGCTTTCTACATCTTGAAAACATCATTTCAGCCGTTTTCAAAATCTTGTACTGAACTAGTAAAATAGGATACAATTTTTTGAAAATTGTCTTTAAAGAATATCAGCCAAACAATAAATTCAAATATAGTACCCACTATTTTATGAATTGCAAAACAAAAAATTATATTTAAATATTTTTACCGAACAGGCCCTTAATAGGAATACTAATTCTTATGAAATGTAAAAATTCTAACTCCCATTTTTTAGATAAGAAATGTCAATTCTCACATAATATAACATATATTTGTAAGAATTTCCAAAATGAAATTTATATTCCAATTTTCACTTCTTATTTTCTCCCCTTATACTTAACTATATAGAGCTGATTTATTGTTATTATTATTATTATTATTATTATTATTATTATTATTATTTTCTTCCAAAGAAAGATGTTATCAATGTACAAGAGTATCTTTCTTCCATAATATTTATAAAAAAATTAAAAAGAGTATCTTTCTCATTTAAAATCATACATAATTTTCAAGTTATATCAACTATTAGTTCCTAAATGAGTTTGTATAAGTTTTTTAAAAAAATAAATTTTAAATAACGTTGTTTGAATTTAGTATAAATTCAAATTGCAAATATATCCGAACAAAAGTGTCAATTCTTGGGAATGTTCTTGCGAATTTAAATTTTCAAACATTTATAACAATCGAATTTGTAATTATCAACAATTGAACAAGATGAGTTTGAACACGTGGAATTCTCAAATAGAGTAGTTTTTATGATAGCAAACAAAACTTGACCACTTACCACTTTACAGAAGAACCACAACACCTTACTTTTACTACCGCAAACATTTAGTGCGATGGTCACTTCACAAGTAAAAGTGATTGTGGAGTGTGGGGGATAAGGGCCGTGGTTCAAATCTCTAGGAAGGATCTTCACACACATATACACTTAGATTAGACTAGAGTAGAAAATCTATCTTAAAAAAAAAAAAAAAAAAAAAACCTTACTTTTAAGAAAAGATTAAAAGAAAATAAAAATAAAACCTAACATGGTTTCCTTACTGCCAAGCCCGTTTACTAAACAAAATTACAACAATAATTATTGTTGTTGTTTTTAAATTTCTATATATACAGCATCCCGTGAAAAAAAGAGAGGTTGGAGTGACTTCTAAATATTGATATTGTCAACAATAATTTACTATTTTCACAATCTCTTAGTTGAAAACGTTCAAGAATATGGTGTACACTGGCTGACAATGATAACTTTAGATTATTCTCTCTTTTTTTATTAACCTTTAGATTATTCAAAAACTTGATGCTTTTATAATTCATATTAACGATAAAGGCAAAAGATATTATTATGCAATTGATGAACATAAAATGTATTTAGCTCTTATTGTTATTGATTAAATTGCCATTATTATTTATTCTTCTTCTTCTTCTTTTTCCTTGATACTATTATTGATTCAACACAAATGGAGATTAGCTTTGGGAATGTGCATAGATTTTTTTTTTTTTTTTTTGAGAAGAATGTGCATAGATAGTTAGATACACAACCTTGTGGACTAATTTTGTTCCCGAAATTCAGGCCACAATTTTTGTATTGGAGGTTAGTTTTCAGTTTGAGCTGCCAACCTTCTCCTAAAGCAACTGGGTTTGTCAATCCCAGATTTTCCAATTGAATGATTCTTTCGCTTTCCTTCTTTCTTTTTATAATAATGCTTTGAAGATCACGACAAAGGGAAAAAAAAAATGAATGAGTATTTTGACGGCTCAACCATAGGAAACAAAATTTTATAGTCATTTTCTATCTTAAAACCACAAAATCTTTTACAAATTACTAATGTAATGATTGATGAATAATTATTAATAAATTAAAAGGTGATGTCAATGGTAGACCCAAATTATAACCGATAAAAATTTGTAACATTAATAGTTTTTAAAATAGTTTGTAGTTGTAGAATTACCCAACTTTTATATGTATATATATATATATATATATATATATATATATATATATATATATATATATATATATAATTACAATAGGAAAGAGGGAGCATCATAAGGTGCCAAACCACCAACCATTAAAGTTACAATGTTCTTAGCTGATGATGCCGAAAAAATCACCAGTAAGGTGCAAGCACTCACACACCGAGACCACACCTGCAAAAAGAAAAGAAAAGGCCTAACAGAGAGCACCGGTGTGGTGCCGGCCAAAAACCTTCCGAAAGTCAAGTTAGAGTCTTTTTACAACCCTAGAGTGCCAGAGTCGATAATTATGCCTACCTTGATTTACGAGGGTTTCGGCGTATTTATAGTGGTGTAAGGTTAGCATCCATGGCTTGATTATGAAGTCATTTCCTTCTAGGATTAGGACTCTTTCCTTTTGGATACCTTCTATTAAGGCTAAACGTACGATACAAGAATTCTTCTTATGTATGTTCACGTGGAGATCAAGTAAGGCCACATCAGCCCTAATTATATAGTGTGAATCCTTATTTAAGGCTTCTTAGAAATAATCCCAGAAGGATGATCCCTGCATCATACCCGTCCGTCCCTGTGGATCCATCCTCCTTGGCCATGTTAAACATCGTCATCTTTATGTCGTCATATTTACCAGGTAAGTCCGTCAAGCTCACTTTTATTCCCCTTCAGTTGCCCCCTCATTCCATGAGACCGTCACCGCTCCTTTGCGGTTTTATGGAATGACGGTTAGCTATGACACTTGGCGGGTGTGTTAATGACAGACAGGCTGGAATATTATCATAAATGCGCCAGGGACACGTGGGGGTATTTTATTGGTTGTTTGCTGGAATCAATGTGTCCTTTCGTATTCCGTGCCCTCTGCTCTATAAAAGTGTGCCTTCTCCTTCATCATTCTCACATTCTTATAAAAAATTTTGCAATCGGAGCGCCACCATTGTTTACTTTGCGCACTTGTACCGTCCTGCTAATATCTCCGTCATCCTACATTGCTTGATTTCAATCCGAAATGTACTTTTGAACTTTTCTCTTTTTTTATGTACTTTCTGTAGATCTGTCAGTGTTTTAGGTTTTACCGTCACATGTAAGTAATGTCTAGTGCGTCGAGTAATCAGTCGTTTGTCCGCGACGGGGCGGGCTACGATGAAGGATTCCCGTCGGGTCAAAAAGATCCTGACACTTCAAGTGAAGAAAGGAATCTGTCCGCTTCTTCTCCTTCCTCGGATGACGAAGGTTTGGAATCGGATAGTTCAGAGTCTTCAAGTGATGGCCTGGACGGTGTCGATCCCCCTGTTCAATTTGTAATCGGTCTTGACGACCTTAGAGAGTTCGTCATGCTACCCCTGTGGACGGTCAATGATTTTAGGTCCACAGTCACCGAATCTCATTTCAAAACAATTAGGTTGAAGTACCAAATTCCTGACAACGTCCGTCTCCGTCTACACCACAAATCCGAGAAGTGTTATTATAGGGGTGTCGACGGTGTTGGGATCTATGAGCAAGCACTAAAGGCCGGGCTCAGATTTCCTCTAAGTTCTCTCCACCGTCGACTACTTCAATATCTTGGTCTATCCGTCACACAAATCTCCCCAAACGCCTGGAGAATTTTCATAGGCGTGGAGGTCTTGTACGGTGCTATGTCAAACGGTGCGCGAAGGCTGATGGTGGAAGAATTCTTTCATTGTTACCATCCTACGAAAATTGTAAAGTCAAAGGGTATGTATAACTTCGTAGCTAGGAGCCCGTTGTTAAGGCTTATCCGTGATACACCCGATTCCAATAGGGACTAGAAGAGCAGGTATTTTTTCTTGGAAGGGGACGAGTGGATGTGTCATCCAGGGAATAACACGTATATGCCCGTCGACACAACATGGGGCATAATGCCTCCGTCGGGTATGCAATTGCTTTTAGTTCCCGTATATTCAAACCTTTTATTTTTTGTAAGTTATTCTAATCGTCTTCTTTTGCAGCTCGAGACCGTCCGCAAGTTACCTTGGAGGAGTGGAGCTTCCTGGAGAGGATTTTTAACAAGACGAAGCTTGAGGAGAGGACGTGGGCACAATTAGTCACCCTCGACACACTCCATTGGTATTGTGACGGCCCCGAACCCACTTCTACCGCCCGTCGATACGACAGTCGAGTTTGCAAACGTAAGCCCGTCATAAACACTTTCAGTTTCACTTACCCATTCTTTTCTAATGCTGCATATCCGTCTTTTCTTTGCAGAAATGAACGCTGCCAAGAGAAGAGCATTCATCAAGCAGCAAGCAGCAAAGAAGAAACAAGAAGCCAGTCAAGTTAAGGGGACGGGTCCATCCATTCCGTCCAAACGAAACCAACCGAAGAAGATGGACTGTTAGCCAAAAAAGCAGAAGACCACTCCTGAGCCCGTTGTAGCGTTGGAGGCTGAGACCAAAAGAACGGTCACTCCCATGGGGCATGGGAAGGGCAAAGGTCTGATGAAAGGTCCCCCTCCCACTGGCGAGAAACCACCCGTCCTCCCGGGAGAAGATTCCAAGTATGCCTTGGAAAAACTCTCGTCTATCCTTACCGTCGATGATTATGAGGACCTTGGCAACCACGCTACGGAGGCGATGGGAAAGACGGGCCTTTTTACTATTGCTCAGGTACTTAAACCCGTCCTGAACCTTGAAACTGTCCTTATTTATCCGTCGTTTACATCATGTTTATTTTGACTTTGTTTTCAGGCCATGTTGATGATGAAGGGGCTCATGGGTCGTTGTCTGAATCATGAGACGACCTTGGACCGTCTTAGGAAAAAGAATAAGACGATGGAGGACGAGCTTCATGATCTAAAGACCTAGAAGATCAATATGGAGAGAAAACTCAAATGTTCGGAGCAGGTTAGAGGAGAGCTCGAGAGGCAAACGGAGCAACTGACGCAAATTCTGAAGGACAAGGAAAAGGAGTTGACGGACGCCAGGACGCCAGGACTCAGCTCCGTGATGCTAAAGAAATGGAGATCCGGGAGTATCATGACTTCGACCTTCTTCTGGCAGAGCTTGGAAGCTCCTTCGTTGACGGATTCGACGATGCCTTCCGTCAGGTCAAGGCATCATATCCTGATCTTGACGTTTCGCATGTCTCCATCGACGCTCAAGGGCAAACACTAGCTCATTTCGTCCATTTAGAAAGTACAGAAGATGTGTTTGCCGTCACTGCTCCTCTTATGGACGAAGGCCAGACTCTTCCTCAAGATCAACCAGACGACAACCAGAAAGCTGAAAGCACTCCTCCCAAGCAGTAGTTTTTTTTTTTTTTTTTAAATGTCAAGGACAATATTTTAACCGTCGTAATTTTTGTTGAACCGTCGTAATTTGTTTGTGGACATAGTTCCTTTTATGAGATTTAACCAGCTTATTCGCTTGATTTTATCCGTCGTGAATTTTAATTTATTGCTCATATTATAGATAATCTAATCATGTCGCAGAGGTTCGTCCAATTTGTGAATTGTATACGATTAGGACATCTATTATCTATGATGTCCGTTCATCTCATAATTTGATCTGTACATTTCATCCTCGAGAGGATGATCCGTCCATTGTGTGAACTTGGTAGATATTCATCCCTTTTGGATGATCCGTCTACTATGTGGACTTAACATATTTTCATCCTTGTCGGATGATCCGTCCACTATGTGGACTTAAAATATTTCCATCCTTTTGGATGATTCGTCCACTATGTGGACTTGGTAGATATTCATCCTTTTAGATGATCCGTCCACTATGTGGACTTGACATATTTCCATCCTTTTAGATGATCCGTCCACTGTGTGGACTTGGTAGATATTCATCCATTTTGGATGATCCGTCCACTGTGTGGACTTGGTAGATATTCATCCATTTTGGATGATCCGTCCACTATGTGGACTTAGTAGATTTTCATCCTTGTTGGATGATCCGTCCACTATGTGGACTTGACATATTTCCATCCTTTTGGATGATCCGTCCACTGTGTGGACTTGGTAGATTTTAAGCAAAACACATTCCATACGTTTTAAATAAAACTCCTCTCATTATGATATACTGGTAGGCTATATTGTTCGTGAAAAATAAAAAACTTTGGCTTTAATAAGCAAAAATTATGACTGTCTAAAAATAAACTGGAAACGAGGAGGTAGATATTGCTACTGTCTTTGCCCTTTGTCTACTGGTAGTATTTCTTCAGGTCCTCTGTGTTCCATGGATGGCTCAACTTTCTTCCGTCTAATGTCTCTAAGTAGTACGTTCCTTTCCTATGCCATGAAATGATTCTGTATGGTCCTTCCTAGTTAGGACCCAGTTTTCCTTAGGAGGCATCCTTTGTAGTGCCGAGTACTTTTCGTAAGACCAGATCTCCCACCTGGAAATCTCTGTGCCTAACCTTGGAGTTGTAATGTTTTTCCATCATGTCTTGGTATCACACTAGTCTCTGTGCAGCTGCTGCCCTGACTTCGTCTACAAGGTCGAGTTATAAACGCAAAGCTTCGTCATTCTTGCTCTCATCGTAGTTTTCCACACGGTAGCTTATTAATCCTACTTCTGCCTGTATAAGGGCCTCAGTACCATACGCCAATCAAAACAGTGTCTCTCATGTCGGTGTTCTCGCTGTTGTCCTGTACGCCCATAAAACACTTGGTAATTCATCCGGCCATATGCCCTTTGCCCCCTCGAGCCGGGTCTTGATAATCTTCAACAAGGACCGGTTCGTGACTTCAATTTGTCCGTTAGCCCACGGGTGGGCGGGCGACGAGTAGTGATTCTTGATCCCTAGCTGAGAACAGAAGTCTCTGAATGTGTCATTGTCGAATTGTTTTCCATTGTCGGAAACCAGCACCCTTGGAATTCCATATCTGCAAATAATACTTCTCCATACAAGCCTCTGCTTCCACCCATTTGGTGAAGTAGTCAATACCAACCACTAAGAACTTTAGCTGCCTTACTGCTGTTGGGAAAGGACCCATGATGTCTAACCCCCATTGTGCAAAGGGCCATGGGGCCGTCATAGGGGTAAGCTCTTCCGTTGGTTGCCTTATAAAATTGCCAAACCGTTGGCACTTGTCGCAAGCTCTAACATATGTGTGGGCATCCTTCTGCATTGTTGGCCAGTAGTATCCTGCTCGGAGTAGCTTGTGCACTAAAGACCTTGATCCAGAATGGTTTCCACAAACTCCTTCATGGACCTCCCTCATCACGTAATCTACTTCTCCGCGGCCGAGGCATCTTAGGTATGGTCGGGAGAATCCTCTTTTGTATAGGACGTCTTTGATCAAGACGAAACGGGCAACTTTAACCTTCAATTTCCTTGCGTCTTCTTTGTTATCGGGCAGCTTGCCTTCCTTGAGATACGCCATTATTGGAGCCGTCCAACAACACTCATTGCTTACCTCCTACATGCTAACGTCATCTAATAATGATGAAAGTTGGACGAAGGATAATACCTGTCTAGGGATGATCATGGGTTCGGCCGAAGCTGCCTTTGCGAGTCGATCCGCTTCTTGGTTCTCCTCTCTTGGGATTTGAATCATCGTGAATTGGAGGTTATTCGTTCGACCCTTCACTTCCCCAAGGTACCTTTTCATCCTCTTATTCTTGCAATCATAGCTCCCATTAATCCGACTGGCCACTATTTGGAATCGAAGTAGACAACCGCCCTCTTAGCTCCTGCCGCTTTCGCAAGCTCCAGTCCTACAACCAAGGCCTCGTATTCTGCTTCGTTGTTAGTAGTGGTGAAGTCCAGACGGATCATGCACTCAATCTTGTCTCCTTCCGGGGTGTAGAGTACGACTCCAACACCTCCAGCATGCTTATTAGAAGATCCGTCTGTATAAATTCTCCATATGGACGTCTCTTCTGCCCCCTGCTCCTTTGCGGTAGTGAATTCGGCAACGAAGTCTGCCAATATCTGTCCTTTCACTGCCGTCCATGGCTGATATTGGATATCGAATTCACTTAGCTTGATTGCCCATAGCGCCATTCGTCCAGCAGTTTCGAGATTACTCATTGTTCTCTGTAAGAGTTTATCTGTCAGGACATTTATGGTGTGTGCTTGAAAGTATGGCTTGAGCTTCCGAGCCGCGGTCACAAGAGCAAATGCGAGTTTTTCCATCTGAGAGTATCTCTCTTTTGCTCCTCTTAGTGCCCGGCTTATAAAGTACACGGGCTTTTGAACCCTTCCTTCTTCTCTAATGAGAGCTGCACTGACCGCGGCTGAGGAGACGGCAAGGTACAAGAATAATTCTTCCCCCGGCATAAATGGGCTAAGCAACGGCGGAGCGGAGAGATATATCTTTAACTCTTCAAATGCCTTTTGGCACTCGTCTATCCATTCAAATGATCTCTTCAGTGTTCGGAAGAATGGGAGGCATTTGTCCGTCGCTCTTGATACAAACCTGTTTAAGGCTACTATCTTCCCGGTCAAGCTTTGTACTTCCTTTACCGTCCTTGGAGGAGACAGTTCCATAATCGCCTTTACTTTCTCTGGATTGACTTCAATGCCCCTCTGGGATACCATAAATCCCAAGAATTTTCCTGCGGTTACTCTGAACGCGCATTTGTTCGGATTCAGCTTCATCTTGTATGTTCGAAGAGTATTGAAAGTCTCCTGGAGGTCCTTCAGGTGATCAGACACCTTTACGCTTTTTACCAACATATCATCCACGTAAACCTGCACGTTTCTGCCAATTTGGTGCGCGAACATCTTATTCATCAATCTCTGATATGTGGCTCCCGCGTTTTTAAGCCCAAAAGGCATTACCTTGTAGCAAAAAAGCCCCTGACTCGTTACAAACGAGGTTTTCTCTTGACCAGTCTTATCCAATTTGATTTGGTTGTAGCCGAAGAAGGCATCCATGAAACTCAAAAGTTCATGTCTTGCGGTGGAGTCTACCAGGGTGTCAATGCGTGGGAGTGGGTAGCTGTCCTTAGGGTAGGCCCTATTCAGATCCGTGAAGTCGACACACATTCTCCACTTCCCGTTGGCCTTCTTGACCATTACTACACTTGCCAACCAATCAGGGTAGTACACCTCGCGTATGAAGTCTGCTTCTTGTAGCTTCCGTACTTCTTCTGCTATGGCTCGATCTCGTTCGGGGGCGAACACTCGCTTCTTCTGTCGAACAGGAGAGAAAGAGGGTGACATGTTCAACCTGTGAACTATGACTGTTGGATCTATTCCCGGCATATCCTCGTGACTCCATGCAAAAACATCTTGTTTTTCTTTGAGGAATAATGTGAGCACTTGTCGAACTGTTTGGTTGGCGAGGGTACCGATTCTGGTTGTTTGGTCGGGCCTAGAATCATCCAATTGTACTTCTTCTAACTCTTCCACCGGTTCTGCCACTATTCTCTGTTCCTCGATGCTCATTGCTTGTAGGTGGTCATCCATTTCCATGATGGCGATGTAACATTCCCGTGCAGCCACCTGATTTCCCCGCAGCTCTCTAACTCCGTATTCGGTGGGGAATTTAACCATTAGATGGTAGGTAGAGGTGATAGCCTTCCATGCATTGAGAGTGGGTCGTCTGAGGATGGCGTTATATGCTGAAGAGCAGTCAACCACAAGAAAAGCTACATCCTTGGTTATTTGATGTGGGTAATCTCCAACCGTCACAGACAACGTGACGACGCCTAAAGGATAGACCCTTGTTCCTCCGAAGCCAACAAGGGGTGCGTTCGTTGGGATCAGTCGTTCCTTAGCAATCCCTATTTGCTGAAATGCGGGGTAGTAGAGGATATCTGCTGAGCTTCCATTGTCCACCAAAACTCGATGCATGTTGTAGTCCCCTGCCCGTATGCTGACCACGAGCGCGTCGTCATGTGGGTGGTGAAGGCATTGCGCATCTTTTTTCGAAAACCCGATGCTGGGGCTATCTCATCGTGTCACTTTTAGTGAGGAACCTGTCGATTGGATGCTTTGAACCGTCCGCAAGTAGGTCTTTCTGGCCTTTTTGGACGACCTTGCGGAAGTAGTGCCCCCTACAATCATCCATATATCTCCTACTGGTGGTCTAGGACGCTCGTTTTCCCGTCGGGGATTTTGTTACTGGAGTTGATCCATTCTCTCCTTCCTCACGAACCTCTGCAACCTTCCTTGCCTAATGAGGGCTTCAATTTGTTGCTTTAAGTCATAACAGTCCGTCATATCGTGGCCATGATCGCCATGAAAACGGCAGTATCTGTCTCTTGGCCTTTTGTTCAGATCTCTCTTCAGTTTGCCAGGAAACGTCAAGGTTCCTTCATCTTTGATATGCATTAACACTTGGTCAATTGGGGCTGTGAGGGGGTGAAGTTCGTGAATCTTCCCGTAGGCGGTTTGGGTCGTCGATCTTCCCATCGTTCTCTGGTTCTAGCCATTTTTGGTCCCTTGTCCGGTTATGTATCTTCTTGCCTTTCCCTCTTTCTGGGTTTGTCCTCTCGAGCCAGCAAGGCATCCTCTGCGTTCATATACTTCGTTGCCCTGTAAAACACTTCAGACATAGTCTTTGGGTCATTCTTGTATAGAGAAAACAAGAACTTACCCTTTCGTAGCCCGTTTGTGAACGCTGCCACAAGTATCTTGTCATCTGACTCATTTATCGAGAAGGCTTCCTTGTTAAAGCGGGCTATGTATGATCTTAAGGTCTCGTCTTCTCGTTGCCTAATGTTCAGCAGACACGCAGTAGACTTTTTATGCCGGTGACTCCCGATAAAGTGCGATACGAACTGTGCACCTAATTCCTTAAAAGTACTGATGGAATTAGGTGTCAACCTACTGTACCAATCCCTTGCAGGTCCTTTCAACGTGGTGAGAAAAGCCCTACACATGATTTCATTCGGTACACCCTGAAGATGCATTAGGGTCTTGAAAGATTCCAAGTGATCCAACGGGTCCTTGGATCCGTCGTAATTCTTCACCTGAGGCATGCGAAACTTTGAAGGAAGGGGGCATGAATTCACGAGCGCTGTGAAAGGCGAATCTGTTCTATGGACTAGGTCATCCAGGTCGCTGGAGATTCGTCCTCTGAGGGTGTTCATCATCACATCCATACGTTCCCTCATCTCCTGCATCTCGGCTGCTATATGAGTTGGTAAAGTGTCCGAGATGGCCGGTTGGTTTCTTGCCGCTCTGGTCTAGTCGGAGCGTTGCTACCCTCAGGCCCTTCTGCGTTCCTCTCCTGCGGACTAGCACCTTCCTGGTCTTCCTCTGGTGCGCTTGGGTGTGCATTCCTTTGCCGCAGTTGTTCTTCCAAATCATGATTCTGCTTGGTTAGGCGCTCAACCGCCGCCGCGAGTGTTTGGACTTGCCTCTCTAGAGCTGTGTTGTGCAGTTCGTCACCTTGATGGTTGGTTGTCGCCATCAATCGAGTGAGTACCATGCAAATTTTTGTCTCAGGAATAGAGCAAAGGCTAAATAACGTTTATTCCCACAGACGGCGCCAACTGATGATGCCGAAAAAATCACCAGTAAGCTGCAAGCACTCACACACCGAGACCACACCTGCAAAAAGAAAAGAGAAGACCTAATAGAGAGCACCGGTGTGGTGCCGGCCAAAAACCCTCCGAAGGTCAAGTTAGAGTCTTTTTACAACCTTAGAGTGCCAGAGTCGAGTTAATTATGCGTACCTTGATTTATGAGGGTTTCAGCGTATTTATAGTGGTGTAGGGTTAGCATCCATGCCTTGATTATGAAGTCCTTTCCTTCTAGGATTAGGACTCTTTCCTTTTGGATACCTTCTATTAAGGCTAAACGTACGATACAAGAATTCTTCTTATGTATGTTCACGTGGAGATCAAGTAAGGCCACATCAGCCCTAATTATATAGTGTGAATCCTTATTTAAGGCTTCTTGGAAATAATCCCAAAAGGATGATCCCTGCATCATACCCTTCCGTCCTTGTGGATCCGTCCTCCTTGGCCATGTTAAATACCGTCATCCTTATGTCGTCATATTTACCAGGTAAGTCTGTCAAGCTCACTTTTATTCCCCTTCATTAGCTTTAATTATGAGTTACAGTTAGCTCAATCAGTAAAGTTTCTAATAGTTTATTAAAATTGAAGAAGGTCAACACGGTGGAACAAGCAAAGTAAAGAAGAAAGAAGGAAAGACTACAGGGGAGTCCACGTGTTAGAGAAACAAGAAGAAGCAAATAGAAGAAGTGACCGATGTCTCCACGTGTCAGAGAAACAAGAAGAAGCAAATAGAAGTGACAGATGTCGAATTGTAATTGGATGTATTAAAACTTAGTCAATTAGTTATTTTTGGTAGAAAATTTGTTAGCATCTACTAGCCCCTGTTTCCGTGTATATTAAAGCATAAGTGATAATTATTTTGTAACTACTTTCATTTTTCTTCAATCAAAGAGTAAATTCAGTTTTCAATCTCTCTTTTTACTCTGTTTCTAATATAGTTGAATAAGAGATATGAGATTCAATCTCCACTTACATCAAAAACTGATCGGTAAATATTATTGTTATCACATGCTTAGTGCTCTTAATAAAATAAATAAGTTAAAAAAGAATTTTAAAAAAAAAAACATAATTACAGTGAAAGTGGTGGCAAGAGATGCCATTCAAAATTTCAAATATGAATTACAATAGCCCTAAGAAATTATGAGTTAATTTTATTTTTTATTGGTAAAAACAAACTTTTGTCCCTACAATTTGGGTTAGATTCTAATTTATTCATTCAATTTATTAAAAAAAAAAAAAGAGTTCACTTGAGTCTTCAAAATTCGTAAACAATAACAATTTTTCTTTTCTTTTCTTTTCTTTTCTTTTCTTTTTGAGAGAGTAAATATATCAAGTTAGTCCTTCAACTTTTCAAATTTCAAGGATCAAAATATAGGCTGACCCAGAATTTAGGGACCAATCTCATGTTTTCACTTTTTTTTTTTTTTAATTCATCATTCTTATAGTCCTTTTCAACTTTTAGTCCTTGATGGACAATTATTTTGTGGATTAGCTTACACGGGGTGGAGGGGGAATTGTCCCTGGCCCAGCCAAATTCCCCTCCCCCATCTTAAAATTTGATTTTTTTTTTTTCTCTTCCTCTTTTTATGGATTTTCTTTGTATGATTCTTTTTTGTTTATCTATATTATCATTAATAGATTATTGTTTATTTAAATGTCCAACTTCATTTAAAACAAAAATCTTTCTAATTTGATCAATGTCTGTTAAAGACTCAAAACCTATAAAAGGAAAAAAATGTTAAAAAAATAAAGAAGATAAGAGTTTTAATACAAAAAGAATTTTTTTTTAACTTTATTATGAGTTCTTCTAAGGACGTAACAAAAAATTATAGCAATTCATAGTATTTCCAAGTTAGAATACCACCTTACACATGGGTCATTAAAAAGAAAAGACTTAAATTGTAAATTGTAATGAGCCCATGTGTATGTGGTAAGCTAATTTAAAATTGTTGTGAAATTGTGATAAGTTTTTGTTGTGTTTCTAGCTTCACTGCTTTATTATTGCGCTTCAAAAGTGATAACAAAATATTAAAAAAATACAATTTTTAATATAATAACTTATTTTTTCGTGTAAAATTATATATTACTAACAAAATAAAAAGAATGATCACATGATAAACTCGAAACTTTAATATTGTTTTCAAGTGAACTTTGAATATCCGAGTACATATATATTAAATTATAGTTTAAAAAATGTTACAATTTGATAATTCTATGAGAAATTTATCAAAATATATATCAGACTTCAAATAATATATATATATATATATATATATAAAATACTGAGCTTTTTATAACTTATTCATGTGTAAAAAAAAATTCTAATAACACAATTTAGCAAATATACTGTTTATTTGGATTTTCTTGCATTAATATATGACTTATTATTCACAAAAATTGTTTATATTATTTAGATTGGTTTTAACTTTTAAGAACTCACAAGCATGTATATGTGTGTATCACTTATAAATGTTTCTCATCTGAAATCAAATCTTAACTCTACTACTGATTACACTAATTTGTGTACAATTTAATTTGCTAATATGTAGTTTAAAAACATTTTACTCACCAACATCACTCTAATTTTCAATCATAAATTGTTAAATTTTACATGTGTAAATCACGCAGAGGTGCCTAAAAAATAAAGTTCATAAAACATAATAATGAGTTTATTGCAAAAGGGACAAAGAAATTCAAACTATTATCTCTATTTTGAGTTAGACTCATTGTAATATTCACTCACTCAAGGAATTATTAGAATATCTGAATTCCATTGAAGTATAGTCGTGTGGTGTGTACAAGCTTAAGGGTGTTTCCCCTTAAAATTTTACTTGTGGGATGGAGTTACTCTATTTATTCGAACCAAAACAAAGAGCACCTTGAAGTGTTAGTGGCTTGAAAATGTCTATTACTTTGTGGCCTTATATGTACGTCATTTGCAATAATAAATAAATTTGTGTTTTCTATTTTTTTTTTAAGTTTATTGAAATTTCAATATGATTGCATTAATTTTATGAAGAAATGAATATGATTAGTCCTAAAGTGGGTAAAATGTTACTTTTTGATGACTTAAACTCAACTGAAACTAAAAGTGGATAAAATGTAGTTTCTTCAATTTCTTAATTAGGTTAGATTCCAACATTCCCTCCTTGAAGAATTTATGAATGGACAAAGTTTACAAACCATTTTGGAGCTATCCATTTCAACCCACTACTGAAGATGATTAAGACCAAACACAAGAATTTCAAGGGCTATGACTAGATGAGCTTCCAAAACGCCAACAAGGGAATCACTTTTTAATTAGGCTTTTGGGAAGACAAGTTGACATAAATCTTATCATAACACGTAAGAGCTCCACTTTAACCTAGACCTATTAAACGAGGAAAGAAAGCAAGTAATCCTCAAGAAGCGTTACATACCAATAGAGGATGGTGAAATACTATAATCCCCGTGTAAAACCCAAGCAATTTAAGGCTGGAAGCACACACAAAACTCCATGTGGTTTCCCCTTAAAATAAAAATAAAAACCCCCATTAAGATTTTGAATATAATTGTGTCACACTCAAGCCTTTGAGTGTAAGTGTAACACAAGCCCCTTGTGGTGTGTGTGTATTTATACATATTATGTGAAAATGCAGCTTTAACTAAGGATATGAGTCATCACATGAGTAGCTCATCATTTATTTTCACGGACTTTTAATGGTTTATATATAAAGGAGTTTAAGTGTTACAATTATACAAACTAACAAAATTCGAAGATGGGTGGCCCGCCTTGTCTTGAACAACCTTAAGATGAAGTTAATTTTTGTTATTTAATGTACTGTTTGGAAATTTAGATTTTAGTGAATTATTTCCTTATTTTAAAGGGTTTTTTTATTTATAAAAATTTCAGAGTAGTATGCTAATTGGTGCTTTGAAATGTTACTTGGAAAATGGATTCTCTAAAAAAAAAAAACTTTAAATAGGGCTCATAGTACATGAAATGAACACTATATATAATTCATATTGGTGATTCTCATAATTATGCAAGGAAGATTTTTATGTTTGCTTCACCCATAGTTGATTAAAGGGCTCTCTATTATAATGGTAATCCATGACAGTTGAATTGTTAGGAAAAGGGCTTCTATTCAAAAGGGAGACTAACCTAAGTGACTTGGTAGAAGGTTCATATGTAAAATGGGAAATTTGTTGGAATATTTATGTGTGAGTGGTGTGGTTAGTTAAATAGTGAAATCCCATATTAGATACTATTGACTTGTCAAAAATAATATTGGATACTATTGACAAAAATACATGGTTAATATAACACAATTGGAATTAAACTCATTGGCTTAAGTTTTTGGCTTTTGGGTAAAGTGGCATCCCCAAGGTTTTATCTCCCTAACACAATAAATTGAGATTGTTATTTTCTAACGTTCAAGGTTTTGCGTTTGTTTGGGCTCTTTTGTTGATTCGCCATATGTCTAAATTCGATTAAACATCTTTGATGACCTAGGTTTAGTTTAAGGAGGCGAATCTACTATTCACGTCTACATGAATGATGAAGAAGGTTAACGGTGTCTTGAGGTTATATAGTACTCATTAAACTTGCAAAAGAAGGGGAAAACCCTACATCCAGCTCACATAACTTTTGAAAATCATACTTTAGCTTTTTAAAAAAGGGGTAGTTAAGAGTAATGTGATGAAGAATGACGTGTAATTAGAAACTCATAAGGAAGTTGTCTACATCTATTGAATGTGCTTAAAGATGTAGGGTGTAAAAGTGTTTAGGGTATGGACAGGGGGCTGTTATTTGCTCTTCCCCCTAACTTGATAAAAAAAATATTTTTATTAGTTTAATTTACATTTAAAAATAGTTTTGCACCCCCTGGCTTAAATCTTGCACACTCTAACACAAATCAGTCTAGTCCAAAACCAAACAATAATACAAATTAGTTCATCCTAAAACCAATCAACAATATAGATCACAAATCTCTCCCTCTCATGAATCTTTCTTTTTTCTATTTGACTATCAATATTCCCAACTCTTAAAGAGTAAAGAGTGGGTGTTTCCGTGTTTGTGGGTTCTCTTTTTATTATAAATTTATATATTATTTGTGTAAGTTTGTGTCTGATACTAATTGTATGCATTATTTATTTTTTGTTATAATGTTATTTGTGTGAATGTGTGCATGTATAATATAAATATAATAGAAATTTATATAATTTGATAACTAGTAAATATAAAAGGCTTGTTACATGTGTGTATTGTTATCATGTTATAATAATAATTTGTTATATAGTTAGTGATTTAAAAAAGAAAGAAAGTAACAAGCATTTTATTGGTTAAGTAAACACATAGTGTACTATTTATATATGTATGGATGGGTGTAGCTCTTTGGGTTAATAATTAATCTAATGCTTGTGGGTTGAATTTTTTTATTTAGTTTAAAATATTTTTATAAAAACAATGACAATTGCATAAAAATAAAAATGTTATACAAACTTAACAAAATCAAATCGTTACACCTACACACATTAATTTATATATATATATATATATATATATATATATATATATATAAAATAACAGGTGAAGCTGAAACAAACTCAAATTAGAATTCCAAATTAGAGTTCCAATTTTACGCCATGTGTCCTAAAGTATTTATTCTTAAAGAGTTTTATTTCTTAATTTTAAAAACAAATGTGGAACCACATCATAAATATTCATCCAAGTGAGTTATTAAGTATAAAAATCAAGCAGTCTAGAATAAATGAATCTTAAAAAAAAAAAAATGCTTCACAATAATTTTTTTTTTAAATGGACAATTTACATTTATACCTAATAATATCCTTACAAATTTTTTTAAAGAGTTAACAAAATATAAAAATGACTATCACTAGTATTTAAATTATATATAGAAGAATTATATTATACATTTTATTATATATCTTTAAGTGTATCCATATATATGCATGGAGTTATAAGCTAGTAATTGATAATGACAACTCATAATGAATTATCATGTAAGGATTTCAAAATATGAAAACTTGTGTAATATTGAAATTGTAAAACTTTATTTATTTGCGTGTGAATTTTTTTTCCCATTGATAACTCGATATATTTAAGTTCTTTTTTTATTAAATTTTGTTTAACTTAAGTTTCTTAATGAACCTCCTGAAAAGATATCCTCGAGCTGCGACTGTGTACGGAGGCTTTTCGTGTTTTTCTTCCTTTGTTAATATGCCCCCCTAACGTTGAAATCCCCTCTGCTCTTTATAATGGTGCTAGAGTCATTCAAGGTCTTGCTGAATGAGAAGAAGATCAATCTTTATATATTATAAACTAAAACTTAGAAAAAATCCAATTAGATTTTTAATTATATTTTCAATTTTGCGTCACGAATCCTATTTAATTTTTAATTTTTGTGCCAAATGAATCATTGAGTGCAAAATCGAAGAGTCTAAATTCATTGAAATTCTAAATTGGATTTCAATTGGAGTCCAATTTTGCACCATGTGTCCATCTAATTTTTTAATTTTTGTTTCAAGTGAATTATGGAGTGCAAAAATTGAAGAGTTTAAATCCAATAAAATTCTAAGTCATATATATATATATATATATATATATATATATATATATATATATATAATGAGAAGCCATCACATATTTTAGATATATATAGTTAAAAAAATGTGTAAATTAATATCATGTATAATTTGAAACTCTTATAAAAAAGAAGAGTAATTTAAACCATATAATTGTTATTATTTTTAATTGTACCCGTGCATATACACGAGTTACACGCTAGTTATATTTACTGGGTACTACCATTTATTAGCATTGAGAAGGGAAAATTATTAGGTACTCTCAAAGTGTCATAAATGCGTACTCCCCCCTCTCACATAAATGGTGGGTCCCATAATGAATTTAATTAGTAGGACTCACCTTTCATGTGAGAGGAGGGAGTATACATTTATGGTACTCCGGAAGTATACAATAATTTCTCATTGAGAAGTATTCATCTAGAAAATGTTGAATTGATTTTGAGTTTTATTCAAAATTGGCAACCTAGTTGACTAAGTGCCTAAAAATCTGCTTCCCCAAAGGGAAAACCCCTCTCAATTGGCTAAATTAAAGGAGACGTGGTTATCAACATAAAATGGTAATTGATCTTCATTCAATGGAAAGAGAAAGTTTGTTAGGTGTTGGCATTCAATCATTTTATATTAGATCTTTGGGTCTAGTTAATGGGAAAAATTATTGAGTATTCCAAGAGTACTATAAATGTGTACTCTCCCCACTTATATAAATTGTTGGTTTCACCATAAATTTAAATTGAAAGGTGCTACGTCCACAACATTTTTACAACATTTTTACAACAAATCATAGGTGGTTAGTTGTTATTGGTTCAAACCACTTAGGATTTGTTGTAAAAATGTTGTAAAAATGTTGTGGATATATCATTTCTCATTTAAATTAGTAGGACTCACAATTATATGAGAGAGGAGAGCGTGCATTTATGGTATTTTGGGAGTACTCAATAATTACCCAGTTAATGGATACCTTTAGGATATCTGTTAATTCATTATTTTAATAAAGTTTTAATACTATTTTTATTCGAAATATAAAAGGCTATTAAAATATTCAATCACTTTTTTCTCTTTTTTTTTTTCCATAAAAATATTTCTAGAAAAATTTTATAAACCAATACTCTTAAAACATCCGTTAACTCATGGATCTGACAAATGTCCCAAGTTCATTTGATATTTTTATTTTATTTTATTTTATTGAGCCAAAGTAGGTTGGAGATGTCTCTTTGCCCTCCAATCCATATTTACTAATTCTCCCCTTGCGTGCGTATTCTTTGGCCACAATTATCTAAGTGGCAGATTACGACTTATTATTTGTCACTTTCATATAAATCTACTGCTCACAGTATTCCAAGTGAACAATTATAACAAAAGTTGTGGTTCTAAAATTTTTGGTATTCCCTGGCTTTGTCCACGTAGTGAGGACTGCGGCTTATGCCTAAAATCCCTTTATGGCTGGTAGTGAAGCTTATGGCCCATTTTGACCATTTTTGCTATTTTATACTTAAGTCTCACGGATTTCATTGGCTGAATTAGTGGGCTTATTGGGCTAAATTTAATGGGCCCAACTTAAATCGGTTCCATGGCTAACTTGGCCGGCCGTATGGACCATACCCACGGGTTATGGGCTTGAATGACTAGTGTTTGTAGTTTGTGGGCCTTGGGGCTTATTTTTAGTTTGCTGCCCAAAATGCCCTTAACAAGATTCAACTAAAGATCTAACTTTTTTCATGCACGTTTGTTGAATGATTTCTAACTTGCTATATACATTTGGATGGAAAAATGATTTTTTTTTAATATATATGTATATATGTTTGTTAAAAAATGATTATTAGGACAACGAATTCATACTTCCTTTTACCCTTCTATTCCACGTATCACTTTACGAGCATTGTCCATATTTTAATTGACATCCATCACATTTCTATCTTTTTGTCCTGCCTAAATTTGCCCTTTCATTTCGTCAATGTCATTGTTGAATTAATGTTTTTTTTGGGGCTACTGTTTAGGTTGAAAGTATTATACACATTGTCTGTCCTATAAATAGCAATCAATATTTATTGTTATTCGGTGCAAAAACCCAAGTACTAACATTAATAAAAATGAATAGATCATAAGCTAGCACTAGACATGATTTTTCACTACGTACTAGGGTCTAGGGGTGTCATTTGTGTGACTAAAATTATTTTAAACAAGGTTGTATATTTTGTATGTATTATATAAACAATTTGCATGGTAACTAAAATACAAAAATAAAAAAGGACTGTGGTCAAGAGAAGCTTCATCAAAGTGTTAGGCTGCATGGAGACACAAAATAAGATAGGCCAAAATTAAACAGAAGGAGAAGGGTGGACCTGTGTTTATAACTTAAGAAAAAGGGGTCCCATATACTTGTCAAATTGTCTGAGTGAGGGACGACATTGTCATAAATTTCATGTTTGCATGATTGATGATTATAGAGGATAACTATCATCTTTAATGGACATGGACAGCTGGTTGGTTATGGATATATGGCTACTCTTCTTTCCAAGCTCTGATCATGAACTGTCCATAATTTTCTTATAAGCTCTTTCATACGAAACCATTTATTACTCCTCTCTTTTCTTTTCTTTTCTTTTTTTGGTATATAATAAACACCCCCCCCCCCCCTTTTTTTTCTGATACCATGCATTCCATTATTTTCAAAGCCAAAATCTAAATGCAATACCAGAAAAGTATTTTAGTTTTATATAAAGGGTTCTATTCTTGTCTTGAGGACATGTTTTTCACTTTAATAATTTGGAATGAAACCCATTCTTTTTTTTCTTCTTCTTTTTATAAAAAAACTAAAAATTGCTTGAAATATAGTAGTAGATGGCTAGGAAAGTGAGTGTTGGACTTTACTCTTTTTCCACGCAATGATTGATAAAATTATATATATATATACACACACATATATATGTATGTGTGTGTGTCAGTAATACAAGCTGCTCAACAACTGCCCACATGGCTTTAAATTTTAACCAATTTAATTAATTCAATTGTGATGTGGCAAACAACATGTGGTCATAGTGGGAACCTACAATATTTTTCTTTATATACCAAAAACAAGTTTATCAAGGATAAAGAAACTGATTTAATAACAAGACAAGAAGAGGTGCCTTGTGTAGGCTCTAGAACAACCTCTGTAAAGAAATTTGCAACACAAGTGTGTGTGAAGTTTCATCTCGTGTCATGTCATGTCAAAACTCTCTTTTAGCAAGCTTATAATTAACTCGAACCCTTTAATTTCCTTTAATTTCCTTTTGTGCTTGACTTAAGTTCTTCATGCACGTTTGAATATGAGTTGATAGACCTTTCTTTTTCTTTTTTTAATAATTGAGTTGGTAGACCTTAATATGGTGTAGTTAAAGTTTGTAACATGATGTAACATGACATCATTTTCGAGTCAAAAGTGTCAACCAATTAGTCTTAAATATATTAAGTAAGCCAATTTTATGATACTTAACTATATAGAGTATTAAGATTAGGTAGATATTGTACTATACCTTAGAATTTTCCTTGATAATTGATATGATTAATAAGAAAAATAGTTCAAAATTTACACGTAAAAATTTTCTTACACTCTCACCCTTCATCATGCTTAGGCGGTTAGGCCCGCTACAATACAAAAATAGTGAGAGATGTGTATAATTTGTGTCTAAGCATTTGCTAATCAAGCCCTATAATTTTTATCACCCAACCAAATGTCCATTATTAAAGATGATTCATTAACTATGATTGAATCTCATCTTATATTATTGTGTATATAATATCAACTAGAAAACTAATTGATTTTTTGATTTGATGATATAAGTAATTATCATAAAACAAACCTACATCATAAGTTTCAAATCCAAAATTGTATCAACTATAAATCTATAACTCGTAATTGCTCAGTGTAGATACTCGATTTTGCACTCATAATTTAATCTTGGAAGATGACTGGAGTAACTATTCATATACCCAAAATTTAGAATTGTATTACATGCATTAATTCATTCATTGCATAGTATAAAAATGATCTTGAGGTTCTAACGGTTACGACGGTATGTCTAATTTTCAAATCGGACCGTCGGATTAAAGGATATCACATGATCAAGTTTGCACGGTCTGCATGCATTTTATTTGGATGGAACTAACCACGCATGATTATTTTAAATTAATTCTAATTGGCTAGACAATTAAAATTAATTAAATAATTTTGTGATTGGTTGTTAGTTAGTGTCAAAAATAGACTTGCTTGCATGGGAATAAAGTGGATAATCAGATAACAAAGAAATTATGGATAATCAAGACTTTTTGGAATATTTATCTACAAGATAATTATCACTTTAAAGATCTGAATATCCAGAAAAGTGGATTAATTTTTAGAATATGGATTAAAAATGTGACTAAGTGCAATTCCTGGCTAAAAATTCATCAAAAAAATGAGTTCAAATTGAACCAAAATTCAAACGCGAGCTCGGTACCCAAGAGAGCCATTTAGCACTCTTAGAGTGCCGATTAGCACATGAAAAGTGCCGATTGGCACTCCCCAAGTGCCGATCGGCACTTCTCAAGTGCAAATTGGCACAAACTTAAGGCTTGGCCCAAGAACTCCTGGATTGAGATAAACCTTACCCATTTTGATTTTTTAGAGATAAAGACGCGCCCCAATTCATATATGATCATTCAACTAATTTTTCGAAGCATTCCAACCTCTATAAATAGAGAATGCCTCTCAAAATTCAACACACTTTTCTGTCCCCCCTCCCTCTTTCTTGTTCTTCTCTTTTGAATTTTCAATTCCTCTTACGTTAAAGATATTCTGGAAGCTTTGGCTTTAAGAATTTTCTTTTTTTTTTAGTAAGTAAAGTATTTTAGACTTTAAAGAGGTGAACAAACTTCTTTGAATTCTAAAATATTATTTCATTAGAAGAGCATGCTCATGCAAAAGTTATTCTATTTCTTCTTTCATTTCTTTCATTGATTTTTTGTTATTGTTTGATACATGAATATGTGTAGCATGTTTTATTATTTTTTGTTCTTGACATATAATTACCATGTTCCGCTTGAATTTTTCTTTAACATGTTCTTAGATGATTGTTTATTGTGATTCTCTTTCTTAAATTTCAAAATCTACCGCTGATTATTTGATTTCTTTAAATACAAAACTGATCTGAATTTTTCAGTTTTGATTTTTTAACACAAAATTGATCTGAATTTTTCAAATCTGATTTTTTAAACAGAAAAACTTATCTGTATTTTCATTAAATACAGATCTGATTTTTTTTAACTCAAAAAATTGATCTGTATTTTCATTAAATATAGATCTGAATTTTTTAACTCTCAAATCTGATAAGTATTTTCATTAAATACAGATCTAATTTTTTAAAACTCACAAAACTGATCTATATTTTCATTAAATACAGATCTAATTTTTTTTAAGACTCATAATTGATCTGTATTTTCATTAAATACAAATTTGATTTTTGTTACACAATTGTAGATTTTGAAATTTAAAAGAAGGGATTAAAAATAGGGTGAAAGTCTTTTCTTTTTCTTAATATGTGATGCATGCAAATAAATTTACCTCATGAATGTGGATCTTCTCTCAAAAAGTCTTTTTTTTTTCTTAAAAAAAAAATCTGATTTTCTTTTCATACAAACCAAAAATCCTTTTTTTTTTTTTTACTTTTCAAAACAAATATGATTTTTTTTAACAAAATCTCTTTTTTTTTTTCTTTTACAAAAACAGATCTGATTTTTCTTGATTTAATCACTTTTTTACTTAACACAAAAACAAATCTAATTTTTTTTTGATAAAATCTTTCTTTTTATTCTTTATAAAAATGGATCTAATTTTTTTAACAATCAAAGTTTTTTTTTTTTTAATTTTTAAGACAAATCTTTTTTTCTTCTTTTAAAAAAAGACATATTCATGAGGTAAATTTATTTAGTTTAATTCTCGTCAAGTGTTAGTGATGTGAGTTTAACATATCATTTAACAGCATGCAAAAAATGGTATATTGGTTATTAGAATCTAAAAGAGCAGACTCTATCTGGGCAAAATGGGTGTCTAACACCTTCCCATTCTGTAACCTAGCCCCCCAAGCTTAGGATTTTTGGATAGGTAGATTAGTGTCTTTTTTTTTTTTTTTTTTGTAGATTGTAACTAGACCAAAGTTTTGTATTTTTTTGCATAGATTATAACTAGGACCCAAAGCCTTGTAAGGTTTAATTTACCAAAATTGTACGTTTTCTCTATTCAATCAATGACATTCAAAGTATTATGGATATGTATTTTGTATTTAGTTTTTTCTTATTTTTTGTATAATAAATAAGTAGCAACTCCACACCACATACCAAAAAAGAGAAATACCCTTCAAAACACCCAAATCTCTATTTTTAGAGCATCCACGTTTTACGGTCTCTCACACTCAGCACTTATAATTTTTTAAAGGATATTTCAAGGTGTCTTTTGAGCATGTAACTGGTCCTTAACTCCTCAAGTTTTCCATTCTATGTGTCAATAAATTATAAAAATAAAGTCCTGAACCAACCATTGGCCTTAGGAGCTAGCAGCCAAACCCTTTGTGGCATTATTATATAAGATTTGTTCCCTCCTATCATATTCATCCACAGGGGAAAAAAAAGACAAAAACAAAAACCCCTTAAACTTAATGGATTTAGGTTTTTCAAACATCAAACTGGTTTTGGTATTGACAGTTTGAATTAAACTAATTTTAGTGCGAATCTAGTGTTTGGGATTCGAACCCCTCCTTGCCCACTACACAAGTAAAAAAAAAAAAATTAAGAACCTTGTTATTAGTGACACGGGGTTTAATCCTTACCTCACCTCCTGTAATATTTTTCTTTTTTATAGATAAATTAAATATAAAACAACATTGCTACATGGTTTTTTTTTTTTTAAATTCGGTTTAAGGGGGTGCCAACAACACCGGCTCTTCAAAAGGTTTGCATACTTTTTTCTACGCAGGGTAGTTGATTAGTTGGTAGAGAAAAAAGAAATTCATTGGTGGTCCCCTATATAGAAACTGAAATTATGGCCAAATTAGAAATAAATGTCCTTTCATGATTAATATCAATTGTGTGGGATTATAAAAAAATACATATTGTGTGGGACCAGCAGCATATGGTAGCATCTATATCGTGCAAGTGAGTTTGATGGTAGTAATTTCCTGCCAAAAAGAGTTGGTTCTCAACAAACACTATTTATCGAGTAAACACAACTGATAAAGCTTAATGGCAAACCCAACGGCGATGTATCATATGCACGCTCTTTCGGAGCACGTGACCTATACGTGTTTTTTTTTTTTTTTTAAATATAAATTTGACAATAGTAGCTTAAGTTTTTGTTTGGAAAAATAAAATACATGCACAACATGATAAATAAAATAAAAAGGACAAATAAATTCAACCTATTCATTGATTTATTATTTTATATTTTGTTTAGGAAATCAAAAAATTGACCAAATCTGAATTATTATCTTAAAACATTCTCTCTTTTTTTCATGCAAATGTGTCAATGTATATGCATAATGATATCTAGTGTTGTAAATATATTGAATTTTTTCCCATCTTGCTCTTTCTATAATTTTTTATCCAATAAAAAAAAGAAAAAAAAGATATTAATCAAATGAGTCAATAACTTTGGTGAATTTATGCTTTCTCTCCATTTTTTATGTGCAATTTAGGCCTTGGTTTTTGGTGGGTTAGGTCGAAAACCTTCCTTCATGTCATTCTTGTTCATCCCTTGTAACTACTTATTAAAAATGTGTTTAGATGAGCCTATTATTATTATTATTATTATTATTATTATTATTATTTAACAAATGAATAATGTAAAAAAAAAAAAATACACGATATCATGTAAAAGGTCATAACATCTCTTACTGCTTTCAATAGAGATGTTCAAGATTTAATGCTCCACTCTCTATCGTAATTGAATTTATTAAGTGAAAAAAGGAGCAAAAACTGAAAAAAGAGAGTACTAATACTTAACTAAGTAAACTTAATGATAGGCGAAGAATGTATTGATCCCTTGTGATGAATTAACCAATCAATTAGCCAAGTTGATTAAGTAGTCAGATTAACATACAATATGTGTGGTAGTACAAACAAATCACCAACTAAAATAAAATGCAACGGAAAATAAAGTTGACAAGGTGATTTGTTTACGAATGGGGAAAACTTCTAAGGTAAAAACCCCACCGACTGATTTTAAGGTCATCACTCCTGAGAATCAACTATTATCACAACAAGCAATTACAAGTAAAAGAATCCCAGTACCTCATACCAACCTACAGTTGAACCCTTACCCCAATACACAATTGGACTTATTCTGTAGTGACAATCTCTCATTTTAATGCACAGCTCACAGTACATGACTAACCAATAGATACGTGGATCCCAATACGCGACTTAATCACCAACTTAAGAAAAATGTTGGCTGCAAAGTTTTTCAGTTCATCAACACAATGAAGATCACAAAGCTGCTTGGTCACAAAACCCAACGGCGAACAAACGCAGTAGCTTCTTCAAGAGAAAGATGAATTAGGGCAAATCAAGTTTCCGATCACAATTTGCATGAACACAACTTTGCTGAACACTCGTGCAACTGTGCCACCTTTGCGGCCCTTAAAATAATCCTTATATATGTTTAAGGTTTTGAGAAAAGAAAGCTCAAACATTTATTTACGGATTGGATGAAAATCAAAACTGAAAATCTATTTTTCATAAATCTCAATAGATAGGGTATCTATCTAGCAGCTGTCAAGTTTCAGGCTGAAAAAGCTTTTTAAACCTCGATAGATACTAGCTGTCGAGATTTAAAATCCAGCACTTCATCACTTGATTCTTGGCCAGACTTGCATGACTTTAACACTTGAACTTAAAATCTTGTTCCTTGAAGTATTAAACACATCCTAAATCTACCCAATTACAAGTAAAGTGTGTTTTGTCAAAGGATTAGTCAATTCTAAATTGACATATGTTCTTAACATGAATCGCATATGTCCTAACACTTAATAATTAGAAGAAAAAAAAAAAAAAAAAACTTAACCAAACAAACTTCATTAATTGGAATCATAACCCAAGACATCATCAACATCAACATATGGATTGGACTCAAGCAATGAATCAAAACTCACGGCCCATATTACCTCTCTCATATTCATGGAAAATGGTTTCTCCAACAAAAACTCATATTTACACAAAATGACAACAACGTCCAAGGTACATCATCTTATTTTCAGCTCATGATCCAAGCTCATGAGTCTCTTTGGGGAAACTTTGAGAGTCGTGGTTTGGAGGGCCAAAAACTATGTTTAATAAAACTCCAGCGGTTTAAAGTTAATAAAAGAAACATGTTATTTGGCGTATCTCTCTAACTCCTTGAACTCTGACGAGTTAATGTGTAGCGAGTAACATATGATAAGCTTCTCTTATCACATAAACATTTGAATGATAAAATTTCCCATTACTCTTTGACTAAAACTTAATATTCATCATATGACAAATACTCAAAATCTCCAGCCATCTAAATGCTGAAAAAATAATTCAATCTCTAGCTGTTCCTATACGAATTTGGAAATCTAATCATATTATTTCACATAAACTACATTACTATTTTCAATTAAAATCCAACTCAAACACATGGCTAAATTTGATTGACTATCTTCAAATATAAAATAATCATAATATCTTTAATACCTAGCTACCATCTACCATAAGTAGACCAAATATTCTCCTACCAGCTATTAGAGCAGAGCATTAAATGCTCTTCTTTCTCACCAAAATTAAGTCACAACACAATGAGACCTTGACTAGATCTCTAAAGTTTCATTGACTATCAATCAATCATTTTATTACTTACTAAAAATGTATTGTAATAAAACCTTGGACCAAAAATATAAATACCCAAAAGAGGAAACCTTTCCAGCGAAATACCAGCAGTGTGTTCAGCACTTGACACCTGGCTTAAAGTGACATCACATGCCATTTAAAGTTCAAATTCCAGCAGCTAACTGCTATTCCCAAAATAGTAAGATATCCTTAAAAGAGATTTTACCATTTTCAGCAAAATTCATGAATAAATTTTGAATATTCTCTCAGCGGCCTGACATCATCCAGTTGACCTCATCTACTTCAATCCCAAGCAACAACTATCTTATGAAAGCTGTGACAGCTTTTCCAGACAGCTTGGACAGCTAACCCAGCAGCTTTAACATTACAGATTTTTCCTATTTAGCTAAAAATCAAAACCAACCAAAGAAACTATCTTTTTCTTGCTAAAATCCTTTCATTTTTTGTTGGTCTTCCTCCAGCTGATATTACCCAAAAAGCAAAAAAGCTCAACGTACCATTTTTGGCCAAGTCCTAGGATGGATTTTCTGAAGATTTATTGTTGATTGGGACAAATTTTGGCTGAGATTCTTTGCTAAATACCCCCAATGGCCAACAACTTGACGAGAGTCCACCTGTACCTTATATTGCTGGAAAAGATGAAGTGATCATCCATAAGTGACTAGTGGAAGATATGTCCAAACTATCCAAGTCCAACAAGTGATCTATCAAAGAAGAGAATCAGAATCATCAATATTACTGCTCCTATCGATATTTGCACAATGCTACATAAGACATGCACTTCAAAGAATCATCCATCAACATTTTCAAGTGGCACCCTTGATTCTTATTTAAGGGCAACAAAAGGTTCAACTAAACTTACTTCCTAAATACAAGGGGAAAGCTAAAACCATACTATTCTTTTGCTGGATCCAAATCATCGCCATCAATACTGGTATTTCCTATCTTACCACTGGAACTCGCACCAGTCATACTTTCCTAGAAGCTGCCAATACTATTTCCTTTATAGACAAAGACATAAATATCAAATACTCTAAATCATTATCATCTACTCAACAATAACTACATTTAGCAAATCACAAATTTATCCAGAATGATGAATCAGTTATTCAAATAAAAAAAAGCTTGCCCCAGTAGTAAATTGACATACACCCAGCAGCTTGTCTAAACAGACAGAACAAACTCCAATTGCTCATGTTAATAATACTAACAACTCAATCAATATATACAAATGCCTCTAGCAGACAAACTTCTATTGATCAAACATATTCAAGTAAGCAATCAACACACAAGATCATTACCACAAGTACCTACACTATTTCAACCAGCAAAGTGCTAATTTCACTGTTGAATTTGCCAAGGTACTCCCTACTTCTGAATATATGTTTATTCAGTGCTTCTCTACACTTGGGGGCTTGGTCTTATTGATCCAAAGGTTCCATCTTTGGAGGCTACAATTGAATATTTATCACAACAAAGTATCAATGATATCAATGGAGACATTTCCACTATACAAGTCTATTGGTCCTGTAGGGGCCAACTTCTTTCAAGAACACACCAGTTATCAATTTAGCACTCATCATAAAATTACAAGCAATATATGAAACTCTATCCATTGAAGTACTATTATATCAAGCCGTGGCAATCCCATGCTCCCTCTTTAAAGCCGTGGTAGTCTCATGCATTACACTATTGGAATCATGGTAGTCTTATGCATCACACCGTTGGAATCATTGCGATTTTACACTTGGGGGCTTGGTCTCTCACTATTATAATAACCTATTTGGGAGGATTACATATAGATATACATGAAGACCAGTCACTCCACCAATTAAATAAAGGCTACTACTCCAACTATGGAACTTTCTGCTACATTGATTCTCTTCATGTCCAGTAACACCTATTTTATTACTCCAATAGTACTATAAGATCCAACAACATGATCATCACTCATGACTCTATTAATACAATCATAATCATGCAGCCAATCCTACAAATGGACATTTAATCTCCATGCTTCCTAAAGCATTTCTTCCAACAAGGACGGAATCTCAATGGGAAGCTCATATTATCTTGGCCATATCCATCAAATTTCTTCAAGATTGAATACTGCCCAGAAATATCAGAAAATTATTCATCTGCTATGATATCAAAACTACATTCTAGACTACTCCAAAAGTGAGCTTAGTATTCAGACTTTTAACAACAACAACTTCAATGTTTCAACTCCACTGGATCAAGGGTGGTATCCTCTCCAGCCATCAGAAATTGTGCTCAAACTATTTCTGAATGGACCAATCACGGTCACAACTAGAAGAATGAAGTCAGCTCCAAATATCAACTTCAACAATCTCAATCATAATCGAAGCAACATCATATCCAGCTGCAATCCCGAACAACTACATTATTATCTTACTGCCCTCAATCCAACAACATCATCTCCAGCAATCAACAATCTTAGACTGGCTCATCTAAAAAGTCTTCAAGCAAACTCTTTACTCGTGCATGCCCTTGCAATATAAGCCCATGCACTCGGGGGGCTTAATGTTGAGGAATCTTTTTTCATGCCACACGGCATTACTTTATTGGCAACACATACCACATCAACACATTATTGAGTTTTGGGTAAATTTTCTTTAGAGCCTAAAATAAGCTTATATCTTCCAACTACATGGATTGGGCTCACATGGCCCACTAGATCCTTATTTCAAGAGGCGGATTCATGGTTCACATTTCCTCTTCATCAATTGGGATCATAACCCATGATATCATCAATTTCAACATATGGATCGGGCTTAAGCAATGAATCAAAACTCACGGCCCATATTACCTCTCTCATATTCATGGAAAACAGCTTCTTCAACAAAAGCCCATCTCTGCACAAAATGACAACAAAGTCTAAGGTACATTATCTCATCTTTAGCTCATGATCCAAGCTCATGAATCTCTTTGGGGAAACTTTTAGAGTCGTGGTTTGGAAGGCCAAGAAGTATGTTCAGTAAAACTCCAGCAATTTGAAGTTGATAAAAGAAACATGTTGTTTGGCGTGTCTCTCCAACTCCTTGAACTCTGACGAGTTAGTGTGTAGCAAGTAGCATATGATAAGCCTTTCTTATCACATGAACACTTAAATGATAAAACTCTGCATTGCTCTTTGACTAAAACTTAATATTCATCATATGAAAAATACTCAAAATCTCTAGCCATCTAAATGCTAACAAAATAACTATTCATTCAAGTTTCAACTGTTCCTATACGAATTTGGAAATCTAATCATATTATTTCACATAAACTACGTTACTATTTTCAGCTAAAATCTAACTCAAACACATGGCTAAATCTGATTGGTTATCTTCAATCTTCAAATATAAAATATTCATAATATCTTTAATACCCAGCTACCATCTGCTATAATTAGACCAAATATTCTCTTGTCAGCTGCAAGACCAGAGCGTTAAATGCTCTTTTTACTCACCAAGATTATGTCACAACACAACAAGACCTTGACTAGATCTCTAAAACTTCATAACTATCAATCAATCATTTTATTACTTACTAAAAATGTATTGTAATAGAATCTTTGACAAAAAATATAAATACCCAAAAAAGGAAACATTTCTAGCAAAACACCAGCAGCGTGTTCAACACTTAACACTTAGCTGAAAGTGACATCACCATCCATTTAATGCTTAAATTCTAGCAGCTAGCTGCTATACCCAAAATAGCAAGATATCCTTAAAAAAGATCTTACCATTTTCAGCCAAATCTATGAATAAATTATGAATATTCTCTCCAGCAGCCTGACATCATCCAGCCGACCTCATCTACTTTAACCCCAAGTAACAGCTGTCTTATAACAGCTTTTTCAAACAGCTGGGACAACTGTTTCAGAATTGGTGGGACAGCTAACTCAGCAGCCTTAACATTATAGATTTTCCCTATTTGGCTAAAAACCAATGCCAACCAAAGAAATTATATTTTTCTTGCTAAAATCTTTTCTTTTTTTGCTAGTCTTTCCTCTAGCTAATATTACCCAAAACAACAAAAACCCCTTAAAGCTGAACATACCATTTTTAGCCAAATCTTAAAATGGATTTTCTGAAGATCTATTGCTGATTGAGATAGATTTTGGCTGAGATTCTTTGTTAAATACCCCTTTAAACTCAGTTATAAATAGAACACCTCATCAATACACCAAATTACACCAATAGAGAAGAACAACTCTCTCATAAACTTCTTTATTTTCCCTCTCCCTCTAATTATCTTCTTAAACTCTTAATGAGATTTTGAGTTTTTAAGTTCTTAGTTTCCAAATTAAAAACTAAACTCTTCAGCTTTTAGCTCATAACTGCCCCTCATATCTCTAATTCATCCATAAGAGTCGTCCAGCCAAAGATCAGCCTAGCATAAGGAGGTCGTCTATAGTTAGAAGGTCATCCATGGACGTAAGGGTTGTCTATCAAGAAAGTACATGGATGACCCCCCGACACTTAGAAAATTTCCAGAGATGGATTTATCTACAGCAACTCATAATTCGGATCACGTGTTACTATTTTGGAACATGAGCAAAATCCTTGTCCATCACTATAACTTCCTACGAAGTACTTAACTCTCAATGGCAGTTATAGAAGATAAGGTTGAGCATTCTAACTTCCATAGCTGTTGTGGAAGTTAAGTCTGAGCCTTCTAATTTACACAAATATTGGGGAAGTTACTAAATAAGTAACCACTCCAAGGCTTACTATATAAGGACTCATCTGTATCAAATAACAGTTAAGTTTTCACTACTCCTTAAAAGTTGGAATTCTTGAGTTTTAAAGAAAAAACTAACTTAAGCATTGGAGGGTTCTTGGCTGGTTCACCCCGATCCCTTTTGATCGTGTGTCTTTCTCTTTTCAGACCTTCCAAGCGGTCACTAGTCCATTAAAACCCAAAGCATTCAGCCTACTGATTTTCTATGCAACATCAGTTGGCACCATTTATGGGAATTTAATTTTGGGTTTTGCAATTTATCTTCCTTCGACAAAAAGCTGCATGGTTTGAACAATATCGATGGCCACTAGTCCATGCCACCATGAGAGTGGGAATGCTTCTAGTAATCCCAACCTTGATCGCCAATCAACACCTGTTATGCAACCGCCTTCCATCCAACGCATACAATCTGCCATGGCGAAATTAACCCGTTAGAACCAAGAGTTGACTAGAAGGTTCAATTGAAGGAGGCAACACCATGAAAGATACATAGAAGGCTAAGCCCAAAGTCAAGAAGTTAGAGAAGGAGAAAATGCTGAGCCTGAAAATCAGTCAAGGGGTACCGTTTCACGGAGGGTGCCACACTTGGAAAGGGCCATGGATCAGACGAGGAAGGCCATGGACGAGATGAGAAAGAACATGAGAACAGCGAATCCTGTAGATGATTTAGTCCATATAATGGAACTCGCGATCCTTTTAATCATATTGCTACCTTCAAGATTACAATGCATCTTCAAGGGGTTCTAGACGAGATTATGTGTAGGGCTTTTCCTACCACCCTTAAAGGGCCAGCGCGAGTGTGGTTCAGCAAAATACCTCCAAATACTATGAGCTCTTTCGAAGAATTGAGTAAGTTGTTTGTCAACAATTTTATCAGAGAACAAAGGCATAAGCATTCCTCGTCCAGCCTGTTGACCATAGAGCAAGGGGAAAATGAAAGCTTGCGGTCCTTCATTACTCGTTTCAACAGAGAAGTCTTGTCAGTAGACAAGATGAATGACAAGTTGTTATTGGTAGCCTTCCATAATGGAGTTAATTTTGATTTATTCATTTATAAGCTTTATGAGCAAGAGCCTCAAACCATGGCTGAACTCATCCATTCAGCCCAAAACTTCATGAATGCAAAGGACACAATCATGGCCAAGAAGAGGAAGAAGGCAGAGCAAATGGAAGCAGATCTCCCGCCATCCAGGGCAAGGTCCCCATCCAAAGAATGCCCGGACGGGAGAGAAGAAAGATCAAGACAACAAGAAGGCAAGTTCTTCTTCAACAAGGAGTTAGCAATATACGCCCTTGAACATGCCATTTGAACAAATGCTTATGCAAATCAAGGATGACCCGTCCTTAAAGTGGCCGGAAAAAATGAAGGGGGATCCCAATAAGCGCAATAGAAACAAGAATTGCTGCTTCCATAGAGACTATGGGCATGACACAAACGCGTGTTTTAACTTGAAGCAGCAAATAAAGAATCTCATCATGTAAGTAAAATTGAGAAACTTTCTCGGATGAGTTCACAAGGACGAGAAATTGAAAGGAAAGGTAGAAGAATTATCACGGCCCTCGTTTGGTGAAATAAGAGTTATTATAGGAGGGACCTCAACAGGACAATCTTCCAAGTCAAGGAAGACGCATCTAAAGGTAGTGCAAAATGTCCAGCTCTCTGGACGACCTTCAAGGACGAGGGGGGAAACGCGTAAGCCATTGCATTTACGGACGAGGACACTGAAAGGGTTCATCACCCGCATGACGATGCAATCGTCATCACATTGCTCATTGCTAACTATACGACTAGAAGGGTGTTGGTAGATAATGGAAATTTACCAGACATTTTATACTATCCTGCCTTCTAGCAAATGAGGCTTGAACAAGATCAACTTTGTCCAGTAAATTCGCCCTTGGTAGGATTTGGAGGGATGAAAGTCCAACCTGTAGGTACCATTACATTACTCGTGGTGGTAGGAGCATATCCATAACAAATAGCTAAAGATGTAAACTTCCTTGTTGTGGAATGTTGGTCTTCATACAACGCTATCATTGGAAGACTGACTTTAAATAGTTGGAAGGCAATAGCATCTACCTACCATTTGTCTGTTAAGTTCCAAACAAATTATGGAGTAGGTCAAGTGCAAGGAGACCAATTAGCCACCAGAGAATGCTATCTAGCCATGTTGGTTATGGACGAGCACATGCAAACGATGAATATAGACGAGAGAAGAGTTATTGCAGAGCCCACAAGAGTGCTAGAAGACATCCCTCTGGAAGAGGGTAATCCCGAGAAGTTTACCGAAATTGGAATGAGTATGAAGGAGAAGACGAAGCAAGACCTCGTCTAGTCCTTAAGGAAAAGTATTGATGTTTTTGCATGGAGTCATGAAGACATGCCGGGAATTGACCTAAGTGTTATCATTCATCGGTTGAGTGTGCACCCATCTTCCAAGCCCATTCGTTAGAAGAAAAGGGTCCTCACTCTTGAGCGAGACAATGCTATCAAAAAAGAGGTCCAAAAGTTAACCACAACGTGATTTATTCGGGATGTCTATTACCTGGATTGGTTAGCTAATGTGGCAATGGTCAAGAAGGCAAGTGGCAAGTAGAGGATGTGTGTAGACTTCATTGATTTGAATAAAGTTTGCCCCAAGGATAGTTATCCTTTGCCACGCATTAATCAGTTGGTGGATTCAATAGCAGGTCATCAGTTGCTAAGCTTCATGGACGCCTTCTTAGGATATAATCAGATAAAGATGGAAGAGGTGGATCAAGAGAAGACGTCCTTCATTACCAGTCATGGCTTGTGTTGTTATAAAGTGATGCCCTTTAGTTTGAAGAATGCGGGGCAAATTATTAAAGGTTAGTCAATCACATGTTTCGTCCACAGATAGGACGGAATGTGAAGGTTTATGTAAATGATATGTTGGTGAAGAGCTTGGACGAGGAGAAACATCTAGACGACCTACAGGAGACCTTTGACACATTTAGACGATACAATATGAATCCGAATCCAAGTAAGTGTGCTTTTGGGGTTTCATCAGGGAAATTTTTAGGATTCATGGTTTCACAAAGGGGAATTAAGGCAAATCCAGATAAGATTTAAGCCATATTGAACATGGAACCACCAAAGAATATCAAGGAAGTCCAATCCCTCACTGGATGAGTTGCAGCTCTAAAGAAGTTTATTTCAAAAGCTACAGATAAATGTTTAACCTTCTTCAAAGTTCTCAAGAAGGCGTTCGAATAGACGGACGAGTGCCAAAAGGCCTTCTAAGATCTTAAAGTCTATCTTACCATGGCTCCTCTGCCAAGTCCATCCATACCAAGTGAGGAGTTATACTTATACTTAACAGTGTCTTCACACGCGGTAAGTTCAGCATTAATTAGGGAAGAAGGGAAGGTACAAAAGCCTGTGTATTATACAAGTCAGGCACTGAGGGGAGTAGAAAGACGATATTCGCTGATGGAAAAGTTGGCTTTTGCATTAATAATGGCTTCTAGAAAGCTGAGGCATTACTTCTAGGCTCACGTCATTAATGTTATGACAGATCATCCACTCAAGAAGGCGATGAACAAATTGGAAGCCGCAAGACGACTAATCCAATGGGTTGTTGAGCTTAGTGTGTTAAACATTAGATACCAACCAAGAAGTGCAATAAAGGCTTAAGCTTTAGCAGATTTCATTGCATAATTCACTCCAAGTCATGATGGTTTAGACGGGGTGGAAGAGGTTAAAACATAGGTCATCCATGTAGATGCGTCGTCCATGCTATATGTAAAGGAATATGGGTTGTTTTGAATTCCCTAGAAGGAGATAAGTTGAAGTACAAGGTTCGTTTACAGTATCAAGCAACCAACAATGAAATTGAGTACAAAACCCTTCTTAAAGGGCTAGAATTGGCTAAGTCCTTAGAGGCAGAGTCAATACTCATCTAGGGAGACTCTTAGTTGGTTATAGGTCAAATGAATGGAACATATGAAGCTAAGGAAGAACGGACGAAGAAATATCTTAACAAGGTATAACTCCTTATTAAGAAGTTTAAAAAAGCTCGTTTCATTCAAATCCCAAGGGAAAAGAACATGAAAGCAGACGCCTTAGCTAAGGAAGCATTAGCAAATGATCCAATAGACAAATTTGATGAAGTTCGATACATGACAAGTATAGATCTTCCAGAAGTACAACAGATAGAAGGTGAAGAAAATTAGATGACCCCAATTGTCATCTATCTAAGAGATGGAAGGCCTCTAGAAGGAAAAGACGAAACCAGAAGGCTAAGGATCAGATCAGCCAGGTACGTCCTAATAGATGAGATGCTATACAAAAGAGGCTTTTCTCAGCCTTACCTAAGGTGTTTAACTTCAGATGAAGCAAATTATGTATTGAGAGAAGTTCATGAGGGAGCGTGTGGCAACCACTCAGGAGCAATATCACTAGTCCACAAGGTTGTCCGTGTGGGTTATTATTGGCCAACCATTCAAGTTGATGCTAAGGCGTATATCAAGGTGTGCGATCAATGTCAACGATTCAGTAATGTCCCTAGACAGCTGTCGGAGTACCTTACCCCAATGATGGCCCTATGGCCCTTTGCACAGTGAGGATTGGATATTTTGGGTCCCTTTCCAACTGGGACCAGACAGATGAAGTTTTTAGTGGTAAGGATTGATTACTTCACTAAGTAGGTGGAAGCTGAACCCTTAGTAAAAATTACACAACAAAATGTTAACAACTTCGTCTGGAAGAGCATTGTATGTAGGTTTGGGGTACCTAGAGTACTAGTATCTAACAATGGACAACAATTTGATAACACACCTTTAAGGGATTTTTGCGAGCAATTTGGAATCAAGAATTATTATTCTTTATCCTCCTACCCACAGGCAAACAAATAAGCAGAAGTTGCAAACCGATCCTTGTTGAAGATCATCAAGACTCGACTTGAGAGGCCAAAGGGAGTATGGCCCGATGAGCTGCCATGTATTCTATGGGCTTACAGGAAGACAGTGAGGACCCCCATAGGGGAAACTCCTTTCAAACTAGCCTATGGGAGCGAAGCAGTCATACCAGCGGAAGTGCACATGGCCAACCATAAGGTTATGAGGTATCAGGACGAAGAGAATGAAAAACAACTTCATCTTAACCTCGATCTTATAGACAAGGTAAGGATGAATGCAGAGTAAAGGACAGCAAGATACAAAAGCCTTATGGCAAGGCAATATGATGCAATGGTAAAACCCAAGCACTTTAATATTGGGGACCTTGTCCTTAAAAGGGTCTCCTTGGCAACTAAAAATCTAGCCCATAGAAAGCTAGGACCTAATTGGGAAGGACCTTATAGGATAATTAACTGCAAAAGGTAGGGGTCATACTACTTGTAAGCCCTAAATTGACAGAAGCTAGAACACCCTTGGAATGTTGAGCATCTGAGAAGATACTATTAATGAAGGGTCAACCTGGACAAGTATCGCCATGGACTAGCATCCTGGATGAAGTTGAAGTTATGTGTTGTTTTCCTCATATTCGTCTTGTGTTTGTTTATGTTTGTTACTACTGCTGCATGTTTTTTATTCCCTAAGAGTGCATTAGTTTCTAATTTTTGCGCTATCTATGGACGAACTTATGATGGACAAAGTCATGTACTTAGTCTATTTGTTTGTATAAGTATTTTTAATTTCCTAAGGCACTAGCTTTTAAGCATGTGCCATACTTGTGGACGATGTTTATGTTATGTACGTACAGTGGATTTCCAATGTATATGATGTTGTGTGAATCTCTCATTTTTATGACTTCATTCAAACTAATCCACAAAAAGGCTAAAGGCCAAAGATTAATAAAATCTCTAGACGCAGGGATGTAACGTCTATAAGCTTTCCTTGAAATAAGGATAAAGTAAAGAAAAATAAACCTAAGATATATCCGTCTAAAGCACTTGACGAGGCAAAATCTAAGGTATATTCGTCTAAATAATGGACGAGGAAAACGTGCATGTGAGAATATTTCAGAGTCCATGGATGAATTTAACCAGCTAAACAATTCAATCTTTGGACGAGTAAATGCTGGAATCATCTTGACCAAAAAATGTATAAAGGATTGTCCAATTTATGGGCGAAGAATAATGCAGGCTATAAGTCAAATACATGGACAAATAAAGCTAGCAAAAGAAATGTCATTCATAAACGAGGTATACTTATGAAATCTAAAGAATGGTAGAAGTGTTGAACATAAAAATTTTATTCTAACATGGACGAGCTAAATGTTTCCACGAGTGGACAGACCACACTTTAAAACCGTAAAAATAATATGAACGATATAAACAGAATTCATTCACAAAGCATATAACATGTTCAATGCCAAGTGAGAAATAATAGCAGACATCCATTCATAAAATTAGAGAAGGGTAGACGACCACCGTTCAAAAACCCTTGAGTTATATAAAGCAAATGAAGGCAATTGTATTTGTTCCTCGTCCATAAACTTGGACGAGGGAATTGTACTTAAAATAAATATGAAATAAAGCCTAAAACAACCGGCATCCTTAACAAATGAAAATAAATAAAATTTTCTACAAAAGAAATGTATTCTTGGGATAAACCACTGGGAGCATCACCCCCAGATTTTGGGTCATCCTTGTTGGAAGTAGAAGCATCCTTGGCAAGCTCTGTTGAGGCGTCGTCTACAATATTGACTTCCTCAAAGCTCATTGGAAGTAAAGAACTCTTAGTAGCAGTGGGAATCTTGAAGGAGTCAAAGTCCATCTCAGGGTCAGTCTCCTTGGCATCAGCACGGAAGTCCTCACAGCCAGCAGCATAGTAGCGGTCTAGACGTTGTAAAGTCGTCTGACCTTAAGAAGGCTACAATGGCTTCCTCCTTAGCCTTCTTCAGAGACGAGTTAAGCTCTTGGACTTTCACCTCAAGATGACCTATACGAGACTCCTTCTCAACACAATCTGCCTTAAGCTCTTCCCCCTCATTCTTTAGTTTCGTCTCGACTGCCATAAAACGAGTAACCTCCTTCGTCTGCTTAATCACCTCCCCTTTCTTCAAGAAGATCTCATTGCTCAGCTCTTTGTTCTTCTCCTTGGCCATTTTGGCTTCATCACACAACTCCTTAGCCTGGGTGGATGCGGTGTAAAACTCTGACATAGCCTGCAGATGGATGAAGGAAAGTTAGAAATTTTCTTTGAATTTGAAGAAAATTAAACAAAGGTGATGAAAGTTATATACCTTGAAAAGGTCATGGATTGCAGAATGTTCAAAGTCTCTCACTAATATATTATAACATGAGTTCACCTCATGTTCAGTGACAATTCCTTTGAACGTTTTCCATGCATCACCCTTGTCCAGCACCAGGTTAGAAGGACGTTTATTTGGCTTAGAAGGATGAGCCTTGCGAGATGTTTTGGCTGGAGGGGGAAGATTTTCAAATTGGATAGGTGGAGCGGTCTGGACGGGCACCACATTCACTGTCAGGTTGTCCAGGTCTATTGTTAGGGGAGTAAACTTTGGAACCTTAGGAGGAGGAGTCTTGTGAGACTTTTGTTTCTTGGAGCCTCGATGACTTGGAAGGTCACCAAGGTCCACTAAGCTAGATATGCCATTCCTCTTGCCCGCCTGGACGACATGCTTTTGGACGATAGGAGTAGTATTATCCTAAACCTGGACGTCCTTGTCACCATTTGTAATGGCCTTCTCTTTGTTCTCCTTCATGGTAGCCAACCCTATGACGAAGAAAACAAAATCAATCAAAAAAAAGAGGAAAAGAGAGAGAAAAAGGATATACGATACTTATTCGGCGAGTGGTCTCCTCGTGCGCAAGGTTCCTTGTAGATGGCTCAGGACCAAGCCCCAAACAGCTAGACGACTGAAAATCACTAGACTGTGGAAGGATCTCTCAAGGAAAGCATGGACTTGGTCAATGTGGTCCAAATGGAATTTTTCCAAACGTGGACGGGCAATAGCTGTACCAATACAAAAAGAAGGTTAGACGAGTGAAAAGATTTAGGAAAAAAATGGAAGGAAGACATACCCTCAAGATGAAGACAACCTAGGGGGCTAGTAAAAGAAGGAAAGGGGGCACTATTCACCTTAACTGGGTTCCCAGCCCAATTTCTAGAAATAATAAAAAACTCAGTCTTCCAAAGCCTGTCAGAAGAACTATGGCCCTTTATTAAACTAAAATGAGGGCCCCTAGAAGAGAACTGGTAAAAACCAATGGATTTTTTAATTTCCGAGGGCTTATAATAGTAAAGGAATTTGTCCACTATGATTGGACTATTCCCTTCCAGTGCCTCACGCCATAACACTTGCATGACAACTATCGTCCTCCAACTATTGGGGTTGAGCTGGTTAGGTCCAATACCCAACCTATAGAGGAGGTCTTTACAAAAAGAATTTAAAGGGAACCTAAGACCTGCTAAAGGATAAGATGTATATACGCCTAAGCCAGAAGAAGGAGAACAACACCATTCCCCTTTCTCAGGTAGACGAGGCCTAAACTCCCTAGGAATCTGGTACCTATCTACAAGAGTTTTTAACTTGGGCTCGTCTAAAGTAGACGCTACCTCGAGGGCACAACTATAAATTGCATTCTCCTCTTCTTCTTCCTCCTTCGCGTCCTGAAGAGGACTAGGTGGTCCTCTGGACGAGCTAGCCCTCATCCCAGAAGCCATTCTACGTTGCATTTCCTAGAATTCCTCTAAAGAAAAACCAGGAACCCTAGATGAATAATGCTCATCTAAGGAGCTACTACTACTGCTTGTGCTACCTTCACCACTCTTATAACTACCTCCACTCCCATAAGAAACATCTGGATACTCGTCTATCACTCTCTTTAGGCTACTACTGGACGCAGACATAATTACTCGGAAGAAAGATTAAGATAAAAACCTAAGGAAGAGAAGAGGAAATACCTGACAAAACTAGAAGATGAAGACTATACGAGGCTCTTGGACGAGATGGCAAAAGAGAAATGATGAGAAGGGTAAGGGGTAAGAGAGAGAGTGTACATATTTATAGGGCCCAGGGGTGAGGTTAGCAAAACGATGTGGATCATCCAGGGGAAGACGCGTGGCATTTTCTTTGAAAAATGGAATCAATGTGACAAGTCAACCTATGAGATCAAGATGCATGGCATAATCTGGAACAGTCTATCTTAACCAAGATAATGGTGACGCGTGGCACAATATTAGCCACTTAAATAATGTCACGTGTCAAAAGTCAATAGTAAATTCAACAATGCTCTGGACGACCCTTGGATAAGGGGGCAACTGATTGGGAATGAAAAATCTCACCATCTCCAATTCGTCCATAAAAGTCGTCTAGGGCCAAAGATCAGCCTAGCATAAGAAAGTCGTCCATGGACGTAAGGGTCGTCCGTCAGGAAAGTACATGGACAACCCCCCCAACACTTAGAAAATTTTCAAAGATGGATTTATCTACAACAGCTAGTAATTCGGACCACGTGTTACTATTTTGGAACATGAGCAAAATTCTTGTCCATCACTATAACTTCCTACGAAGTACTTAACTCCCAATGGCAGTTGTAGAAGATAAGGTTGAACATTCTAACTTCCATAGCAATTGTGGAAGTTAAGTCTGAGCCTTTTAATTTCCACAAATATTGGGGAAGTTACTAAACAAGCAACCGCTCCAAGGCTTACTATATAAAAACTCATCCGTATCAAAAAATAGTTAAGTTTTCACTACTCCTAAAAAGTTGGAATTCTTGAGTTCTAGAGAAAAAACTAACATAAGCATTGAAGGGTTCTTGGCCAGTTCACCCCGGTCCCCTTTGATCGTGTGTCTTTCTCTTTTCAGGCCTTCCAAGCAGTCACTAGTCCATTGAAGCCAAAAGCATTCAGCCTACTGATTTTCTGTGCATCATCAATCCCTAATACTACAGTCTGCTATACCTATATATATATATATATATATATATATATATATAGACACACACACACACTGACGAGTATTGTAAAATGGTCATCCATAAAGTGACCATCATTACTAAGGACAACCGTCATTACTAAAGACAACCGTCATTACTAAATACGATCGTCATTACTATGGACGATCGTCATTACTAAGGACGATCATAAGCACACATTAATACTCAAATATAAATTCCTCACTTTAATGGCATAAGTGTAATGGACGTAGAACCTTTTCAGCCACCAGCTTACAGTTGTTACAACTACCTCAAGCTGGCCATTACACAGTTGTTACAAGACATTGAATGGGGAAGTTAAATAGCTATTAAATGAGTCATTTAACCCTCCAGCTGAACCATAATTGATGGATAGCGATAACATGCTCGTCCGTACTTACAAACCATCCATGCTAATGACAAGTAAAAGTATGGACGAGCATAAGCGCATTAGTTCCAAACAGCATTTAATGTGCAAATGATAAATGAGCACGGAGCCGTTACTGCCGTCCAATTATGCGCATTTAATGTCCGTTATAGATGTTAAAGGGTTGAGGATAAATGGTCATTATCAGGCCATAAATCCTCCAGCTGTGGTACAATGTTAGAGAAGCCAGTAGATTGAGCATTTACTCACACAAAGGCTATAAAAAGTCAGGAGAGATAGGTAAATGATTCATGTTGAAGACACACACAAATTGCTCTACAAATTACTTATTTCTAAAGAGTTTAAACTAATTTAAGCATCGAAGGGTCCTTGACAGGCCCCAAACTGGTGTTATTATCTACTTAGTGTTTTCTCTGACTCAAGATCTCCAGGTCGTCCATCGTACTAACGAGAAACATATTAATGAGACAAAATCGCGTTTTATCACATACCATTGAACACCACCTATGGATGTCTATATAGGCTTAACTTATAAAGAATAGTGATACTACTTCACATATATTTTAGGATCTCTTTCAAAATCAATGAACTAATGTATGTTTATATTGATACTTCCATGATAGCCTATTTTCCCTTGAATATATCAATATAATTTCTAAGACTTCCATGCAACTATGAGGTGATGAATCCTAAATCAAAGATGCATTTAATGATTCCAATAAAGCATGTATATTTAGATGTTTAACTCGGTACAGTATGAACTTGTTGACTGCTCTACTAGTATCACGTTATCCTATTCTTTTTAATGTAGAGAAACCCTAATTCTCTGCTCCTAAACCTTTACTCACTAAGCACTAAATTTTTTTTTCCAAAATCTTGCAGTCTCTCTCTACCTTTCACGTGGCTGACTTAAAAAGACCCAATATATATGTGTGTGTGTGTGTGTGTGTGTATACCTTTAAAATAACACTTTAATTCAGTCTAGGAAGAACAATCACACTCTAATTAATACTCTTAAATAAATTCAGCTTTACATGTTAAATACATTTTCTACTTGGGCTGGAATTAATGTTTCTTACTAGGGCTGGAATTTAAAACCCACTAAAACTTATCTCTTTAGCCTCCAAGAAGTCCTTAAAACTTAAATAAGCTTCCAAGACTTTAATTCCCAATTAAACTCAAATTAAGGTTGTTTAGATAGGCTAGAACTTTAAAGGATTTCAATAATACTTAAACTCCTAATCCAAATAGGTTTTAATTTCTTGTCCTTTTCCTTAACTGATAAGGAGACTAGAAGTTTAATATGAATAATCCACAAAATAACTCTTAACATTACATCTTCTTTTATTTATTTTCTTTGTAGATATCATAATATAAAATAATATCACCTTCAAAATAAATTAAATAATTCATCAACTCTACTCTAGAAACAATTAAATTAAATTTAAATGAGGTGGGTGTTGCAGTTCCAGTCTGTTGGGGTGGGTTGTGATGGTGGTGGCTGTTGTGGGTGGTTATGTGGATTTTGAATTTTTTTTTTCTTTTTGGGTTATTTTAATATGTTGTATATATTTTTTAATGTGTTATATAGAATAACAGAACATCTGATGTAAATGAATTGAAAAATGGTATTTTAAAATAAATAAAGTAGTTTTTTTATTTGTGAAAATATCAATTTTTTGCAACTCTTGATGCTAGTGCATAGGAATAAATAATTAATGTTGGACATGATGAAGAAGAAAATGTCATTGAATTTACAAGATGGTGGAAACAATGTAGCATTTACTTGGACTATCGAGAAGAAATTATTAGGAAGGATTATTAATAAGATGAAAAAATAAATTATTATTTTCACTTATATATAATGTATTATCACTTTTAAGTTTAACCAGTTTTAATGTAGATTTTATAAATATATTTTAATTTGATTTATTTAATTAGATTTATCAAATATTATTATGAAGGGGACGACCAAATTAGTCCTTAATTAAATATTTTTCTAAATTAATAAATATACTTTTTATAAATGTATATCTATAATTTTTATGTAAATTTTATAAAGTGTTTATGTATCTTATAATACATGATACAATACAAAAACATTAAAAATTGATTCGCAGGTGTAGACACTCGATTTTGCACTCATGATTTAATCAAAGAAGATGACTGGAATGACCATTCATGTACCCCAAAATACATAATTGCATTTCATGTATTAATTCACTCATTGCATATCATAAACATGATTTTGAGATTCTGACGTTTGCAACGGTATGCCTGGTTTCCAAATCGGGCCATTAGATCGAAAGATATCGCATGGTTAAGTTTGCACGGTCAGCATGCATTGTGTCTAGGTAGAGTCAACCACGCATGATTAATATAAATTAATTTTGATTGGTTAAGAAATTAAAATTAATTAAATAATTTTGTGATTGGTCGTTAGTTAGAGTAAAAAATAGGCTTGCTTGCGTGGGAATAAATGGGATAATTGGATAACAATAAAATTGTAGATAATTTAGACTTTATCAAGATTTTTTTAGAGTATTTATTTATAAGATAATTGTTGCTGAAAAGACCTGAATTATGTAGAAAAGAGTTTAATTTTTAGAATACGGATTAAAAACGCGTCCAAGTGCAAGTCCTAGCTTAAAAAATCTCAAAAAATGAGTCCAAAACGGACTCAAACTCAAAAACGAGCCTAATGGCACAAACTTGGGCCCTGGCTCAAGGGCATTTGGATTGAGTTAAAATACATCAATTTTGATTTTTTTAGAGATAAGAATGCATCTCAACTCGTGTTCAGATCGTCTAGCTAATTTTTCGAGTCTCCCAGCCTCTATAAATAGACGATGGGTTTCAAAATTCAGCATACATATTTTCTGGGGGAGAGACTTTTTCACGCTCTCAGATTTCCTCTCTTTCTGACTCCCTTTTCTGGTATTCTCTCTCTTACGTTAAAGAGGTTCTGGAGGCTTTAGTCTTAAGAATTTCCTTTTTGTAAGTAAATGATTTTTAGGTTTCAAAGGTAATTGCATAAATTTCTTTGAACCCTAAGATATTCTTTCAAGAAATAGAGTATGTCCATGCAAAATTTAGTTTTCTTTACTTCTTCTTCATCTCTTTCTTTTAATTTGGTATTGCATGAATAAATGTTTGGTTAGTTTTAATTTTTAAATGCTCATATCATGTGTTGTTGATATTTTTTTATTGGAATATGTGTTCGATGTATTTGTTGCCAAGATCTATTTTCTTATTTCAAAAATCTGCTTGTTATCATATTTTTCTCAATCAAAAACTGATTTACATCTTCATTAGGTGCAGATCTGAATTTTTCCCAATAAAAAAAAACTAATTTGCATCTTCATTAGATGTATATCTGATTTTTTTTTTTTCAAAACAAAAACTGATTTACATTTTTATTAGATGTAGATCTGATTTTTTTTTTCCAAAAAAAAACTGATTTACATCTTCATTAGATGTAGATCTGAATTTTTTAAGATAAAAAACTGATTTGCATCTTCATTAGATGCAATTCTGAAAATTTTCTATTAAAACTGATTTATATCTTTCTCTAGATGTAGATCTGATTTTTTTTTAACAAGGCAGATTTTGAAATAAAAAGTAAGTCATGAGTAGTGTTTTGTTTGATGTAAATAGCATAGGTTTATTTCATGAATGCAATTCTCTTCTAAAAATTATTTTCTGTTAATACATATAAAAAACTGATATGATTTTTTTTAATACAAACCAAAAACCAATTTTTCTGGTTCTCAAAAACATATATGATTTTTTTTAAAACAAAAAAACTTTGTTTTATTTAATAAACACAGAGCTAAATTTTTTCCTTCAAAAAACAAATTTTTTTTTTTACATAAACAAAACAGATTTGATTCTTTTTTTATAAACCAAATCAATTTTTTTTTTTAATCAAGGTAGATTTGAATTTTCTCAAAAGAAGAGGATGCATTCATAAATAGACTTATGTGACTTAGTTTAATTAAGTCTTTCATATGTGCAACATATCATTCATGCCATGTATAAAATGGGTATATTAGTCACGAGAGTCTAGAAGATCAAACTCTGTCTGGATGGAATGAGTGCCTAACACCTTCCCATTCCGTAACCTAGCCTCCGAATTTAGTGTCTTTGGATAGGTAGACCTAAAATTTATCTTTATTTTATTTTGGGTAGATTGTAACTAGGACAAAAAGCCATGTATTTTTGGTAGATTGTAATTAGGACCCAGAGCTATGTAATCTTCAATTTATCAAACTTGTATCTATTTTTATCCAATCAATAACAATGGGTATTTCAATCATGTAAATTTGTATTTTATTTTTTCTTATTTTTTTGTATAAAAAAATAAGTGACGACTCCACACCACTTACCCAAAAAGAGAGGTGCCCTAATAAAACACCAAAAAATCTCTTTTTTTGAGAGCAAACCCCAATTAGGGCGGTCTCTCACAATGGGACAATTTTTTTTTTGAATAAAAGACTTGATTAAAAAGGAAACAAACTCATAGTTTGGGATGCTTCCGCCAAGATATTGTTAACAAAACTTAGGGAGCTAAATACCAGATCAAAAGTACCAAACAAAGATTGGTTAAGGGACCAATTGGATACATGATTAGCCTCCCTATGTACCCAATTGAAGAATACATCTCCCTCAAAAAATTTAAAGAATACATGGTCAAAGTCACTAATTACATTCTTAACTAACTCAACAATATTCAAAAGTCTTTATGGAACTGAGAGCAACCGGCTTTGAAGACTATGATTGACACTACTTTTATAGTGCACCAATCAAAACATAACACCTTAGTATGTTGTGAAATTAGGTATAAAATTTGAAGTGTAACTAGAACTATTTTAAATAATGCCTAAAAGTTTTAACCACAAAAATAAGCTTAAGAGAAAACATTTTTTTTGGAGATGGAAAACAATTTATTTCTTTACATTAATCAGGTTTTTAAACATTTTTGTTAATTTTATATTCAACATTTATGGAGGGAATATTTGAACCTTGAATGTCTCAACTGAAAATATTAAGAAATGTTAATATGTTGAGCTATAAAGACTCTTGGTAAATTCTTTTTAGGAAATGCTAACGGATGCCTAGAATTCAGATCCTCTAGATTTTCTAGTAAATTTTTTTAAATTCTAATCACTCTTTAATAATTTAATGATCTAGATTCTGTTATGTCAGCATTCCACTAACAATATTCTTAAAATAATAAAATAATATTACAAACAAAATAATTAAGAATATTGTTAGTGGAATGCTAACATGACAGATATTAGACCATTAAATCATTAAAGAATGGTTAGAATTTAAGGAAATCTATTTGGTAGAATACCCTAGGAAATCTAAAGGATTTGAATCTAGGATGTCCATAGGGCAATGGTTAATAATCCATTCAAAGAAGGTTTCTATGGGAAAAAAAAACAATTAATATTTTGACAGCTTTTTCCATTGGGATAATTACAGATTACCCATTTGTGGTTTATCCCGAATTTGACTTACCCACCCGTGGTTTTATTTTTGACACTTTACCCACCCGTGGTTCATTCCGTTTATGCTCCATAACCCACCTCTAATTTTTCCGTTACCCTAACATGTTTCATCAAAAATCAAACACTCCTCTCCCACACACACTCTATGCTTGCCCACCCGTGGTTCATTTTTCCTCTTCCTCTTCGTAAAAACAATTTCAATCCTATCAATTTGTAGTGTGTTTGATTTGGCAGTGAGTGGGCCAAGAAGTGAGAGTAGCCATGGAGAACCATGGTACTTAGATCCTACTTAGGGAGACCTTCAATTAAATATTCATTTTGTGAACATTTTGTATGAAATCTAGAAAATTAGCTAAACTAAAATCAACCCAGAATTTAGAAACTAAAAGCTAAACCCACAAAATCAACCAAAACTCAAAGCTAATGACGACCATGTTCTGATGTCTTTCTTCTTACCGTATCCGGTGATAGCGTGGGGGAAGCCTTGCGCTTTATCTTTTCCTATTTGTCTCTTGAGTTGGCTCACTAGAGCAAGCCCAGGCGTTTGTTCTTTTCTTTATATTTGTATATTTGTATACGATTACTCTTTTACATTAATATAGTTTCTATCTATTATCTCAAAAAAAAAAAAAGTGAACCTAGAATTTTTGAACATAAACCCAAGCCAAAAACTAAACCCAAAAATCTTGAAGATTAACCAAAAATTATACCCATAAATTTTGAACATAACCCACAATCATTGCAACCAAAGATTAAAACCAAATCAAACACGACTGACAAGAAGAGTTGGGTTTTTTTGAGAAAAATAATGGTGGTGTTTGGCAATGAAACCTGGGTTTTGGAAAAGAGTAGACCATGACTTGTTTACACATGTGAATCGCTTCAAAGATTTCACAAGAAGCCTTGATAGGATGTCCTCCACCAAGCTTTCTGGTAGATTGGCGCTCGCTCTGTTGAATTATTGATGATGATGATGATTGGACGGCGCAATCCAATCCAATTAGTGATTGAGCAAGCTTAGAGAGTGTGTGGGAGAGGAGTGTTTGATCTGATTTCTTGTTTGATTTTTTGATGAAACATGTTATTTGATTTCTTGTTTGATTTATTGATGAAACATGTTAGAGTAACAAAAAAATTAGAGGTGGGTTACGGAGCATAGACAGAATGGACCACGGGTGGGTAAAATGACAAAAATAAAACCATAGGTGAGTAAGTTAAATTCGGGCTAAACCACAGTGGGTAATCTGTAATTATCCATTTTTCATTTTTCATAAAAGTGGTGTCAAAACTTTCTTAAAATAGTTTATAAATCATTGCTCTAAGAGAACCTATTAACACAACTCTTTCTTTTTAACCTTGACGAGACATTATGAGTAACAAGTTTCCACTTCTCCAAATAAATAAAAAAAAACCAGAGAGGAAGTTTGTACGAGTAGGTGAGTTTAGAAAAATTTGACAGGTAAATATTAGGCGTAAATGCACTTTTAGTCCCTATATTTTGGCTTTTTTCCATTTTGGTCTCTACATTTTATTTTTACCACTTTTAGTCCCTAAACTAATTAATGTGTGACATTTAAGTCCTTACCGTCATCCAACTAACAGAAAATGCTAACGTAGCTGATGGCACAGTAAAATAATTATTAAAAAAATCTATTTTGGCATTAAAAAATCGCCACATCCGCATCTAAATTAATTTTAATTAAATAAAAAAATTAAAAACAAAAAATTACATAAATTGAACTTCAAAGAACATGAACATCAAACCCAACAACGACATCAAACCCAGAATCAAAGAACATGAACATCAAACCTACAGGAAAAAAAATGAACATCACCAAATCAAAAAGCATGAACAAGAGCAAATACAGAAAAATTCACACGAAACCACACCCAAACCAACAACAACAAACCCACACCGATCAGACCAACAACAACAACAAACCCTGCAACCCCAACCGACGAACCTAGTCGAACCCAGCACCCACCAACGAGCTCCCTTCCACCAAGACGGAGCCGAATCGAGATTCCTATTGGAAAAGCTACGCCGCTCTGGCCATATATCAGTATCGAGATGATGGATAATGACATCGGAGCCGTAATCGGAATCAGACCAGAGACTGCGCTAGTTCTTGAGGCCGAGAAACTGAGGAGATCGAGTGGTGTGAAGCTCGCGATGGCGGTCCTTGAACATGACGAGGACTGAGGGGTTTTTGCCGATCATATTGACTTCGCTTTGCGTGAGAGAGGCGGAGAAGCCATCTCTTTCTTTAAACCCAGATCCGATCAAACCCAATCAAACCCACCATCGATCACCGATAAAAGCCGAAGAGAAAGCCTAGATCCCAACAAACCCAGTCGAACCCAGCATCCACCATCTCTTTCTCTAAACCTAGATCCAATCAAACCCAGCACAAAAACGAAAAGCCGGCAACCCTAGTGGCGGCGGCGCGTCGAACTCTCCCTCTTTGTCAACGCCGTTGAAGCACTTGAACAAATCACACAAATCAACAAAGATCTAATCTTTTCTAATCAATTCCCCGAAATCAAATCACACAAATTAACAAAGATCTAATCTTTTCTAACCTTCAATCTTCAACCTAAACCACAAAATCCCTCACTTCATTTTTTTTCTTTTCTCCTATTCTTTGGTTTCTCTCATCTGTGCAAATCTGACGGAGCGAGCACCACACCACCACAATTAGATCCAAACCCACGAGTGTTGTGATAGCATGAAAACCAGATCTAGGTTGCAACAGTACTGGGTTTGCCATATGGGTAGCTGGGTTAGTTTTAGTTGTGACAGATCTAATTTGTATGAAAAAATTTCGGGTTTGTTAGTGAGTTGTGATTTTGATGCATATGGAATAATTTTGTTTTTAATTTTTTTATTTAATTAAAATTAATTTAGATGTGATATGACAAATTTTTAATGTCAAAATAGATTTTTTAATTATTATTTTACTGTACTGTCAGTCATGTCAGCATTTTTTGTTAGTTGGGTGACGGTAAGGACTTAAATGTCATGCATTAATTAGTTTAGAGATTAAAAGTGGTAAAATAAAAATATAAAGACCAAAATAAAATTAATTTCAAAATGTAAGGACTAAAAATTCATTTAAGCCTAAATATTACGGTGGTAGACAAGTTTAAGAGCGCGTGAGTCGAGGATACGAGAAGAATGTCTTATTATATTTTAGGTTATTGTATTTTTAGTTTTTACACACATTGGTTTGGACTTCACTCATCAGTCATTCAGTAGAGTGAGTGAGTACTGACTTTCTCTCTTCTCCTCATAACTGCCTCTGCCTCTGCTTCTACCTCTGCTTCCACTTTAAATACGCGCCGCGACAATCATTATTGTTTTTGTATTACTATTATTACATTACACAAACAATTCACCATTTTTATTATTTTATTATTATTTTATTTTCTGAAACTCTCTCACTCTTACGTGTGTGTGAGTCTCTCTCTCTCTCTCTCTCTCTCTCCTCACACACTCTCAAATCTCTGTGCCCTAGATCCATGGCTTCCCTCTCCAAACCCTGGAGTGTGCTCTAGGGTTTCAATCCTTCTCTCTCTCTCTCTCTCTCTCTCTCTCTGAAATTCGTGCTTGCAAACTATGCCTCTGCTGCAGTAGCGCTATTGTTTTCAGTGTACTGTAAGTGAATTGAAGATTCTCACAGTTTTTGTGTGAAGCTTTTACTTTTGGGATTTTAGGGTTTGAGTTTTGCAATTTTAGTTGGGGGGTTTTATTTTCTGTGAATTTTTGCAAGTTTGTGCTTCGGAGTGGAGGATTGAAATTCTAGTGGAAAAGTTCTTTGCTTTTGTTGGCATTGTGGATTGGTTTTTACTCATTTGTGTCAAGGTTTTCAAGATTCTAGGGTTTTGTTTCTTCTAATTGCAACACTCTTACTTTCTGAGTAGTGAAAATTTGGTTGATTTGATAGTAGTGTTGAATTCAATGCTTACTACTTAAGATACTTTCTTTGTTTGGAAGTTTGCCAATTATGGGCATGGAAGAAGAGGAAAATAGTGCTAAAGTTGGAAGATTTGAGGGGTGAATACTCATTCAAGAGGTGAGTTTTGTTGTTGGGGGTGGTTTTGGTGCACAATGGGTTGCCTTTGTTGCAAGCCCTCTGCTATTGAGGATAGCAAGGAGAGCCCAAGAGAGCGGTTCTCGAGCAAGGCCTCGTCGGACTTGCGGGGGTCCAGGGTGACCTCATCGAGAAGGGAGGAAGTGCATCGAGCAAAGGATCGATACGATAGTAATGATGGGAGGACAATGTTGATTGATAAGCATGCGAATGGCTCAGTTCGGTTACACAGTGAGCATTTCGAGAGGAAGAGGGAGAAAATGGAGTATGTTGTTGCTCAACATCCGGGGATGGGTAGTATTCCAAAAGCAACAGAAGGGGAGCAGGTTGCAGCAGGGTGGCCGTCATGGCTGGCTGCAGTTGCTGGAGAGGCTATTAAGGGATGGACACCACGGCGTGCAGATTCTTTTCAGAAGCTGGATAAAGTATGATCCTTTCCTTATTTGCCATTTTGAAGTTACATAATGTTGGGTATTGAGGGAAACTGACAATGCTTTCTTATGTTACTTTGCAGATGATCATTTTTCTTTTGAATTTTATTGCTTTATTAATCAGCCCAATCACATAATTTTGAGTGAATTGATTGTTTTTATGTTGGAAGTGCATTTGGCCTTATATATAGTATTTAAGACTTTATTGTAAAGTCCTTTCCTTGTTCATATGGAAATAAGACTTCCTGAACATAGCATGTTTATTTCACCTTTTACGTATTCTAGATAGGGATCCATGTAGAAATAAGACTCATATGGAATTGTTTCTATAGGGAGTGAGTTAATTACTGGCATCTAAACTTCCGTCAACTAATGGCATTGTTCTGACTAATATTATGCTTGGCAATGGGTTATAAGCCAATGAGTTTCAGCTCAATGACACTTCATCTTCTTATAAAAGGGGAGTGGAGGGTGTGTTGTGGAATACTAGAAGAAAAGAATGAAGACTCTAAAGCTAAAGGAGAGAACAAAGATGCACATATTTTTATTGGCGTGTGAACTTGATACAACAGAAGAGGACTCATATAAAAGAATGCTCATTTTAAATTTGTAAACCATCTCCTCCTACATTGTATAGTTGCGTGAGAGTCGTGATCATTAGCCTTGTCTTTATTAAAGGTCCATTTGGCAATGCCTAGGACTGGAAAGGAGTTGTTTGTAGGTTGGAGAGGGACATTTGGTAAGTGTAAAAGTGGTGTGATTTGGGGGGCAGTTCCTTTGCATTATGTGTACTATCTATCTGTAGAGGAATAATCCCACTTTTAATGAAAAAGAACTGAATGGAAATTCTCTTAATTATCTTTCTATGTTCTCTATTTGACCGGCTGTCTGCTGTGGGCCGCATCCGTTGTGATGCTTTCTTGGATTTCTTGCTCTAGTAAACTTAGGTTCTAAGTGCTTGAAAGGATGTAATACACATCCTGCTGTTCCTTTTCTTCTTCTTCTTTTATTTTATTTTATTTAATAATAAATAAATAAAATTTGTAACTTAATCCTTTTGTTTAAGAAAATTGATTAGCCTGTTTCAAGAAGAAGAAGAAGAAGAGTAAAAGGCCAGATTAGTTATGAAACATCAGGTTAGGTTTGACCTAGGATATAGTAAGGGCTAGGGTATTAGGCAGTTTGAATCAGTGATGAAACTCTGATTAATGGCAACTGCAATCTAACTGTTGTTCTTATTAGCACTTATCAAAAAAGAACAAGAAAAAAGGAACTGCTGTTCTTATTAGCAAAACAGAATCAATAAATAGGATTGATCAAGGGGATTTATCACATCTAGCTATCCACTGCATACTTCCAGAGATCGACTTGGAAATATTCTTTTATTAATACCATTTAGCTGATTCAGAAATATGTACACTTGTGCCATAGCTCATTGGCTAAAACTTGAATCAGTGATGAAACTCTGATTAATGGCAACTGCAAGCTAACTGTTGTTCTTATTAGCAAAACAGAATCATTAAATAGGTTTGATTAAGGAGAGTTATTACATCCAGCTAATCACTGGATACCCCCAGAGACAGACTTGGAAATATTTTTTTATTAATACCATTTTGCTAATTTGGAAATACGTGCATTTGCACCAGAGCCCATTGGCTTGGAACTATAGAATTTCTGAACAAACCAATGTTAAGGATATTATTCTTCCTGTTGTTCATATTTGTTTACTATGATATTTCAGCTGTCTAATGCTTATTCTTCTAAAAAAAAAAAAAGGGCTGTCTAATGCCTATAATGCAGGATAGAGGTAAGGTAGCTTAATTGAATTCACAAAGATCAGATTATTCTATTTAGCTGTTACTAGTGGTGCTTTAGTCTCTCTCTCTCTCTCTCTCTCTCAGTTGTCCACTTTAAGTTGTATTACCTGTTGGCTGGTTTTGGTTTGTCTTATGATTTTTTTTAGTTTCTCTCTCTCTGTCTCTGTCTCTCTCTCAGCTGTCCACTTTAAGTTGATATTACCTGTTGGTTGGTTTTGGTTTGTCTTATGATTATTTTTTTTCTTTTTATTTATTTGTTTTGCAGATTGGCCAGGGAACTTACAGTAATGTATATATGGCTCGTGACCTTGAACATAATAAAACTGTTGCTTTAAAGAAAGTAAGGTTTGATAACCTGGAACCTGAGAGTGTTCGCTTTATGGCTAGGGAAATTCACATTCTACGTAGGCTTGATCATCCAAATGTAATAAAACTGGAAGGTCTAGTTACATCAAGGATGTCTTGCAGCTTGTACCTTGTTTTTGAGTACATGGAACATGATTTGGCAGGGCTGGCTTCACACCCTGGTCTCAAATTTACAGAAGCACAGGTATTATAGATTCCTTTTCTCCTGCCCCTCCCCTCCCCCTAGACACTGCAATTTGCTGTTCTATAGCATGCTTTAAGTTTTGCTTTCTGTAAATGCAGTCCACAATGATGTGACCATTAAATAGTTTTTCAGAGATGTTAACGTCAATTGATATTACTTATTCATATATTTTGCAATAGCACCTAATGGAAATCTATCTTCTTCTATTTAGAATCTTGGGATATTATATTTCTGTTTAGTTTGCTAATTGAGTTGATGTTTCCAGGTCAAATGTTACATGCAGCAACTTTTACAGGGATTGGATCATTGTCACAGCCGTGGCATTCTGCATCGTGACATAAAGGGTTCCAACCTTCTAATTGACAACAATGGCGTCTTGAAGATTGCAGACTTTGGTCTGGCTAGTTTTTTTGATCCCCATCAAAGTCAGCCACTTACAAGCCGTGTTGTAACTCTTTGGTACCGGCCACCAGAGCTTTTACTTGGAGCCACTTACTATGGAACGGCTGTAGATTTATGGAGTACAGGTTGTATACTCGCTGAATTATATGCTGGCAAGCCTATTATGCCCGGAAGAACTGAGGTATATGTTTTTCCCCCACCAAACATGTGGAATTGATCTCTTACTTTATTGTGATTAATTGAACCATCACTTTTGCTATGCACATATAAATATTATAGGATTAATGTGCACGATCTGCTGTTTTTGCACAATTTATTGTATCAAGCATATTATTGGTTAAGAACCTGTCTTTTCTGCTTACAGGAAGTGATTACCTTTTAATTTTTGCTAGGCATGCAGTTTGTGGCTGCTAATTGCCATTTATGTTTCAAAGGTTTAATTGTTTGGACTTTTGGAATTACTGTTATCATTATTTATTTTTTTGCTTAGAGAACTATAAAGACATGCTGAAATTTTTTTCTTAATTAAGAGATGAGCAGAGATAAATATTTACATACAAAAGTAAGGTGCAAGGCTTTGGATCTAGTTTGAAGGAATATGTTTCCTAAAAAAATGCCATTAATGTGGAGATGTGTGATGGAGAGTTGATTTTGAACATTCAGTTAGAGATTGGTGGTCACTGGTTATAGTAGGCATGTTGTAGTTTTGTTACTTTTGTATTGTTCTCAACTTCTCAGACTCACAAATTACCTAATTTTTTTGTGATCATCACACTGTATTTAAGGTGAATTATAGTTTAAATAAAAAAAAGACATCCCCAGTAATAATTGTACAGATGACATGTAACTAAAATCTATGGCTCTTCTTCTTCTTCTTCACTTTCAGCATGTCTTTTTGCTTCTCTTACTTTGAATTAGCTTAGTTGTTTAAATTATCATTGAACTCTTCATTTTGCTGCCTTCTAGGTTGAGCAATTACATAAAATTTTCAAGCTTTGTGGCTCACCTACAGAGGATTATTGGAGAAAATCTAAGTTGCCTCATGCGACCATATTTAAGCCCCAGCAACCTTATAGACGCTGTGTGGCGGACACATTTAAGGATTTCCCTGCTCCAGCATTAGCATTAATGGAGACCTTACTTTCCATAGATCCTGCTGATCGTGGATCTGCAGCTTTTGCACTCAAAAGTGAGGTATGAAGTTTTAGATAAATGAAGTCTTATAGAATTTCTTTTTATTGTATTTCTGCTGAGTGTGTTTATCTTTATTTTATAATTTTTTACCAGATTTTTTTTGCTTTGGCCATGATTTAAAAAAAAAAAAATTATTATCATGACCTGTTCTTTTTTAGTTCTTGTCATGTTACTGCCATAACAGTACATTTAGAAAAGTTTCAAAATATTTGTTTTGCTATTTTCTTGTGGCTATAAGTTATTGTGATTATTTGTTTACATTTTTTTTTTTGGTTTATGTTCTCCAGTTCTTTACAACAAAACCACTTCCCTGTGATCCTTCGATCTTGCCAAAATATCCTCCTAGCAAAGAGTTTGATGCAAAAATAAGGGATGAAGAAGCTAGACGGTGAGGTTTTTTTTATTAAAAAAAAAAATCATAGCTACAAAGCACCTCTCTTCTGACGTTTATGGTATTGTTTAGGAGGCACAGATATGTCAAAATGGCAGTTGTATAGGTATCTGATACATATTAATATTGACATGTCAGATATGTATCAGATCGTATTCATTAATTGAAATATCAATTTTACATTAATGTCCTTGATAGGCCTGAGATATGGCATGGAAATGGAACAAGCATCCCAATCATATAAAAGACCAGATGAAAGAAACCCGAGGAACTAACAGAAAGTGAGAGAGAGAGAGAGAGAGAGAGAGCAGATTTGTTCATCTTCCAAGCTGATTGAAAAGGGTTTCTAGGGAACAGGATTAATTCATTTAGTTTGTTTTTTTCATACAAACTGTACTGATGTTTATAGGTCCAACTTCTGAATTTTATTGGCCTTTTAGACCTGAGATATGACACAGAAATGGAACAAGCACATCCCAATCATATAAAAAGACAAGATCTAAGAAGCCTAGGAACTACAAGAGCGAGAGAGAGTACAGATCTGTTCATTTCAAGCCGGTTGAGAAGGGTTTCTAGGGAGCAGGATTGATTCATTTAATTTGTCGTTTTCATACAAACTCTATTGGTGAATATAGATCCAACTTTTAAATTCTATTAGCTTTTTAGGCTTTAATGTATGATGCATTATTGTGAAAGCAATGTTTATACATATGTTTCTAAGGCTATTGACATTTGAACTCCTGTCGATGAAAAGTGATAGCTGGCAAAGGTGCTGTATGCACTAATATCTTGTTTCTTTCTCTTTTCTCTTTTTTTTTTTTTTTACATGGATAGACAAGGAGCAGCAGGAAACAAGGGCCAGAGAATTGACCTCGAAAGGAGAGGAACAAGAGAGTCACGAGCCATTCCAGCTCCTGATGCCAATGCTGAATTAGTCTTGTCAATACAGGTAACCTCATGTTTATTTTAGTTGTTATTCGTACCACTCTATTTCCACTGGGGAGTGGGTGTTATAATTTGTGTTTCTGATTATGATTTTAGTGTTTGCCTATTATCATTTTAGTCCTGGTTCCTTAACCTTCGCTTGATAACACGCGTAGTTTTAAAACCAGAATGGACTGCCCTGTCAGGTCCGGTTTGATTGCCCAGATCTTTAGGTTTAGAAAACTGGACAATTCAAATTGTGTTTTTTTAACCGTTCGAAGCACCTATCAGACTGGTCAACTGTGATACTGGTTGCAGTTGGACCAAGTCTGAAATGTTTGGAAAATTGCAGATTATCGTGGACATGGAGAATCAAACCTGTTACCTCCTTTTCAATAGCTTACCAGCCAGCCATCAGTTTATGTGCCTTTGTCGTATTAGTTAAATGAATAACTATTATATTTATTTCTCATTCAATCCTCTCCCATTCTCTGCCAAATGGGTCGCACACACCCCCCACCTTCATTATTAACCCTTACCATTTATGATGTTAACACATTTGACTGTCTAAATTGATAACTAATACAGAATTTACGAATAAAATCAATGAACTTTTATATTGCTTTGATTTTAGCAAATATATTTATACTTTTCCATTATGTTATCTACTAGAAATCATTATCATGGCTCTCTCCATACATAACATTGAATTTGAGTTCTTTTTTGAATTTATTTGTAATTTCGGAAATGTGCTTTTTGCATGTGAATGTGTTGTTTGTGAATTTACTTAGAAAATGATCTTGTTTTAGATTAAAATGATTTGTACTTGAAGGATGTTAAACACAATATTTATCATCTTTGGTTATGCCTTAATTTTTTTTCTTATAGTATATACCTTATAAAAGTTGTGAAAAACATTTGAAAATTGTTTAAATGTCTTTAGATATTATTTTTAGTCAATGTTGTTGGTTTTTACAAATTTAATCCATTTATTTGTATCTTAATTAATTGTTAAAATCAATATGATGTCATCACAGTTTGGCTTCCGGTTAAACCCTGGTCCAACCTTAAAACCTTAAACTTCTCTTTCTTTGGTTCTTTACTGCTCTTTTTCAAAAAGAAAAAATTGAATATGACATGCTGAATTTCAAATTTCAAAGAGTAATAAAAAAAAATAAACAGAGAAGAAAGCTCTACTTTATGCGTTACATGCACAAATGTTGAATGAATAGCATAAGTTTACCACAATTTTTTCAGGCATATAACATTGTTTTGAATTTGTATCCCTTTTCATTAAAAAAAAAAAATTCCTCTGTTGGCAATGAGGATTCAATGAAAGTGTGTCATCATTAAAAATTCAAGTTATAGCTTGGTTATTTGTGTATATCAAATCACATATTATCCATTTCTCTATGTAGAACTGCCAACATGCGTTTTTCTTTTTTCCAATTTATTTGAATTTCTTGATCTTTTTTACTTTTTCTTGAGTTTTTGGGTGTATCTCTTTGTATACTTCTCGTATAAATAGGTTTTGCTCTTTTTCACTGGATTAAAAATTTTCTGTGGAACCAAAAGCCTTCCATTTTTGACTGGTCACAAAGCTCGGGTTTTTTTATTTTTTTTATTTGTACTCTTAATGTTAAAATTAGATGGCTTTTTGTGCATGCACTTAATAATATATATGTACAATACACACACACACACTTACACGTGTGTGTGTCTTATAATGGTTTGATTCAAAGTTCAATACAATATAAAAGAACTTACTATATGAGAAAGAATTAGTATGAATGTATTCAACTTGTCATTGGATATGCCCTGTACTTATTCAAAAAAGAGAAGGTCCTGTACTTATATTTCATTGTTTAAACTTCTGTAAATTCCTTAAAAGAAATTGAGTAAAGTGATATTTAGACTCAATGATAACTTGATTTCGCTCACTGTTGCAAGTTTATTATTTTGTTGGAGAAACTAGCTTGGGAAGCATATATCAGATATTTGGAATATGGTTCTGGGTTGTTTGGATGGAGTGGAATCAGCACTTGTTTGAGGATACCGAAAATCATAGGATCATTTAAAAGATTTGTGCCAGTGCACTCTTTTTAATTGGTCTTAGTGTTGGAGTTTTTCGGATTGTTCATCCAGCATAGAGTTCCTTGTTTCTCTTAGACTAGCCTTTTGATCTTTGTCCTTTAGCTTTCTTTGTTCCTTTGTGTTCGTCATTTTGAACTCTTTTTTTTTTTTTTTTTTTAATAATATTTTTTATCAATATAAGTACACTTATTACCTATAAAATAATAAATACAAAAAAAAAAACTTGATTTTGTTCACAGTTCACCTATTTTGACCCAATTCCATTTAGTTGCATGGATGACATCTTTTAGACTCAATGATAAGTTGATTTCATTCACTGCTCACCCATTTTGACCCAACTCCATTTATTCGTTGTATGGATGACATCTTAGACTCAATGACAACTTGATTTCGTTCACTGTTGTTCACCAATTTTGACCCAATCCCATTTATTTGTTTTATGGACGACTTCTTAGAGTTATAGTTTGATTTATCCTTGGCCGCTTGCCTTGAGTATGAAAATCTGCAATATGAGCACCATGATAGTATTCTGAAGTTTACCACTGCCAATTTCATCAGTTAATTTTATTATTTCATGTCAAAATATCTATACCATATCTCTTTATCATAACGTTAGACTATTATTCTGATCTCTTTCAAATGCCTTGTTTGTGTTATCTAAGCCTTATTTTAGCAATCTATATAAACTTATTTTTTGCATTTCTTGTTGTTTTGTTCTTCTCTTTTTAATCAATCTTGTCTTTATCCTATAAATTCTATGTTAATAATTTCTTTTGTTACAGAAAAGACAAGGTCAGTCCAACTCTAAGAGCCGTAGCGAAAAGTTTAACCCTCATCCTGAAGAAGTTGCTTCTGGATTTCCAATTGATCCACCTAGACCATCACAAGCTGTGGAAGGAAGTATGGAAACCCAGGAGCATCATCATAAGAGAGCCTCCCATTCAGGGCCCCTGGCTCACCGAGCTGCATGGGCAAAGGCTGGGAAAAACCTGGAGGATGCTGCAAAGATTTCAACTGGGGCTGAGTTGTCAACAATGTCAAGTTTTGGGGAAGCAAGGAGGATGTCTGAAGATCGCAGACAAAGGTCTAATTCTTCACAACCAGAAATTGCAAAATTTGTAGGCAGGTTTCCAGGATCCTTCAAGGAAGGCTCAGACTTTGTGACACAACAAGATCAAAAGCATCACTCACAGGGAATTGCAGGTTCTCATAAAAAAGAAGATGCAAAATTCAACAACAAAGACCCAATACTTGTAAGAAGTTAAACTTTCTTCTCCCCTTAAATAATTAGTTTTCAGTTCTTTTTTAAGATTTGTAGGCTGTAATAGATTTCTTATAAAAAAGAAAAATTGAAATAATTTTTCTTCAAAATTTGTTGGTATTACTTGTCAGCTATATAAAATAGATTTATATTTGTGTGTTTATTTTAGCTGTTGTAATGTTTACTAGTACTCCTAGAAAGAAGGCCTAATTCTTTGTATTTAGTGAGATTGTCTACTATAAAGAAATTTTCAGCCCAATGATTTGTAATATTTGACTTCCTTAAAGCTGATTATTCTTTCTAATCTGTTTAAAAAGTACTTCCTTTCGAGTAGCCTGGTCTCTTCCTTTTGCTTCTCTGATTGCCTGATACATGTTTTTGTCTGTATTTGGTTCAGCTTGGCTATGGATCAAAGGGTCACAAAATACACTACTCTGGCCCATTGATAGTTCCATCTGGCAACATGGATCAGGTGCTGAAGGACCATGATCGGCAAATCCAAGAAGCCGTTAGACGAGCACGCCTCGACAAGGCAAAGGTCAGAAAAGCACATGTTGAAGGGAATCAAATATCAACTAATGCATTATTTGTTTCTGGTCGTTGAACTGGTTGAAGTGAACCCCAAATAAAGCCAAGCATCTTCAGGATTCAGGAAGATCACCGCATACAATTTGGCTGGTGATTTTCTTTTGCACACAATGCAAGTTAGTTATTGGGTGGGGTTTTTTTGTATAGGTCTTAGGGGCGCTAGTGGCCATTTTTAGCTAAGCTTAAAGCTTATTGAGAAATCTCTCTCTCCCTCTCTGCAATTGATCACATATATTTTCTTTCTACTTTTCAACTGATATTGCTGAAGTATGGGCCATTCTTGTAGATCTTATTTATTATTATAAGCTGTAGATTATTTAGAAAATATGACGTCTTTCGTGATGAAAGAGTAAGATGTTGCATCCTCTACACTGAGTGTGCATTAATCTCCCCTTGTTTCTGTCCTTCCTACAAGATAATTCTTGTAGTGGCTGTAGTGCTGTCCAAACCAGGAGAATTCAGCTGCATGCTGTTATTATTATCTTCTGCTTCTTCTTCTTCTTCTTCTTCTTCTTTTTTTTTTTTTTTTTTTTTTTTTTTTTTTTTTTGATTTTAAGGCAAACTCCACTTTCCCTCAGTCCTCTCTCTTTTCCCCACCCTGTTGTCCCAGGTCTGGATCTGGGTCCTACTTTTTTGCCATACATGGCTACGCTGGTGGCTGCTTATTTTGTTTGTCATTACATCACCTAAACTTGTCTAATCTTCCCCTTATGCCTGTCTATGTTTCTTCCTAGGCTGACCATTTCTTTCTGTGGTAGTCCATGGTGGGTTTATTATTATTTATTTACCTTATGGGTATGCGATCCTGCACTGTGCCAAAGTAAATGGTGCAGCTGGCATCCTGAATTGAACTAATCCATTTGAGTGTTCATGTTTTTCTTCCCTGGCTGCTAGTGCTGGTCTGCCACACTTTTTCTACTCTAATTCAATAAGAAATCATGTGTGGTAGTGATGAAAAGTCTCTTTGGATTCCCTAGTACTGGATGTACCCAAAAAAATGATAATGTGTATGTGTGTGTGTGTGTGAGGGAGAGAGAGAGAGAGAGAGAGAGAGAGAGAGAGTTTTGAAAAATCTAATAAGGTTGTGTTTGATCTACTATACTTCATCATGGACTTAAATCTGGATAATTGTTGATTCCAGTCAAGGGGAGGGTTTGAAAAGTCAAGTTTGTAATTGTAGCCGGTTGAAAATTCAAATATGTTGGTTCTCGAAGAGGACTGAGTATTATATATTAGATAAAAGTTCTAGACCAAAGACTAGTGCTGTTTCTGGTGTTTCTTCTTGCTTAAACCCCCCTCTGAAAGGACAAATCCACTCTCTCCTTGTTCTTCTGCTATTTCTTACCAAACTCTCTTTACTCCAATCTAACTGGGCAGTTGAATTCACCTTTGATGGCTTCAATCTTTCAGACCTCTTACTCTTATGGCACTACAACTCTGAATTTTCATGTTCTTTCTGTGACACAAAACACTACATTTTCCATTGACAGAGCTCTGTATCATACTAAAATTCCCACAAGATCCCCAAACTCCGGCCTCTCTCTACCTCTTTCACCTTCTCCATCACCCAATAAAAGAATTACCTTCCTGCTCATGGTCTAGTTTTCATCTTTATGCCTTCCACTGGCATCCAAGGTGCTGCTTCAGCCCAACATCTAGGCTTCTTGAAACATCACCAACGATGGTGATTCCAACAACCATGTCTTTGGTATCGGATGTGATGTATTTCAAAACCAACAATTCAATGATATTAACAATAATCATGCTGGTGTTGATGTGAATTCTCTCACTTCTTTGGTTGTGCACAGAGCTGGATATTGGCTTGACGGTGATAGAAAGAACAATGGTAATAGGACAAAGGTTTTTCTTGATGAAAATTTGAGTAGTGGAGCAATTTATCGTTTGAGGATTGAATACTTAAATTCTCAGCTCAGGTAACAATGGCTCCCGATAACATTTTAAAAAGCCCAGAACACTATTGATCAAGGTTGATTTCGATCTTTCCAAGGTTTTTTCTTGATGAAATGTTTATTGGGCTCTGTGCATCGATTGGGCAACTAATTGAAAATCATCAAATTTTGAGCTGGAGCTTCAGCAATTCAAAGTTTACCTGATTTTCTAGTGTGATCTTCATGAAACTGTGTTTGGTTTGAACCTTTCTTGTTTAGAGAAATAGAAGGCTTTTGCTGCCTACAATACATGGATCCATGTGATATGGTTAATAAATATAGGCTTCCACTTCATTTATGGTTCTCATTTTGAATTGCTAGGTTTATTGACATTATTGTATCATGTCTATTTGTTCCTCTTGATATCTTCTTGTTCCCTCCATTATTAGCAAGATTTGCTCTTAATATCTTCTTGTTCCCTCCATTATTAGCAAGATTTGTTAGTAGGGTTCAAATTCCCACTCATTGTTGGCTGGGTTCAAATTTCCATTCCCTCATACTAAATTATAAAAAAAGAAAAAGAAGAAGAAGGTATTTGTCCATTTATTCCAGATAAAATGAGAGTTCTTATAAATTATGTACTATAATTTTTTTTAAGAAAATAATAATACTTATTAAAACACACAAGCACGAAAAAAGTAATATATAGAAGACTACCTGCTTGTGAAGCAAATAATAATCCAGTAAAAAAGTAAGCTTAATTTTTTTTTTTTTTGGGTTTCGTACCAGCTAGTCTACTTATGATCCAGAGTAGGAATATCTTGCGGAGTTTCTCAATGAATCGCCATTGCCCCTTTTGTCCAAACCTTGTGATAAAAGTAAAAGTTAGTAGGTGTCATACAAATACAATGGTCCATTCGTGTGTTGGGGGCAATGATAACATGTTTAATTATTGCAGTTGCAAGAGCTTATTGGAGAGAGAGAGAGAGAGAGTAAGGACAAAAGGACTAACTCATTCATTGCTGTAAATCTGAGAGGAATCTTCGTAAGTTTGAAATATGAGGATTTACCCGAAAAAGAACGCTCCCCTCTACTTACCATGTTGACAACTTATAATGAATAAAATTAGTTTTCTTTGTTTTATCAATGAGTAATTAAAGAGGAAATTTAGCTTAAGCAAAAAAGAAAGAGAGAGGAACGTAAAGTAGAATTTTCTCTCTCTTAATTGTATAGCAATTTATGCTGTCTCCGCAGAGATAACATATATAGTTACCACTTTTTACCACACTTCCATTGTTTGTCTTTAAGCTACTTCCTAATCAGTTCTAAAAAAAACTAGACTTGCAAAAGTAGAAAAATGCTCTAATCTTGTTTTGTAATTCCCTATTATTTCCCTTAATTTACTCCATTAATTCACATTATATGTGATTTCCCCTACTTTTCTATTGTAAAGTTTTTTAAAATTGAACCAAATGATACGTTTTATGTATTTCCTGACTTATTATTGTTGTCATTCATTCAAATTTAATGCATAACATGCATGATTGTCATGGCAATCGAGCTTTTGACAGCGTTTTGCTTTCTTTTATGGAAAACAAACTCCTCTCCCAAATATAACGCATTTTCAACATTTTTTAATGTTAGCGAAGCCACTTAGTACTATATAATTATGTCAATATACTGCTAAAACCTAGAGATGCTTTAAAACCAGAACAAGGCCTCATTGAGCCAAGCGTGGCAACCTTAAAACCTTACACTTAATAGAAATGCTTCAATATTTCCATCATCCTATTGTTGTTTTATTGCTGTCATCATCATCTTTATTTTTATTTTGTAAAAAGAAGTAGGATTGTGGGGTTAGTCACTTCTTATCTAGCGAGAAAAAAACATTTTATATGTAACCTCATGGCTTTAGCTATTAATGGTTACTCGAACCTGTACAGTATACCAGTCAAGACATGTGAGAGTGTCGATGTGGTTGAATCTGGACCTTACACGTAGAGTGGCTGCGAGCAAGGGAGATGAAACGTTGGCTGCAAGATATTATTCTTGGCCCGTGCCAACGGCGTGACCACCTTAGGAAAGAAGTAAGATATGCATCTGACAACAAAAGAGAGATAGTGACCTTCTAAGTTTAGGTATTATGGAAACAACCCTTATTGGCTGAGTGTATGTTGGACCACCTTGTAAACACGTGTATCATCCTCAGCACCTTTGATGTCCCTCTCCTTGCTCAAAAATTGTTCACCACGCAATGGCAAGGTCACCTACCCATGCCACAGTCTTGATTTTGGCATTCTCTCTCCTCCAGTCACCAAACAGTACTTAGGCCTTAGTTGTAATAAGGTCTAAAATAAGGAAATGATGACTTGACACCTGTCTTTGTACTCAGCAATATTCCTCAGACTATAAGAAGAACATGCTGCTGGATTATTAGGGCAAGAACCTAGATAGATCTTTTGAGAAAATAGTAGAAAGTTGATAAGGAAGTAAGGTAGAAAATAAGGTCTCTCTTTTGAGGAAAAACATCCTTATTGTACAAGAGATACCTTTATTTTCCACGTAATACAAAGTTGAACGAAGCAAGAGTGATTCTCTCTTGCTTGAACCGTGGTTTTTCATCCCTTTCTTAGGGCTTTCCACGTACATCCACGGCCTACTTTACATTTTCATAAACACTTTCTTTTTCTCTAGATATTTGGATGTTAAAAGTTGCATTTTTGTCACTTTTGAGCTTTTTCATCTAGATACTATAGATAACTTATTTACTCTCTCAAGTGCAAAATCTAACTTGCACGTACAGAACATTTATAACGAGGAGGATGAATGTCAACCACCATACCCTTTACCTGGGGACTTGGGATTACCTATTTATTTTTGGTAGAAAAATGTTGATATATTAAGTTATTAACTAAACTACAACAAAGATTTGATCTATCACATACGTTAACTGCCCTGTCAAGGGCAAGCAGATTCTCCATCACACGTAGTGGATTATCAAAAAGTACAAAAGTACGAGATAGATTAGAGCCGAACTTGGTCAGCGCACTAATTAACTTATCTTTAAATATGCACAATTTGAGATGGTTTTCAATTGGTTATTGCAATCCGTGAGCAATAGTTACATAAGTTGGTTAGCCACAGAGTGAAGAAGAGGAAGCTATAGTGTGTGCCTGAAAAGAAAGAAAAAAAATTAAACAAAGAAAGAGCAATGAAGGTCTCCAATGGTCTCACTTAAACTAATTGATCACACACTGCCGCAAGTCCCACCAAGACTGGGTATTTACAAGAGTGTCATTGAAACCCAAATCTCATAATTTAAAAACATTCGAATTGTGTTTTCAATTTTAATGACTCAAACTCAATTTTGAGTTGAATTATGGAAACTCAACTAAAAAATTTGTACAAACAAGTTTCAGTAGGTCTCACATTTTTTGAGTTTTGGACGATGAAATTCAGTTTTCATCAATCCAAACACCCTCTAAAGCATCTAGTTCTATACTTCTATGATCAGACCTCTATTACCCTACTGTATTGTTACTATAATACTATGTAAACATATTGCTAATATCACATAACGTTTTCCTGCACACCTTGATAATGCTAAACACGTACACAAATTCATCTTTCACAAACCCAGAACGTTCAGAGATACGGGACACAAGCATTAGAGATCATAATGTTTTCTATTTGTTTGACTATTTTTTAAAAAGTATAAAATTCTGATTTTGTAAAACCACCATATAGTTTAATGTGCCACGTTAACACTATACTTAATTTATAAAGACACATGGAAAAAAGTTTGCACGTCTTTAATTGTGATTCGCATAGTTATGGGCTTTAGGGTAAGGAAAAATAAGGATAATATTAAAATATTTTTAAAATTTTAATGATTAAATGAAATAATCAATGTCAAGAGCTTTAATAGTTTTTTTTTTTTGTTGAGAAACAAGCTTTAATAGTTAAATATCAGTGCTTAGCATCCTTTATAGAGAGAATTATGGTTTAAATTCTTCATCATTGCATGTTTTAACAATTGAAAAAAATAATAATAATTGAAACGATCAATGGTTTAAGGATGACATTGAAATTTTACACATAATTCAAAAGATAAAATCATATTTTACCCAACTTAATTTGCTTAAATTTTTGTTTTAAAAAAAAACCTAAGAGATGAAATAAAGCTTTGGTTGTACTAGTCTCTACGTTTGGTCACCCTCTACCTTGTTCTTAAAAGAGAAGAAACCGCAATTTCAGCTAATATTTTTTTACAGAAGTAAATCTGTTAATTTGAGACAATTTGGATTTAGCAGTAAATTATTAAAAAGTTACATTTTAAACTCATAGTTTTGGGGTAGTTTTCAAATTAAACCCACGCTTTTGAAAGTTCAAATGAAATTTTAAACAAAATTTTTTTATACAAATTGATATTGTATGGTTATTTATTCGAAACATGTGTTATATATGTAAATATCATAGCAATCCAAGTTAGACGACCTTATTTTATTTAAGGCATTTTTTCTTAACTGCTAATGAATTTATAGTTTGAATTGCAATATTTTTTAAAGTGTAAGGTTTAATTCAAAAAATTTTAGATTGTGTGATTTAAATTGAATCCTTTAAACTTTAAAGATATATATATATAATTATAGTAAATAATTCTTCTCTACTTTCTCTAATTCCTTTCCACCAAACTAATTTTCGGTAAATTTTATTCTACTCCTATTTCCTCTATTTTTTTGTAAAAAATTGGTCCATAATTAAAAGTTTTGTCCAAACAACTTGTTAGGTGCACATCTCAAATCAAGTCCCATCTAGGTTAATCTCACACAAAAAAGGGGAAGTATCCTACCTTCGAAAATTATTCAAATAGACAAGTGGGTGGGGTTGATGCTGATAGATGATTACTGAAGCCTATACACTTCCACGCCTCACTTGGAAACAGTAAGTTTGGACTTTGCATACACAACCAAATTCATAATTTTTTTCTTTATTTATTTTGATAATGATTATCGAAGTGATTGATATATAATAAAAATAATGTTAATGTTAGTCTAATGTAAAAATAATGTTACTGTAAGTGCACAATTGCACCTGGCCCCAAGAACAGTTACGGGCTCAGGCCCAATGAGCCTTAAACAATATGATTTGTAGAGCGTGAGTTTGAAACCCAGGTTAAAAGTGTTTGAGGATTAAATGACAAGCCAAAGATGGTAAACACTTGAAAACAACAATGAATACTGTAAATCAACCTGCTCGGACGTAAGCCGAGAACTGTTCTTATATTATTTCTCTCTCTTTTTTCTCTTTCTTTTAGGTTACAAAGAAGGGGGGATCCCCTATTTCTGTTCTAGGTTGCTCCTTAAATACTCTTCTTTTTGATGCTTTGTACACGTGTTGCCCCAAACTCCCCCTTAGCCTAGATATTTCTTTTCTCAGTGCCTTTGAATAGTAACTAGAAGTTTCCCTTCCACTGTTCAGGTGTCATTTCCCCATTAATGCGGCCAGGGTGGTAGGTGCAGGGTCTTTAATGTGGAGGTGACAGCCTTTATCCTTAGTGTTTCTCTTACATCGGTGCTTCCAGGACATTCAAGGGTTTACCCCTTTTATCCACTGGTTTTAACCATGTCATTGTCTAACGTTTATCATGAAGTCCCAGGTTCTCCGGTGTCCGTCCGAAGAGAAATTCACCCTCGGCTGGATCCTCGGATCCTCGGCGTATGGGCCGACCCGTAGTACTAACAAGTTCTAAACTCAAGAGCAGGTCGGCCTTCTTTAGCACGGCCCAAAGGCCCATATCTCCATCAGGGTCTTTTTACTCCCCACAGTTACAATAATTATAATCTACTTCGAAAAATACTGCAAAAAATATTATGAAATTTATTGTGTCCTTGACATTGTGACACTAAAAATGAATAATAACAAAAATAAAAAACTACTTTGCATGAGCATTCACATCAAGGTTTTTATAAAAGTGTCTATTTTATAACCCAAAATGGTACTTTATTTATTTTATCAACTCGTTAAACTATATACTCTACATCTCATTCTCTATATTTCTGTATAGTTCAATAAAATAAGAGTTATGTTAGGACCATGTTGGGTTAAAAATGAATTGATCATTTGCAAATTAATTAATTAATTACCCAAGTTAATTAATTAGGTTCAATTACATGAAATAACGTGGTAGCACAAACAAATTACCAACTAAACTAAATGCAGCGAAAAATAGATTTGATACAGGTGATTTGTTTACGAATGTGAAAAACCATCGAGGCAAAACACCATCGAGTGATTTTAAGGTCACCACTCCCAAGAATCCACTATTATCAATCACAAGCGGTTACAAGTATAAAGAATCTTACCAAACCCTTTGTCTTATCCCGAATTATCAACTTACAGTTGAACTTTTACTCCAATACCCAATTGGACTTGTATTGAAGTGGCAATCTTTCTGTTCAATGCACGAATCCTAGTACGTGACTAACTACTGATGCACGGATCTAATATGTGACTAACTCCAACAACTTGAAGAGGTTGTTGGCTGCATAGTCCTCTAGTTCATCTACAATGAAGATTAGGAAGCTCCTTAGTTACAAAACCCTTGGTGTAAAGACGCAGTAACTTCTTCAGAGAGAATAATGAAGTAGGGCACTTTTTCCATGCGCGACGGCCTTTAAAATAAGCCTTATATATATCTAGGGTTGTGAGAAAAGAAATCCTATACAAATATTTTAGCATGGGCCGAAAATCAGATCTAAAAATTCTGATTTCTGTCGAGCTTTTGTCGAGCTTCAACATTAAATCTCGATAGAAAGGATTTTGTTGAGACTTCTGTCAAGCTTTAGTCAATAGCTCTTCTTCACTTGTTTCTTGGTCAGATCTTTATGGCTTTAACATTTGACTTGAACAACGTGTTTCTTGAAGTTTTAAACCCATCCTAGATCTACCCAATTACAAGTAAAGCACATTTTGTCAAAAGATTAGTCAATTACCTAAAATACGTCCCTAATAATCTCCCCCTTTGGCAATCCGTGACAAAACCACAACAAAACAAATAATTATGAGAGAAGTCTTAAATCACTAAACTCATAACCACTTATTGTATTACAAAATAAATCTATCCCTACTACAAACTCTTGAAAAACTTTGCAAGAAGAGAGTTCGTGGCAGGATAGACTTTCACAACCTGTCTTTTTGAAACACTTAAACAAAACTCATCAAGACATCATGTGTGAAACAGAAATAAAGATTGTGTACATAAAGAAACATGTGTATAAAGAGAGAAAACAAACAACACATGTAGAAGTAAGTGAATAAAATGGACATACATCATCATCATATATAAGAAAATAAAGTACAATGTATGTCATAATAATAATGGTCACAAGACTGGTGTACAAGAGGCTAATGTAACTAAAAAGAAAGAAAAATACATATAAACCTCACTACATCTCTCAAACCTATACACACTCCCCTTAACAAAAAAAGTCTGATACTAACTCTCCCCCTAAGTACAAGATTACTCTTAAAAGCAAAACTACTTTTCCTTTTTGTCACGAATGACAAAGGGCAAGTCACTGAAAGGTCGTCGTTTTGTCATCACCGAAAGAGTCATCATCCTCATAATCCACATCATCTATAAAAGGAGAGGCCACGGGTCACTCTGGAGAGGGTGAAGGAGCAAAGCCAGCCATGCGAGCCTGTTTGTGGGTAATGCAACTGACTCTGGTGTTCATCTAACACATCTCATCTGTGAGATAGTCAAGACGACTACCAAAGTCAGCCTTCATCCGCTGAAGCTGCTCCATGATGGCCTTGAGGGTCACACCACCAGCTATGGTAGAAGGAGCTAAGGAAGAGGGTGGAATAGTAGAAGCTGAAAGTTCGGTCGTCTCCACTCGTGGCCACTTCAGTCGAAGCTGAGCCTCACTTTGCCGGTCAGAACCAGTGCTGATGGCACCCATGATGGTGAAAATAGGAGAGAGAGGAATGGGAAAGTGAAAATGTGTGAGGATACGTATGATAGTCAAAGGGAAGATGAGCTTATCATGAGTAGTAGTGTTCTGATACACATCTAGAATAGATGTGATGAAGTGAGAGGAAAAATCAACGGTGAGACCTTCCATCAAAGACAAAAGAAAACGAGCACGAGGCTCGGTGATGGAGTTGTAGTGTGAAAGTGATGTGAGAGTGAAGGTCATCACCATGTTAAGGAATCTTGGGCCTTTAGCAAAACCCGAGCATGAAGTGTTTAGCCTACCACTCCATATGGAAGGAGTCTCACAAAAGTGAGAGATAAACTTGTCTCTGGACACAGTCCGTAGACAATCACAACTAGAGTAGTTAGGATGCTCTACCCTAGGGATGTGTAATACCTCGGATATAAGATCCTACGATATGTGTACCTTTGAATGTAGTAACAAACTGAGGTACAAAGGTATCAATGCCGTGTATGTTGGAGTAAAACTCCTGAATAAACACAATGGGACATCTCGAGGGTTTCTCAAGTAGAGAAGCCCAATCCCGAGTCTGAATGACTTTGGGGAAAAGAGTGTCAGCAAAATCCGATAGAATAACCTGGCGTTTCGGATGAAAGCCACGTTTCTGGAAGTTATCAAAGAAGTTCGTTTGGGCCTTCTCATCATGGAACCGAATGTGAAAGGGTACGAGAGGATTAGAAGAACAAGATGACCTGAAACCTTGACGAGGGTTTCGAGCCGGAGTAGATTTGCGCTGTTTGGGTGCCATAACGCAATCTATCCGAGAGAGAGAGAGAGAGAGAGAAAGAAAGAATAGAAACACAACATAAGTTCAGAAAAGGAAGAAAGGAAAGAATGTATGCATGAAAAATGCATAAACATGTGACATGAGAATTTAAGAGCATCATGGGGGTCACCCAAACCAAACCTAACAGCATTCAAGAACAAAAATCAATCACATACATCTAAATATGCATGAAAAATTTTTATAATGCAATGAGGATGCAATGCATGAGCATATAACAACAAATCAACACAACCCAACCCAAAAAATCTCACAAAAATCTCAAAAACCCCAAAATTTTTTCAAAAACCCAAAACCTAGGTCTAAAAATGCATGAATGCATGAAAAAAAGGGATTTAGGATGCTTACCAAGTGATTTGAGCTTGATGTAGGCCGAAAATCACGTGGGTAAGGAGATTTGAGTGTTAGAAAAGTGTTTGGATCGAGAGAGAAAGAAAATCTATCGAGAGAGAGAAGAGAAAATGAAATCTGAATCGCGCTTCAGCTATATATATAGAAAACGCAGCTCGATGGATCAAGATAGCTATCGAGAATCTGTCGAGCACTAAATCTTGACAAAGGAGAAACTGTCAAGGTGCTGTCGAGGACCTGTTGACGGCAAAACTCACCTCGATGGATCGAGAAACTACTGAGAATCTATCGAGTAGATAGAATGCATAGAAATTTGGCTCGATGGATTGAAGAAGCTGTCGAGAATGTGTCGAGCAGGAACCTAGAAATCTCGATGGATTGAGAATCTATCGTGATGCTATCGAGAAAAGAGAAAGAAGGCTCGATAGAAAGAGAATTTGTTGAGGAGCTGTTGAGCTTGAAGAAAATGAGTTTTTTAAGGGAGAAAAAACACATAAAGATGAATGCAACAAGCAAGCTACTCAACCAAAGATCCAAGCAACATATTAAGCTCTCAAAACTCATCTAAAAAAGATACAAAACATATAGATCTAAAAACACACACACACAACAAGTCTAACCAATTTTATATTTTAAAAACTAGTTAAGACAGTTTAGTGAGCATATATTAACACGTATAATCTATGATGACCAAATTACATTGTACCTGCACATGTACCAAAAGTAGCAAAGAGTTTGCGTGTTGTGTGTGAAAACATAACAAGTGTGCACAAGTTTCTCATATTATGATGATTTGAGATATGAGAAAATCTAATACACTCACACACAATCATAACTGTTTGATGGGAATTATCACCTTCGAGGTACATTATATAACTCCCACATCTTATAGAAACACGCTTACAAACTTTTAAAATCATTTTGATTATTTTTGCTTTTATATTTTTTGCATATTTTCTTTTGGAACATATCACACATGGGCATATAAGAGAGAAAAGAAATACCCAATTATGTAAGCCAAAACATCACAATTTTGTTATGCCGAAGCACACAGATGTTATACATGATTGACGAGCTTTAGTGTTGAAATGGTTATTTATGCCTTTCTCTTAGAATTTTTTAGTCATTCCTGTCAAAAAAAGTGATATGAGTATGAGATATAAAAAACAATCTTAATCGTACTTATCACAAACACGAGTCACAAAGCTCACTTGCTTAGTTGTGCATTGAGATGCTCCTCTAAGTTACAAGAGATACAAAGTTTAGAAAACTTTTTTTAAATGGTCATCCATGGTACACAAGTACCAATATACACAAACACACACTGTTTTTATATATTTCTGATTTTTCAATTTTTTTATGTAAAACAAAATAAAACAAAAATGAAAACAAACAAATAAAAACATGTAAACATACAAAGCATAAAACTAGACTAACTAAAAAACAAAAAAGCAAAACAAACAAGTAATGAAAAATCATAAAGGGAGAGAGAGAAAAAATGACTAAATCACTTTAAGCCTTTTTCTTTCCAAACTTTGGTTTTGGAGGAAGATCCTTTCCTAAAATTGAACCTTTGTTCCAGAGGTGAGGGGGAAGAATTGAAATCGTTCAAGTTCGACAGAAACATGAGAATCTTGAGAAGATCTCCAAGAGGAGCAAGAGAGGATGAAAACTGATTCTGGTTTCCAGATGAGAGCATACTATTGTTTTCTTAAGTGGCTAACCACTTATAGCAATTTGGACAAGTGTGCCCTGAAGCTCCGCAATGATGAAAGAAATGCGGTTTCTTTTGTTGAAACTTTTTATTATTGTCTTTCTTAGTCTTAGGGTTCCTAGTCTCTTTCTTTTCAACCTTAGAGGGTGCTCCTAGAATAGATTTTCTCTTGTCTATGCTCTCACTAGATATTTCAGTTTTAGCTTCATTATTTCAGCATCATTATCATTAGCAGGTGAGACAAAAGCAATCTTACAAGAAGAGGAAATATTAGGAGAAGAGAATTCATACCCCAAATCGGTTTTGTCAGAAGCAACTTTCTAAAAACTTAGCATCTCATTGAGCTTTGCATTGGAAGGCCCCAATTGAACTCTGACTTGAAATAGCTCCGATTCAAGCTTCTTGGTCCTTTCAGTCAAGAAATTGTTCTCAAATCGTATTGCTCCAATGGTTTGATTGGCTTCATCAACCTTGGTAGAGAACTCCTCATGTTCCAGCTCCACTTCACTAAGCTTCTTAGTAGACAGCCTACACAACTTCTCATACTTTTCAGATTTCTTGTATAACTTTGCATAGGCTGTATGGATGTCATCCTGTTCATTCATTTTCTCGAACTTGGATTCCACCAAGTCCTCTTCTTCATCCATTGCTTCTACGATCCCCTCAGTAGGATTCATTGTGGCAGTGAAAGCACTTAAGATTCCCTCATCATCACTGTCATCTGAATCAGTTTCAGGCTCGGTATCACTCAAGGTAGTAGCAAGACCTTGCTTTTTCCAAGCGACTTGAGATATGTTGGACATTCTTGTTTCATGTGTCCAAAACCTTGACACTGACTGCCATCCTTAGCATCATTTTTCTCTCTGTCTTGACTTTTGAATTGAGAAGAACTAGATTGCTTATAGTCCTTGTCAAAACATTTCACATTGGCATTCTTCATGAACTTCTTGAACTGCCTAGTGATGTAGGACTTCATCCTGAAATCTTCATCATCTGAAGACACATCAATCTCATTACTTTTGGCATTCAGTGCCATATTCTTACTTTTGGTTCTTTCCCCAAGTCTAGTTGAACCCAATTCATAGGTTTGCAAATTGCCAATCAGCTTCGTCAAAGGAATGGTGTCAATGTCCTTTGATTCTTCAATTGTTGTTATCTTGGCATGAAATCTCTCAAGGAGAGATCTGAGCACCTTTCTCACAATCTTGGGCTCGAAAATATGATCACCAAGATTAAATGCTAAGTTCACTATGTCCTTCAGCTTGGCATAGAACTTATTGAACGTCTCATCCTCCTCTATCTTTATCTCCTTAAAGCTAGTCTTAAGCTTTTGGAGCTTTGAATCCTTGACAACCTTAGTCCCTTCATAGGTTGTCTAGAGAATGGTCAATGCTTCCTTTGTAGGTTCAGTTGAGAATATTTTCTTGAATTCCTCAATGGTGACCGCATTGAATAGGGCATTCAATGCTCTGCTGTTGGCGCTTTCTTTGGTTTCTTCGAGCCAATTTTCACAACTTGCAAGACCTTCTTATCTAAAGACTACAAGAAAGCTCTCATGCGTACTTTCTAGTATGCATAGTTAATGCCATCAAATAAAGGAGGTATAATAAGAAACTGTCCTCAATCCATGACAAACAGGGGTCAATGGATCACACAACAAATATTAAAACCTAATAAGAGAGTGCCCACTCTAATACCACTTGTTAGGTTAAAAATGAATTGACACCCCTACAAATTAATTAATTAATTAATTATTCAAGTTAATTAATTAGGTTCAATTACATGCAATGGCGTGGTAGCACAAAAAAATCACCAACTAAACTAAATGTAGCGGGAAATAAATTTGACACAGGTGATTTGTTTATGATTGGGGAAAACCACTGAAACAAAACTCCACTGGGTGATTTTAAAGTCACCATTACCAAGAATCCACTATTACCAATCACAAGCGATTACAAGTATAAAGAATCTTACCAAACCCTTTGGCCTATCCTGAAATACCAACCTACAATTGAATCCTTACTCTAATACCCAATTGGACTTGTATTGTAGCGGCAATCTTTCCGTTCAATGCACGAATCTCAGTACATGACTCACCAATGATACATGAATCCTAGTATGTGACTAACTCCAGCAACTTGAAAAGGTTGTTGGCTGCAAAGTTCTTCAGTTCATCTACAATGAAGATCAGGAAGCTCCTTAGTCACAAAACCCTTGGCGTAAAGACATAGTAGTTTCTTCAAAGAGAATAATGAACTAGGACACTTTCTGCATGCACGACGACCTTTAAAATAAGCCTTATATATTTTTAGAATTATGAGAAAAGAAACCCTATACAAATATTTTAGCATGGGCCGAAAATCAAATTAGAAAATTCTAATTTCGTAAGTCTCGACATAAACAGCTTGTGTCAAGCTTGTGTCAAGCTTGTGTTGCGCTTCAACATTAAATCTCGATATAAAGGATTCTATTGAGACTTCTGTCGAGATTTAATGAATAACTCTTATTTACTTGTTTCTTGGTTAGATCTTTATGACTTTAGCACTTGACTTGAACAACATGTTTCTTGAATTCTTAAACCCATTATAGATCTATTCAATTACAAGTAAAATGTATTTTGTCAAAGGATTAACCAATTACATAAAATATGTTCCTAACAGACCACAATTTCCATCACAACTTTTGTCACAACTTACTCATGTAGCAAGTTGTGAGTGGTGGGTAAAAGTGGTAAGTCCACAACTCCACCACTCATGACTTGCCACGTGAGCAAGTTGTGGCAAAAATTATGGAACAAGCATTACTCATAAAATAATATACACCACCCAATAAAAGTGAGAGAGAAAAAGGAATAAAATATAATATTTTAAGTTTACAACTCATGAGCAATAGTGTCTAAATATAAGTACTTAGAGCATTAGTATTCGGGGATGCAAAAAAAAAAAAAAAACCTTATTTTGCATCTTCAAATACTACTTTATCTTTTTTACTAACCTAATTTACAACTCACCCTACATTACAGTTTTTATTTTTATATACAATCCAATAAAATAATATAAACTACCTAATAAATAATAAAAAAGTATTATCGTCTCTTTTTTTCCCTCACTCACTTTTTCTCTTCACATACAACCACATATTAAAATAATATAATTTTTTTTTTACAACCACTAGCATTGGGGGTGTAAACAACCCCAATTGCTATTTTACAACCTAAGCCACCCAAAACCCACTCCATCCATGTTTGTAAATTAAAAATAATTTGCAACCTATGGACAGTAAGGTTGCATATATGCAACCTTACTATTCATCGGTTGTAAAAAGAAATTATTTTAATATTGTGGTTGTGTGTAAAAGAGAAAAAGTGAGTGGGAGAAAAAGAGAGAGAATAGCACTTTATATTATTTTATTGAATTGTATGTAAAAATAAAAACTAAGATGTAAGGTGAGTTGTAAAACGAGTTAGTTAAATAGATATAGTAGTATTTGAGAATGCAAAATAGGTTTTTTTTTTGCATCCTCGGATGCTAATGCTCTAAGGTCACAATTTTTTTTAATATTACAAACCCATATAGAGTGGGTTTTGGGTGGCTTAGGTTGTAAAATAGCAACTGAGAGGTGTTTACACCCCTAATGTTAGTGCTCTTATTATGTTCATAGTTGCTAAAAACTTTTAGATTTATACACCTTAGTAAAGCTTTTTTTTAGAGCATTAGCATTAGGGGTGTAAATCCCCCCAGTTGCTATTTTACCCACTAAGCCTTAAAAACCCCCCATATCCAGGTATGCAAACTTTTTTTTTTGGCATCCTAGCTATAGTGAGGTTGCATATATGCAACCTCATTGTTCATGAGGATGTAAAGATTATATAATTTTTAAATCTCTTCTCTCTTTTCCTCTCACTTCAAACTTTGACCTCTTTTTTTTTTTTTTAAAATATTATTTGATGGTGTAAGCTCTGTTTGGATACTCCCCCGCCTTTGCGTTTTCATTTTTTTATTAATTTTATTTTTAATTAGCGCCTATTGCACTGTTCATGTCCTATGAACAGTGCAATTAGACATATGAACAGTGCCAAACGTGTAAACAATAATTTTTTTATTTTTTATTTTCAGTTTTCAATTTTAGTTTTTAGCAAAATAAGCGGTATCCAAACGCACACGTAGTTTATATTATTTTAATGAGTTGTATATAAAAATAGAAATTGAAATATTGGATGAGTTGTAAAATGAGATGGTAAAATAAATAAAATAGATTTTGAGATTGTAAAATAGAACTATTTTAGTATCCCGAATGCTAATGCTCTTAGCGTGTTGGTTGCTAAGATCGCAATTTATGGAGTCTTACACCCCAATGCTAATGCTACTTTCTAAATATAAATCATCATCTTCTTTGACCTAGAAGATTGGGGTTTCTAACGCTTCTTAATAAAAAGTAGAAACAAGCTTCAATTTTTTTATTTGGATATACAATTTTAGGATTTTAGAGGAATCCAATAAGATTGGGGGTTCATGCATAGCAAAACAGCACTAAGCATTATTTTAATTTAATAAATTGTACAAAAAAAAAATTAAATATGATTTTTACAACCCCCCCCCCCCCCCCAAAAAAATCAACTGCTAGTTGGCGTTTTATCAAAAAAAAAAAAAAAACTGCTAGTTGGTGTTTGAGAAGCTTAATTAATTTTTGTTAATAAAAGTTAGAAAACCTTTGTGAGGATACTTCCCCAATTAATCGGATTTATCCGCTTTGGGGAGCCAGTCCCTCACGGTTTATCGGCTCGTCCCCGAGTGCAGGCAGGATTTTCACCAGGAGCAAGGGCTAGACCTTGGACTCGCAGGCTTGACACCAAGTCCCACATCGGTTAGAGTTCCCTCCCACACATGGTTTATAAGCTTCTGGAGCGACCATGTGTGTACCATTACTAGCACTCTGAGTGTTAGTAATGGTACACACATGGTCGCTCCAGAAGCTTATAAACCATGTGTGGGAGGGAACTCTAACCGATGTGGGACTTGGTGTCAAGCCTGCGAGTCCAAGGTCTAGCCCTTGCTCCTGGTGAAAATCCTGCCTGCACTCGGGGACGAGCCGATAAACCGTGAGGGACTGGCTCCCCAAAGCGGATAAATCCGATTAATTGGGGAAGTATCCTCACAACCTTAATTAATTAATATAAAAATCATTAAAGAAATAATTAATTATAAGCTAGGTTCCATTGTTTGGTCACACTTTTTTCATGACAATGATACATTAAGCAGATTATTTTATTACAAAATTATCATATCAACGTACCCCAGTGAATCTTTCACTATTCATTTGTCTTTAATATTGGATCCCACGTCTTGATTGGACTAGATTAATGTTTACTTAATTTTAAACAAGTTGTTTGATCTGGGTTTCTGTATTCTAACCGAATGATATTTCCGCTTTGGGAAAGTAAGTTCAACTTATTCAACCATTATGTTACCAATTTTTTAATGGTTATTTTACAAAAGCCCATGTCATTTTTTCTTGTAAAAAAATGCTATACCATGGTCCACCACAGTTTTTGAGATTTACATGCTTGCTACTGTTCCTAAACTAGCTCCAGGCCATGGTTTAGCCACGTATGTAGTTAGGAATAAAGCGGGAAGATAATGAACAAGTGTTCCTAAAGATTGGCCTCGCATAGTCACTTAGACCAAAAAAGGCAATAAAGTAATAATAGACCAATATATTTTATTGACCCAATAAGGATACAAAGAATAAGGCCCTGAAATTAAAGGGGAACTGTTTTTTTCTATTTATTGTATATTCACAAACGGTCTATGTTTTTTGTGGGGAGATTTTTTTTGTTTTTGTTTTTTTGTTTCTTTGTGAAGTAAAAATGTTGGGGAATTTTTTTCTGTTTTTTTTCTTTATGAGGTTGTGTAAACTTTTTTTTTTTTTTTTTTTGTGTGGTCTTAAAGTGTTGCAAATAAAGTTTTGTTGTGTGGTTCTGTATCTCAGGTTGGCCTAGCAGAAACAGTTGGAGAACTCTCTCATTGTGGTAGTGGTACTGGAACCTCTCTCTCTCTCTCTCCTTATCTCTCTTGATGGGTGTTGGGTTTTTCTCTATTTGCTCAAAAAGAGTTCTTTTTGAGTTTTCTTTGATGGGAATTTGCTGGTAGTGGTGCTTGTGTAGTTTGTTGCTTTGAAATGGTGCATATGTGGATGTGAGTATGTGTTTTGAATGAATGGTGTTGTGAATTATTTTTGTTTTTTTTTTTTTAAGACTTTTGTTCAATTATTGCTTAGTAATTGTGTTGGTGGTAATGGTGCATGTGCTATTGTCCTTAGCTGAAATTTTGTATACTGAGGTTGTCTACTTTTTTTGCCCTGCAGGATATTTGTCAATATGTTTGTCAAGCTAAAGTGTTGATCTTGATGAGAAGGTATGTGTTTTTATATGCTTGGGCCAACAAAAACGAGTTCTTGATTCGAAATGGTAATGGTGGAACTGAGAGAGTGTCATAGTAGTGGGATAAATCCTCCATTTTTTGGATGTGCATTTTCTGGTCTTCATGCAGCTCTTGCTGGATAGTTATGGAGGGTTCATCTGAGTCTGCTTGGCAAGGGTCTGATAGTTCTAGGGGATTAAATAGTTCTGGTGTCTCAGATAGGAATCGTAGGGTTCTTAGTGCCAACAGAATTGGCTTGTCTGGTGATACATCGAATGATTCTGTGTTTAGGAAAGAGAGAGGTAGGGTTGTGTTGGCACACACTGATCATCATCTTAAAAACCAGGGTGGTTTGTCTGGAGTTTGTGAGGATGAGGTAGCTGTTGACCCTTTTGTCCGAGCCATAGAATGGGGTGACGTTAGTTTGAGGCAGTGGTTGGACAAACCAGAAAGAACAGTTGATGTCTTTGAATGCTTACACATATTTAGGCAAATAGTGGAGATAGTTAATGTAGCACATTTACAGGGGATTGTTGTTCATAATGTCCGACCTTCCTGCTTTGTTATGTCCTCTTTCAATCATGTCTCTTTCATTGAGTCGGCATCTTGTTCGGATTCTGGTTCTGATTCTTTGGAAGAAGGGTCGAATAGCCGAAGTGTGGAGGTTAAGAATTCATCCTCTTCCTTGCCCCATGATGAGCATCAAGAAAGAAGCGGCTTAGGTAGTGAAGATTTTCGATCAGTGATGACACCAACTAATGCTTTGTCAGAGACTACTTGCATGCAGTCAAGCTCCATCTATGCAGCACGTTTAGCATTAATAGAAGTGACCGAAGAAAATAAAGAAAAAGATCGGGGGGAAGTTGAAGAAGTAGAAGGAAAGAAGCAACCATTTCCAATGAAACAGATATTGCTCATGGAGACCAATTGGTACACTAGTCCTGAGGAGGTTGCAGGTTCTCCAAGTTCCTGTGCTTCAGACATTTATCGTTTGGGGGTTCTTCTGTTTGAGGTTCTTAGAAAATATTCTCAAATTCTCTATTAAATGTTCAAATTAAAATAGGATTCTAAGTTTTTGATTCATGTATTTCATATTGTTATTAAAAAGTAAGAGTTTCTAGAACTCTTTTATGTTTCTATATTTTCTGCACACTGAAGAGATAATTATACTTGCAACCAGTTATTCTGCCCATTTAGCTCAAGAGAAGAAAAAAGCAGAACTATGTCAAGTCTTAGACATCGAGTTCTTCCTCCTCAACTGTTGCTGAAGTGGCCAAAAGAAGCTTCATTTTGCCTATGGTTACTACATCCTGATGCTAGTGGTCGGCCAAAAATGGGGTAATTTCTTCTTTGACTTGAAAGATATATATGATTACATGAAGAATTCTCAAATAGGTCAAGATACTGAGGACAAAACAAGAAAAATATTAATGATTTATAGAATATATTTACATAACAAATGAAGGAAACTGATGTATTAATCTCTGAAGAAATGTGGCTGGAGTTGGATTTAAAATTTTTTTTTTTCCTTTGATCTGTCGATTTTGTGGAGTTGTATGAGTAAAAATAAATTTATGCTTTTGATTGTGGGGGAATAAGTTATATGTTTGGGATAATTCTGAAATGAATATCACTAGAAGTTATAGGACAGTTTGCTTGACACATTGTTTTAGATGGATCACGTTGGATTGTATTTGGATCAATAATTGACCATTTTGAGGAAGATAATGATTATACATTAAATAATTCTCTCTCCTTTATACAATATCAAGTATCCACGCCTGCCTTGCAGTTGAAGGCAGAATCAAGCAAATTGAAATCTTTGCATACATAATCTGAAAAACTGTAATTAATTTGACATGCATTCAGTTGCGTCAGTTTCTTGGAGTGACCAATTTTTTGTATATTTAACTCTCTTTCTGTTGATGGTTTATTATAATCACTTTATTGGTTTCTTTCCTTGAAAAAGTTGATGTAGTTTTCACTTATTTTGCCAGTCGCAATTAAGAAATCCCATCATATCTTTCTAAGTATCCTCTTCCATTGAATTATTGTCATGGAATCCTTAATGGTTAAAGAAGAATGATGCTGACATATAAAGGCTCTTTTTTTTTTTTTAGTAATTGAAATTTATGAGATCAAAGTTTCACACTCTTACTTTTTATGCCATGGGTAACAGCGAGTTGTTACAGAGTGAGTTCCTTAATGAACCAAGGGATGATTTGGAAGAACGGGAAGCAGCAATTGAGCTGAGAGAAAGAATAGAGGAGCAGGAGTTGTTATTAGAATTCCTGTTGCTTATACAACAAAGAAAACAGGAAGCTGCTGATAAGTTGCAAGATACCATTTCTTTTTTGTGTGCTGATATTGAAGAAGTTATGAAGCAGCAAGCACTTCTTAAGAAGAAGGGTGGCTCATGCCCAGAAATGGTGAAGGATGATCTTTTAATGTCAAGTCTCCCACCAATGAACATTGTTGATAGTGGTGATTCTACCAGCTTTGGGTCTAGAAAACGATTTAGACCAGGAATGCAGATTCAGAACATCGAGGAATATGATGATAATCTAGATGACGGTCAAAAGTCAGATACACTCAATGAAAATATTGGCAGCCTTCTTTCCAAAAGTTCTCGGTTAATGAAGAACTTTAAGAAGCTGGAGGCTGCTTACTTTTTGACAAGATGCAGGCCTGTCAAGCCGTCAGGGAAACCACTGATTAGACATTCAACTATAAGTAGTGATGGTAAGGGGTCTATTGTCTTAACTGAAAGGAGTTCTGTTAATAATTTGGCACCAAAAGAGCAGTACAGTGAGGGTAGACAAACAGGTTGGATAAATCCATTCCTTGAAGGTTTGTGCAAGTATCTATCTTTCAGTAAGTTAAAAGTCAAAGCAGACTTGAAGCAAGGGGATCTGTTAAATTCTTCCAATCTAGTATGCTCTCTCAGTTTTGATCGTGATGGAGAGTTTTTTGCTACAGCTGGTGTAAATAAGAAAATTAAAGTTTTCGAATGTGACACAATCATAAATGAAGACCGTGATATCCATTATCCTGTAGTTGAAATGGCTAGTAGGTCGAAGCTAAGCAGTATATGTTGGAACAGTTACATCAAAAGCCAGATTGCTTCAAGTAACTTTGAAGGTGTTGTGCAGGTTGGTAAAACCTTAGGGCCTGTTTAGTAATGTTATTCTAGTAATGTTGTTTGTATTTTTTGAAATACGTGTGGGTGAAAAAGTGTGTGAAAATGTGTAATGTTGTTTAAAAACTTAAAATATGTGTTTAAACACATGTACCAAACTTTTCTTTCCATTTGTAAGTTTTCTATTGGCTCAGTTGCTTATCATGTTTCAGGTATGGGACGTTACAAGAAGTCAAGCACTAATGGAAATGAGAGAGCATGAGAGGCGTGTATGGTCCATTGACTACTCATCAGCAGATCCAACAATGTTGGCCAGCGGGAGCGATGACAGTTCTGTTAAGCTATGGAGTATCAATCAGGCAATTCTATTTTTGCACTTGGTGGATATCAGCTTTGAAACTAAACGTACTGCAGTCATATCATTGCATGCTGTGTACATTTATTTCTGGATGTATGATAAGTTTTTTTCTTACATGGGTTGCTAATGCAGGGAGTAAGTATTGGTACCATCAAAACAAAGGCGAATGTCTGCTGTGTTCAGTTTCCCTTGGATTCTAGTCGCTCCCTTGCATTTGGTTCAGCAGATCATAAAATTTATTACTATGATCTCCGTAACTTGAAAACTCCTCTGTACACATTTATTGGACACAATAAAACTGTGAGTTACATCAAATTTGTGGATGCAACGAGTATTGTTTCTGCATCCACGGATAACACTTTGAAGCTTTGGGATTTGTCAATGTGCACATCTCGGGTTAACGATACTCCGGTTCAATCATTCACAGGACACATGAATGTAAAGGTACACTAACTCTTTGTTATGTTGGGCATCCACATTTATATATATGTTGAAATATTGTTTTCTCCAATGCTATTTTGTCAAGGTTGGTTTCATTTTAAATGGTATATTGATGTATCTTGTTCTTTTTATTACAAAATGGTTAGTTGGTCCAAGCAAGTTAGAGAATAATAGAAGAAGAAAAAAAGGACTCAAAACACTTTAGATTAAATAAAAACATGTGTTCTAATCAGTTATTGGTTCTATAACACCAACAATGGTGAAATCAAATTAAAATTTTATTTTTATTGACCAACCTTATCACTGAAATTCCTGAAATCCTCAAGGTTCCCCACCAACATTGACCACTAAGACTTGTGATTCAAAACTTCCATCATTTTATCAAACATATGTGAACAGGAGCGTCAAAAATAGAGTATGTACATTACTGAATAGATGTATTATTTGCAAAAAGAAATGATGTGGAAGGCTCAAAGACATTTATTTTAATTAAGTGTTATTTAATTTTTCAAGTTAATTGTTGAGGGAACGAAAAAAGGTAGAGGAAAACCAAAAATAATTTTAGTTGAAATAATAAAAAAGGACATGTCAATTAAAAAGGTAATGCGGAGTATGACTTCAATAGAATAGTATGGAGGAAAAGAATACATGCTGCTGACCCTAGCTAATCTGTTAAGGGTCTATAGCTGATCCCCAAAATTTTGGACTGAGACTTTGTTGTTTTTGTTAATTTTTTAAGTAAATTGTATTTTTGTAATTCAATAGTTGTTTAGAATTAGGTTTCTACATAAGATAGAATTAGGTTTCCTATATAGTTAATGTTTAGTAGACTATAGAAGCACAATAATGTTCTCCTAGGAAGTGGGATTATTTTGATGAATAAAATTCCTCTTGAAATTGTCCCAATGTTTTAGTGTTGACTCCAGCCAACCCTAGGTGTTGATTTGTAGAGGTTTTCTCTCACTTAGCACTAACTTTAAGCAAGCCTTTATGTTGACTCCTAGGTTCTCTATATATGACAAACACAAACCAACCCCTTCAACCACAAATTGATTACCCAGCCACAAAGTGATTCAACCGAGCCATCAAGCCTTATCTGAAACCCATCAAATAGCTGAGACAACCCTCCTTATGTCGGCGAACCCACCACCCTAGTTCCTGTGTGCTGCCATCAGTTAACACAGCTCCTAACTTCAGTTGTGAACTTTGCACTCACTGGCTGTTCAGATTTCACAACGTTCTGATTTTGCTGGCATCTTCCTCCTGGCATCTTCACAACGTTCTTGTGCTAAGATAGAGGTACCAGTGCCAATAAATGTTGCTTCAACACCTGTGCAGCCATGAAAAAGCCTATACAACAAGGTGAAATATCTGAACCATGTGTAGTAGAATCGATTCTGCCAGTTGATGAGTTAGATATATTGCCTATTGTTGAGAATGAAGATACCACTATACTTGATTAAAAGAAAGTTCAAGAAGAAAGCAAAACATGAGGTTGCACATTTAGAAAAACAATATATTCCAACTGTAGCTATTTTCTCTAGAGTATAAATCTCATCCCTTTCAAAAACTATGGGGAATCTGGAACAAATCCCATCTCCTTTGTGGTAATTATGCTTCCCCTTGCCAATGCTGGCTTTCTCTAGCTTCCTGTGCCTTGCTTTGGACCCACGGCTATACAAAATGAGTCAAGGCATCAATCTGGGCTCTAGATGGGATGTGAACCCTTGGACCTAGTCATATAGTGTAATGTGGACCTGTTGAGTCTTGCTAATATGGCAAGCCATGATTGGCTGAAAATTTATAGAGCTACATTATCTTTTGGAAAACGTGCACACGTTTAAAGGACCTCGGTCAGCCACTGAAGTCTTGTTCTCATATGTCACCTTGGATCCCATAGAAATGGCATTAGGATAGGCACCATGGCAGTTCTAGTAACAGGAACCTCTTATCATGTGATAATAGTTGTTTATTTCTGTGACAGTTATTCTGGGTTATCATTTCCATATATGCATGCATGTATTATGCAAGATTGTGATACTATCATGTGTAGAAATATGCCAGGGTTGATATAAGTTTATTGCTGATGTTACTTGATACTTTATTCCTTGTTGCAGAACTTTGTGGGTTTGTCAGTTTCTGATGGTTACATTGCTACTGGTTCAGAGACAAACGAGGTACTTTTAACATATCATCTTGGGATATCTATGTTTTTGTTAGGTTTTTCACATTGATGTTGTGACAAGGGTGAGTTTTTTCCTTATCTTTCTTGGCTGGGAAGTTGTCTTTACTTGTTATGGTCCAATTAAATCACACAAGAAGTTGGCATCACTGCTCAAGTGATTCCTAGAAAACTCAAGTATTAGTATATTAGATGCTTGTTAAATGAACTAAAAAGCATCCATTGTAGATGTTGGAAGCATAACCCAAATGTTAAATAAAGAAAAATCAGGTATCACGTGTTATCAGAGTAAAAGTGTTTAGGGTTTGATAACTTAACCCTAACACATAAAATATTATTTATATATAAAGGAGTACAATGATATCACTATTCTGCCCCTAGCTTATACCCATAACATTCCCCCTCAAGGTGGAGAGTATATATCATACAATCCTAGCTTGTTACATAATAAACCCAATTGAGTCATTACATAAAGCTTTGGTAAACATATCAGCAATTTGGACTCTTGTAGAATCATATGGAGTAGCAATTACACCATCTTCTACTTTCTGCCGAGTAATATGACGATCTACTTCTATATGCTTGGTTCGCTCATGGAACATAGGATTGGAGGCAATGTGAATTGCTGCTTGACTATCACAATGCAATTTCATAAGCACCTTCACAACAAATTTTAATTCTTCAAGGAAATGCTTAATCCACATAAGCTCGCATGATGTGTGTGTCATATCTCTATACTCAGCCAAGCAAGAAAACTTAGGAATTAGCTTCTAAGTTGTTAGGATTTAGCACCCAATAAGCATCCCATCTCTCCATACATCATGATGGGCAATTCTTATGGCTTTTGATAATGTTTATTCTTCTTTTATGAAATTCCCAATTTTATATTTGTGTTAAAATTTGAGAAGAGATTTGTAAGTTAAGGCACTTGGAACCAGAAAAACCCATTTATTTCTAACGTAGGACAAATTAGGAAATTTGTCCACGTGTTATAGTGAAGGGTTAAAGTTAGGATTTGTGAATCTAGCGTTTAGAGTTGTAGAAGAAAGGGTTAGGGCTCAAAATTAGGGTGGCACCAAGTCATTGGAAAAGGTTCCAATTACAATTTTATTCATCATAAACTTGTCTTTATAGAAGTGGAATAACTAGCTTATATAGAATACTCAAACTAAACCCAATTCATATTATGTTGGGTTCTAGTGAAATCAACAATACTAGTGGAGTCACTATATCATCTACATAAACAATCAAAATAATAGTGTTAGCAGAAGAGTGAAAAACAAAGATAGAATGTTCAAAAGTAGAACGTTGGAAACCATACCCAAATAAAACAACCCTAAATTGATGAAAAAAGGCACGAGGAGATTGCTTCAAACCATACCACACCTTCATAATCATTGAACAAGGTGTTCACTACTAGTAACAACATATCTTCCTCTTGAAGTTCTCCATTAAGGAAAACATTCTTGATATTAAGCTAATACAAAGCCCAAAACTAAGTTGCACTGACATCGATACAGGACGGGTACGAGGGTACGGCAATTCTTGAAAAATAACGGTACGACATGTTGGAGGTACAAATTAATTAATTAATACTTATATTTAGATATTTTAAAATATTTTTAGACATAATATATGTTTATTTTAGGATTTAAATTAAGTAAGAACAGCAAAGAGGTACAATAACAACCCAAAAATATGAAATAACAAATGCTAAACAACAAATCAAATAGTTCCTAAGTTCCATTGCTAAATCCATAATAGAAAATGCATAAGCAGATAAAACCAAACACCAAACAATAATAGTAGCAAGCCCATATAAAGAATCATGTTAACAGATCCTTAGGGAAATTGTTAATAAACTATAATAGGAAAGTTTTGACACTACTTTCATGGGAAATATAAAAATTTGTCAATAATATTTATTGTTTTATTATTCTCCCAATACAATGTTTCTAAAAATAGCTCATAAACCAATGCTCTTAGGGCAATGGTTAACATTTTTCATAAAAGAACTCGCATAAGGTATATAAAAGTACAAAACCAAACAAAGAAAATAAATACTAAACCCATATAAAAGAACACGCATGAGCTAGACATGTAAAACCAAAAAAAAAAGAAAAAGAAACTAAGAAATGAAAGCATTGAAAGACCAAGAGAGAAAGAACCCAAAATCTAAAGAAGATAGAAATCGTGGAGGAAGAAAGGAAGCTTTTGGGTTGCCGGAGGTGGTTTGGTTGTTGCCGATCTATGGCGAAGCTCTCAAAGCACAGATCAGATTAGAAACACAGAAAGGAGGAGAGGCGTTGGTCTCAGAGAACTCAAAAGAACTGAGAGGCACAAGTCAGAGTTTTAGGGCTTTTAGTCGATTGTTATGCTTAAAACAAGATCAATAGTGAATGGTTGACCAGATGTCAATTTATTTTCTATTTTTTATTTTTATAGATTTGCCGTGTTTGGGACATACCGGAGTGTCGCAACTGTGTCTGGGCTGTACCCAGATTGAAAAAAAAAAAGACAAAAAAAAGAAAAGAAAAGAAAGAAAGGGTACTCCTTGGGTACGAATTTTGAGTGTCTTACTAGTACCCATGTTGGACACGGGTACTTGGCCAAAATTGCCATGTCCATGCAACTTGATGAGGAATGAAGAAAAATAAAGTACTCCAGACCGTCCATAGTCATCGACACCAGCAGTCGTCCAAAAGAAGGCACCAGGACGAGGCTAACGTCCATGGTCATCCATAGACGAAAACACACCCGTAGTCAAATTTGGCACAACCGCATCTACTTGTCCTAGGAAAGCTATCAACCTCATTCTGAAGGGTTTCGTCCACAAGAGGACCCCTGGACGAGCCCTTTACACTTCAGAATTCCTGAGTACATGTCACCACTCTGTAACATACGCATAACTTCCGATGACCGTTATATGAGAAAATATAACTCCTAAACGGTTGTGGAAGTTATCCTTGAACCCTCGCACCTCCTCAAATCCAAGGGAGGTTACAAGCCCAATAACTGTTCTTAGGACACTATATAAACACTCATTCAGACTAGAAAAATGTACGCTTTATATTTCCCAAAAAGTTGGAACTCCGAAAATATAGAGAGAAGACTAACTTTGCCATCGGAGGGTTCTTGGCTGGCAATCCTGGTCATCTTTGATCGCTTTTCTTTCTTTTCCAAGCCATCGAAAAAGCAAGCAGTCATGTCAAGTCCGAAGCATCCAGTCTACTGATTTTCTTCGCATCATCACAACTTAGGCCCAAAAGTGACTGACTGCAATAGAGAGTGGGATCTTATTTGAATTGAGACATGCCATAGGAGGGAATGTCTCTAGAAAGTCAACACCATATGTCAATGTGTACCTTTTGGCAACCAACAATGCCTTACGGTACTCAATAGAACCATTATGGAGGTACTTGATACTATAAACCCAACGACAACCTACTATTTGCTTCCATGGAGAGAGCGATATGCCTGCAGGTTTGATTCTTGTAAAGAGCACTCATTTCCTTATCCATAACATGTTTATATCTAGATGAAGACAAGGTCTACTTATAAGATGAGGGAATAGAAATAGATGGCATAGTACAAGCAAATGAATGTAGACAATGTGAAACATGGTTGTAGTAAGAAAAAAAAAACTAGCAATTGGGTGAGTACAAGTACGTTTACCTCACCATAAAGCAATAGGTAAATCATCACTCTAAAAGAAAAATGGATGGAGCCTCCTCAAACAGAAGATGTAGCATAGGGGCTATAAGACACAATGCGCCTATCTTGAGATTGCCAATAAACCTCTAAGGGAGGGTTGGGTTAGGAAGCCAAAGCTTTTGCAAGAGGGGAAGAAGATAAAGGTATTGGAAGTGTAGAAGACATATGACTAGAGATGAGATTAGAAGACAAACACTGATAAGGTGAATGAGGTGGAGTTGAAAAAGGTGACATTAGCACTCACAAAATTTAGATGAAACTCAAAACTATTACAACAATAACCCTTCTAAGTATTAGCCTTTGAGGAAAATACACTTACGACCTCGAGGAGATTGCTTATCTTGATCAAGATAGCAGGTAGTAAAAAATCATCACCCTAAATATGATTTTGGTAATTGCATATGGAATAACAAGGTACGAGTAACATCCAGTAAATGATGATGTTTTTGTTTAGCCACACCATTTGTTGAGAGGTGTGAGAAAAAATAGTTTGGTGTATTATACCATGATCGGTACAAAAGGAATGCATAACAGACTGCATTTACTTTGTTGTTGTTAAACTTATGGTTAAGTGATGAAATTCACCATTTCCTAAAAGTTTAAGTTTTTGGGATAATCGGTAATTTAACATAGTATTAGAGCAGGAGATCCTGAGTTAGATCTCTAGTTTTACTCTATCTTCCATTTAAAAAGTTAAATTCCCACTTGTTGGGCCCCCACTTATAAAGTGAAAGTTTAGGCTCACAAGTGAGGGGGAGTGTTAGACTTATGGTTAAATGATTAAATTTACCATTTTCTAAAAGCTTAAGCTTTTGGGAGAATCAGTAATTTAACAGTTGCATTATCAAATTAAAGAATCTTAAGGTGTATGGTAAATTGAATATATATTTCATTATAGAATGTGGAAAAAATACAAGGAAATTCAGATGTCTCTTTCATAAAAGAACAACCATATCATTAGAGAATAAGCGTGCACAAAGATAAGAAAGATAAAGAAAACTATTCAAAGTAGAAATGCGGGAAGGGCCCTATACGTCTTTCTGTATGGACTACATCAAAAGACTCAAACTGATGATTATGACTACTACTCGAAAATGAATTACGATGATGCTTCCTTAACTGACAAGCTTCACATTCTGGACTGGGCACATAATAATACAGGAATGTTAGACTTGAGCTTGGCCAAGGAGTGACCCAAATGAAAATGCCATTGAAGAGGAGACACGGTAGCACTCAAAGTTAAAAAATGGGGGTGGCTGAATCATCAATATCCATACAATAGAGCCCGCCTTTCTCATGTCCTAGACCAATCATCTTATTAATCTAAAGCTCCTGAAAAGCACACAAAGTGGGATCAAAGGTGATAGAACATGTACGGCTTCAGTCAATTGACTAACGTAAAACAAATTGAAGGGAGAACAAGAGACAAAAAGACTAGATGGCTAGGAAGCATGGGTGCAAGTGTGGTGTGGTGGGGCGACTCGGTAATTTTTGAAAAAGTTGGGTGCGGACGTAGCAAGATACGTTTATTAATAAATTATTAAATATATTTTTATTTATATTTTCTATATATTGCTAAGCATATTTTTTCATATAATGGTAAACATATACCAATTTGAGACCAAGGTTTGAGATTTTATGAAGAGCTGCGAGAATGAGCTTGGGTCAGTGAGGCAAAGGAGAGTTGGAGGGAGTGGAGAGCTGTGGTTTAGAGAGAGAGAGAGAGAGGAGAAGGGACGGGAGAGAGTCAAAGAGAGTTTGAGATGAGTTTAGGGATTTTTCTTTAAACTACGATGTTAAAACGGTGTGTTTTGACAATTCTTTTGTTAAACACTTATTTCGGCCCATATTGGACCGATTCGGGGCTTATTTCGGACTGAATCAGAAAATGAAAAAAAAAAAAAAAAAAATCGGTCACGGATCCGCATGCAGCTGTGTCCATGGTAGCACAGTGCATCTGTGCGTACTGGACTCGGGTGCGCTGACCCAATCGGCACACCCATGCTTTCCAGTTAGATGGTAGAGATAATGACTTAGTGGGGGTGAAGAACAAACCTTTCTTGAAGACAGGCCGAGAAGAACCATTAGTTAAAAAATGTGATGTTTAATAGCAAGTACATCAAAGAGAACCATTAGTTAAAAAAATATGATTTTCAATAGCAAGTACATTAAAGAAGAGAGATAGTATACTAGATATATGTTAGCGTCGGAATCAATGAAACAGGATGGAGAGGAATGAGCCACAAATGCAACATTACTTTGGATCAACTAATGTAGCAACATAAGAAGAGGGAAGTGCTGACTAAGCTAAGTAGTGAGTGCATTATAAGAACTGAAACTCGAAGTGATGTGCCTAGATGGAGTAGAAGTAGGTTGTGGCTTTGTAGCACCATTAACGACCGATTCACATAATCTGGCTTGCCATATTTCACCTAACAATAAGGCTCAATATGATTGGTATTGCCACAATGATCACACTTCTTGTCACCATGTCCATAAGTACAACGACCACCATGAAAATCAAGGCCTCCACAACCACCATAAAAACCACAGGAAGAATTACCACAACCTCCACTACTGAAGACTAAAGCAAAAGACTCCAAGGAAGTGATAGTGGGGTTTTGTCCCCAAGAGGAGCACGATAGTTGAGGTAGACATTAGTAGGGGTAGGTAAGGTCTCGCTAGCAAGGATTTGATCTTTGCTAGCAAGGATTTGATCTTTGAACGCACGTAAGTCAGAGTCTTAATCAGATGGCAAAGAAGCAATCACGAAGTTTTCCCAACGATTCTTTTGTTGTTCCAATCAATAATAAAAGATTGATACTGCAATAATGGATCCCACTAATTTTTTTAGAGTATTACAGTACTAGGGCAACCATTTTCCAAATTGCTTAGTAGTGAAAATTTTCTCATTAACACAAGAAACATTGCTTTGACGCAAAAAGGATCTTGCTGTAAAGTCCCAAATCTTCTTATACAAGTCACAAAATTCAACTGTAGTAGGAATGTGAGGTTCCATTATATGCCACAACATCCCATAAGTACTGAATCCCCACTCATCCAGTCCTCATAAGTTGAATCTTTCGTATAGGGGGGGTGGTTATCCACCAAATATTTCAACATTCGTTTCTCCTGTAAGAAGATTTTCACAGCATGTGCCCAAGCTAAGATAATTTGTACCATTCAATTTGTTCGAAGTAATAGATTTAGGCATATCATCATCCTTGAAAAATGATGTTTTTCCCTTAGCACATATTTAAAATTTTCCTTTTAGTCATATTAAGCTAAAGATTCAAAATAGCAACCAACCACTCCAAAAACTCAATCCCCCAAACAAGTTAAACTTCAACAACCCAACAAAAACAGCAAAAAAATCTCCAAAATTACAGATCCCAAAAGTCACTCTAAATGGCTCCAGAAATTTTCACAAAATCACAATAATTATCATGAGAGAATAGGTAGTCTCCGGATGGAGGTCCGTACCGGTGTTGACGTTCTGCACCATTTGTTATCTCAAAACTACTTCTAGATGTTTTTAGTGGTTATTAGGGTTGAATTGGGATGCTCTGATACCAAGTTGAATTATGAAATATGAAGAATTAGGGTTGAGAGAGAATAGAGGGGAAGAGGATAATGGAGAGCGACAGAGAGAGGAAAGGTTCAGACTTTAGAGCAATATAGCACAATTTCAAGAATAGCCTTATGCTAATATAAAATAAGAACAAGTGAATAGAAAAATAACAATAGGAACTCTATAAAACACCTAGTGGGATCAAAACATAGGAATCAACACTAGGGTTGACTAAAATCAGCACCAAACCATTGGAAACAATTCCCATTGAATTAATTCATTATAAACTTGTCTTCATAGCAATACAATATTTGACTTAGGAAACCAAATTATTGACTCTATGAAATTAAATAGAATAGTCATAAGATAATTAACTAACAAGAACTTAAATAAAATCCAATGGACCAATAGTAGAAACACATTTGGCTTCCAAAATTAAATAAAATTTTCTTTGCACTTCCTGCATGACAATTTGATAGACAACACGTAGGTTTTTACTTTTAGGTTTTGAGAGGTAATAGGAAGCACTTAAGTCGGGGTTGTAAGAAAAAAATAAAAAGAGATATTTATAGTGTTCATTGTTGTATAAATAGTAGTTGTGAACAATACCACAAGAAAGAGAAGAAGAAAAGAAAGAAGAGTAGAGAGAAAAAGAACAATAAGAGGCCAAAGTGCCCAAACATTGAAAACACTCAATATTTTTACTAATCAACTGTATATATTCCTCAAGTGCATTGACTACAAATATATATAAGGATTGATACTTGTACTAAACTCCTAGTTTTTGATTTGTAAACTAAAAACCTAATAAGAAAATGAACTAGCAACTAATAAAATACTCTTACGATCTCCTAGAAAATCCTTTAGTCAAGCAAATTTTTAATATAATTTCTTAAATTCATGAAATATTTTTAAAATTACAGTTTTATCCATTAATTAGAAAATGACCATAACTTGTTAAGTAACAATCCAAATTAAGAATTGTAATAACCCTAGGACACATATAAATAGACCTTTAAAATCACATGACTTTACTTAATTTGGACTTCACAATAAGTCTTGAATAGATAAATTTGTGAAGTAATAAGAAATTTATCTTCAATAGTTGTATTAAGTTTGAAACAATAGGGGAAGAGTGAGGCATTTTATTTAAGAAACAATAAGTCTAGGAACACAACTTTTGCCACAACTTAATGAAGTGGTTGATTGTGAGTGGTGAACAATCACTTTTACATAGAGCCATCTTTTTTTTTCTTTTTTTTCTTTTTTTCACCTACAATTTACTACTTATCACTTTGTGAAAAAAGTTTTCCCTAACGATTATATGTTGGATTTTGTCACCTTTCCACTTTGCAGCTCCTAATCTATATACGCCTAAGCATCAATCATGATCACGTATACTAACTACTAACTAGGTCGGTATATGCTACCTTGTTTGCTTCTGTTGCATTGGTATTGGGTTCTTACTCAATTGAAGATTGAAGTTGTTCCAAACTGTGACACCTAACTCAATACTCTCAGTTTCTCTGTCAAGATTTCCACTTCTCTGTTCCCAATTACTACCAAACTATCATTTTTCTGGATGCTAATACGGGTTTTATTCCCCCTCCACCGGCCACAAAAGAAGTGTCTTCAAAATAGAAAGAAAATCAAAATCAAAAAGAGAAAAAACTTGTATTTTGAGATTTTTAGTCTTTTTTTTAAAAAAGATTTTTTAATAATTATGCTAAGTTAAAAAAAAAAAAAAGACTCTTTTTTCTTTGCTATGAAAGGAGAGTAACCAATTTTTCTTTTCATACTTTCTCCAAAAAAAAAAAAAAATCATTTTCATATATATAAAGGAGAGTAACCACCTATTTCAAACTCACTCTCTCTTATTTATTTCTTTGTCTACTTATTAATTCCCAACTTATTGTACACTTCTTCTAACTTTTTCCTTTTCTTTTACCTTTCCGTCTGCACACTACTATCTTAATATCACTCCTCCTCTACCCCATTATCTTACATTATTTCTGGCTCTTCTTATTCCCATTCACCTACTATAAATTTGTAATTCTTTTTACCATTCTATGCATAGTTTTCTCACATTTTTTTCTCTCTCAAATGTTTTCATTTTTTGGTGGATTTTTTTTTATCTTACATCTCTACTTTAGGTTGATTAATTTTTTTGTTCTTTAGAACTCTACTTTGGGTTGATACAATTTAGTTTTTTATTTTTAAGCTATTATTATTTTTTCTTTGATTTCATAGATGTTATCCTATTGCATTATGATGATAGTATATAAGAATATAATTTGAATTTATATTGAAACACAATCTTTACTATTAATTATGTGCCTATCAATTATTTGAGTAATATTAAAAAGTAATATGTTATGAGTTTTAATTATCATGATAATCTTCGTTAAGAAAATAAGGAATTTGAATAATTTATTTGAAACTTAAAAAATTTAGTTGTACAGAAAATATATACATATAGCACAATATAACATAATTTCAAAGAATATGGACCACCTCATAAAGAAGTAATATTAATCAAACACACCCAAAATAAAATAAAAAAATTATATATTGATAGAAATAGAAAGATGAAAAATAATTTTAGAAATTATTTAATTTTTAGGCCTGGAGAACAAATTATCTTTAACAAATTTTAGAGAAGAAATTATACATTATATCACAATTACAAAATAATTATATATTCTTATGTATCGCGTGAGTCCAATAATAGAGACATACTTGTCCATGCGGTTTACTCTTGAATTTTGCTAATTTACAGCTAGTTATGTTCATATTCTTTATGGCTCAGGTGTTCATCTACCACAAAGCTTTCCCCATGCCAGCATTGTCATTCAAGTATCACAACACAGACCCACTTTCCGGCCATGAAATGGATGATGCTGCACAGTTCATCTCTTCTGTTTGTTGGCGTGGCCAGACCTCAACCTTAGTTGCTGCAAATTCCACAGGGAATATCAAAATTTTGGAGATGGTTTGATTTGGCTATTTTTCAAATCGTTCAATATTCTCGGAAAGTGGATAGAAGTTGTGGGGCAGAAAGATGATGTGAACGAATCTTGAGCCAGAGAAGCTTGTGTAGCTAAGACTGGCTTTGAAATGTTATAGGAGCTCGATGATTGCGAGCAATATAAGAAATTTTTGGCATTAGATTTTAGCGGATGCAGTTTACGTGAAGAGTGAGAATGGTCTTGTTCAGATGTATGTAGATAAAAATATTCAAAGGGAAGGGAAGGGATAAAAATCAGAATTCTTGTATATTTTTGTAATGCTTACAGTTCATAATGATATGATATAAATTTACATCACCGATCTTCAAAATGCACCATTTTTTTCTTAATTTTCTGCTTGATGGGGCTGCCTTTTGCAGTTTTGCTGTGATGCCACACTGCATTGTTAAAAGTTAATATAAAACAAAGTAAAGTCTTAAGTGCTACACTTTATGCAAGGTTTGCAATATTTTAACCTAAAGAAAAGGTCTGCACTGTTCTTGCCTTGTAAGCTCGAAGTAAATTTTATTTATTTGATGTCATCGGTAAATATATCACGCCACTCACTTTATAGAGTGGATTTCACAATGCCAAATCCTTCTCTTAAAGAAGTAATTTTTATTGGAGTAATTATACTCCCTTCCTTTAATATTATATTTGAGAAAATGACATTCTACTTCAAATTTGAAAGGAACAAATACTTCTCATTTTGTGACTTTGTTTTTTGAGAATGCCCTTTCTTGATATCGGTTGATTAAATTTTGTTAAATTAATATTAAAATTGTTGTGTGGCAAAAGGCAGGTTTAAAAAATTATCCTCAATTTCATAATTAAAATTTATTGTTTTAAAATTTTAATTAAAGTTTATTTTAAAATATTAAGTATGATTTTTTTTTTCAATGGATTATGAAGAGATTTGCCATTCTAAGTGTTTTTGGTGCTTAATATATATATATATATATATATATATATATATATATATATATATTTTTTTTTTTTTTTTTTTTTTTGCATTTTTATTCTAAATTTATCTGTTATTTTTTTGCTAACCATGGTTAAACTTTTGTAAAAAGATTCTTATAGAAATTTAGTGAAATGATATATACCAATAGCATAAAATAAAAAAGGGCAGTTACACTTTTAAGTTTTGAAGAAATTAACACTCTCTCCTTCTAAAGAAATGTGCACTAGTACTAGTATTGTATTAATAACATTTTAAGGGATTCTGTACTTTTCCTCTATTTTTCATCTAGCGTCTTTTGTTGTTTCATACTAAAATAATACTTACTATTGCTCTTCTCAGTTAGAATCCCACACCTCTCACGTTTTTTTAAGGGAAATGGATACAAGTTGCATACATGTTTATTACCTACTTTAATGGAATCAGTAGCACCTTTTTGTCTTTTTAGTTGCTATTTTATTGACTAAATAATTACACAAAGTAATCTCAAGGGCCATCATAATCGTTTTTGAAACGTCTCATGAAGTGGAGCTTACTATTTTGAGTCTCCCATTCTTAGTCCACTAAGGGTCAGATCAATAATAAAAAAATCGTAGATAATTCTGGAACAATTCAAAGTTCTTGTTTTTCTAATGATGTTATATGAACAGTACAGTAAGATGATCATTGTGGGAGAAGAATAAACCAAGTAGCTAGAGACTAGAGAGGCTTATAAAACAATTAATCAATTAATTCCCATGGGGACATGCAAAATCCCAAGACCAGAATCCTACTATTACAATTACTGGAATATCTTCTGTAATAGCAACTTTCACTAGTTTCAGCATCCGAAATAGGGTCAATATCAATGTTCGTGAGTACAATTCTTTGCTTGTTGGGGTTCTAAATTCCGGTTCGCACTTGAGCCATGTCTGATTGTCTGTGTAGGAATCTATTATGAAGGGTGAAAACTGAAAAGTAGTCAACTCCCTTGAGGTTTGGGCTAATGTTAGCCAAGTTTAAAACTGACCAATTTGGTCCCTAATCATCATGACAAATAGTAGAAAAATGGGTAACGGTTTAGGGACCTAGTTGGGTTTAGGAACCAAATTAGTCAGTTTTAAAAAGTCTTGGACCTAGCTGTTATTAGCTCAAATCTCAAGGGTGTTAACTATATTTTACCCATATTGTGAATTGTTAGAAACAGATTTTCTACTATTGTCATTGCTATAAAAATCAGAATTATCTCCAAATAGTCTTTTCTAATTTGGAGAATCCCACAAATCTCCAAATTCTTTCAAGCACGTGAGGTTTCCTTGATGCAAGACTATGAAGCAGTGAGAGATTATGCAGTAAAAGAGTGGTCACTCAAAAAGCACAGGTTCTTGTCATATTAAAGCTGAGGAATCAAACTGGTGAAGAAATTACGTTTGCACTATAAAAGTCCTAAAAGAAAAGCTCAATTAACTAATAAAGCAACCCCTTAAACGTGAACAAAATAAATTCCTTTCTCTAATGAGAACCAAACTCTCACACACGCAAGGGTGTTTTCCTTAAAACTCTTTTGCTGAAACTCTCCAAAAAAAAAAATCTGGTCATACTAACAATTGATTAGCGTTATAAAATTTTTAATCACAAAACTTGCATTATATCAATTTTAAAGTTGTAGTGTGTGGACATCTCTATTAAAAGCAAAGCAACATGCAAAATTTAGAACTCTTTGCAGTTGAACAAGAGTTTTGGGAAAACTAAGATATATATTAGAGACATATTCGAAAGCTAAAGAATAAATACTTAAAAGAGAAACAACACAACCAAGGTTAAAAGACATCTAAGTAATCAGGTTTGGCAAATTCTCCATTTGGCACATATTATGTTTCAAAATATGGAAAGCTATTTAGTAGAAGATGATGGAATTCTGGACTTGCATTATCTTATTATAGGGTCCAGGACCCTGGTCTCAGAATTCCATTGTTTGATTTCTACAGCATCAATGGTTTTCAAATTACTAGACTATAATGTCAAATGTAAAGCTGGCTCAGGTGTAGCAGCTCCATAGGAATTGCTTCAGTTTCCTATTGTTTCTGTGCTATATATGACATCCACGCTCAAAGACGCAGGCTCCATTTGTTCTTTCTTATGATCAATATCTGACCAAATAAATAGTCCGAACCCAAATAAGACAGGCTGTGGCTGATGTGCACAAAATAGCACAAATATTACTACTAGGAGATCATTTTCCTTTGGAATAATATGATGCAGGTTGAGTTCATAACTGAAGCCAAATATCAGTCTTTTCATGCACTCCACCCACACGTTAAGTCCACCAAATTCATGTTCCCATTTACATTTTCCATAGTCTCTCTCTCTCTCTGAAACGGGAAGCATATATAACAGTACTGCTATATTATTGTAATTGGAAACATTTTTTTGTTCAAGATTTCACAGATAATTTTGCATTGAATTCTCATTTGATTTTTATAACAAACATTAAATACAAGTTAAAATATACATACATTCAAACATATGCAACAGATGTGTATGTACTTGACATTATTTCTGCACTAGTGCATACAAATGGAATAGTAAGTAATCGATTTTATATATATTGAAATTGAGCTTTAAAACGCCGAGGGAAACAAGGTAGAATGTTTCTCTTTATAGTAATCAATTGAGTTTCTAATTCTGACCGTTACCAGCAAAATTACAGATACAAATTCTGGAGTCTGTAACAAAAAGAAGATCTCAAATATCATTAAGCCAAAAGATTAGAAGTGTCATAGAGAAGTGGAGAAAAAATTTTGAGAAAATTTTTGTGGTAAATAAGTATACATGTTCAACGTAATCAGAGCCTACCAAAGGAAGGATGACTGGGTGCCATCTTTGGCTGACCATGGCAACAATGAATGGCTATGCTCATACCTACACTAATATGCCTTCAAGTTTAACAAGAATGAGTCCATAACTGCACTTACAGCCTCAGAAATCTTCCCCTCAGTAGAAATTTCCATTCAACTGTTGTGCCTGTAAATAGATCTTCTTTCTTATTATTATCTTTTCTTCTTTAAAATCTTTTCCCATCTGCAAGCAAGAAAGTTCCACAAAATCTATTTACACTGATTTTTCCCCAACTTAGCTGTCAATGTCAACCTAGTTACAAGGCGGTGAAGCCTTTGAGCTCCCTTGCCTGGTTTGAGCTTGTTCATGTTCCCAACCTTGGAACATTTCGGGTTGCCAGAGCACCAAGCACCTGGGGTGAAGCTCCCATTCTTCCGCTTCAATAGATCCTTATCAATCTTATCCAGGACTGGGTCATCTGTTTTGAATTTTCGACCAAATGCAGCACTGCTAGCAATCATCTTGCTTGTGTCATTAAGGGTAAGGGTGTGAGGGTGCTGTCTGGGGGGGTTGTCCCAAGAAATGTAATGCAAGTCATGGTTGACTGCAGTTTTAGCAAACTCAGGCACATTGCAAACAACAGTCTGAAAGTAGCCCTCAGGAGAAGACACGAAGTTTGTGTAATACATGAGAAGGGTCCTAGGTAAATTATCCCAACCCCAGATGCAATACTCTACGAATGAACGTGACAGAACCATCCATGCTGAACCTGCAACAAAAAAAACATGTTACTTAGTGTTAGACGACAAGTTTGGGCATTAAACTAGGCACCAGAAGGAAAAAGATTGTGACTTGACACCAATTCTCTTCATACTTTTCTTGTTTTGGGGAAAAAAAGAGAAGAGGAGGAATGTTATTGCCAATGAAATCTAGCTCAAATCGCAACTCCTTCCCTTGTAAGAAAAAGGTGGAGGGTGAAGTTGTGGGTTCAAGATCTATTAGGTGTGTGCGTAACTTAGCAATAAATAAAAAATCCTTAAGGTCAGAATGGCTGATAAACGAATGCAGATATTTTGGACTTTCAGTGTGAGAGCTGCTGCTGCTGGTCCATTAATTATTGCCAAAGTTTCAAAATTTTGTTTTGAGCAAAACAATAGTTGCATTCAAAACCACAAGGGTTATAATGAATCTGACTATATGGATGATTGGAATTGACACAGTTGGTTTGTTAAAGAAACCAAATAAGAGTTTTCATGAGCTTATATATGAAAACCAGATGGTTGTGTACTGCTAGGACCAAATGACAATATATAGCTGATGGTTAGAATTATTTGAAACAAATAGAAGAAACTATCAAATTAGTGCCACTACAATGTTTGAATTCAACTAATACAAAGAACACCCCTGACATTACTCCTAAAATTTTTTATATTTCCTACTTCTAGGGAATTATAAAAAAGAGATGCTTTAAATGTAAAAACCAAGAAGTGTGAACTAAGTAGAACATACATTTTCACTATAGTTTGTATTTCTAAATGAAGTCCTCCAAAGTGCCAAAAAAATAGAATTCTAGTTGCCAGTAGGACACAATCTACTTTCCAAACTCTTCTAGAACTGATAAATTTCCAAAAGCAAAAAAAATCCAATAAATAAGCAAATTTGAATGAAATTATGATACACAGAGTTTCAATGGTTTTTTTTTTTTTGTTGATAAGTAGAGTTTCAATGGTTTTCTGTCCTAAAAAATGCAAATCTTCGAAATATATATTAGTAAAGAATTACACATGGAGAATCATAGAGGATATCACACAGCTAAAGAAATATGGGTGAAATCTAACCTGTAAATAATTTAAAAGCTGTTGGCAAAGTTCTCCGAGGATTGACCCAGAAGACATCTGATTTGGTTGTCTTGTATAGTCCAGGATCTACCATCAAAGGCATTGCACGTTTGTCCCTGCAAAACACAACCAAAGATAGAGTGCTTTGTTATCATGCCTATGAACATTACATTGTGTTGCATGTTTGTCTGCGTTTTTGAGTGTGCGCGTTAGAGCGAGAGAGAGAGAGCTCACTCTTTCCATCCTAGCTGGCTTGTGTGCTCAATGAAATTCAGGTTTCGATCTAAATTCGAAAATGTGTAAAGAAGATCTGCAAAAAATTAACTAAACCATTTAATACAAAATATCACATTCCTTACCCAAAAGAATAACAATTAGATAATCAGCATTGATAACAACATAACTCTGTCACAAGTTGAATGATATATACTAACCATCTTGTGTCACAAGAGGATAATCAGAGGCACTGAGATTGATAAACCAATCCCAATCCTTACTCCTCTTGAGAAGAATGGCACAAGCATGAAGAGTATTAGCAACCATGGTGGGTCCTCTGTAAGTGACCATATTAGCTTTGGTGATCATGTAAACATTCCCAACCTCAATAAAAATTGGCTCTTTTTCCACTCGGGAGGCAAGCTCCAACCTCTCCTCTGCTGGTGACTCAAGATCCAAATGAACAACATATTGGTTCCGTGGATGATATAGAGCATGAAGAGTTCTCCAAAGCTTATCCAAATCACCTTTTGACCCAGAAACCAAATAAGCAAAACGAGGAATCGTTGGGCCAGCAGGAGGGGGTGGAGATTGTGTAACCTTTGATTCAGCAAAAGCCGAGCTTGATTGATTTGTAGCTATGCGAGAAGGAAAAATTGAAATGATTGAATTGAGTGAAAAAACAAGACCCATGTTGAAGGTAGTGGCCAGAAGGAATATGCATATGAGAGAGCTTATGACAAGGGGAAATATCCACTTCTTCTCCATGTTTAGGGACCCCATTACCAAACCATATCATGGGTTCCAATCAACTATTTCTCATGTTGCAAATCTCCTTACTCACCAGATACATGTATCAGAACAGAATAGCGAGTGACTATTCAATCAAGGTGTTGATATTTGGATCAAGACCCTCTTCAAAACTATTCCAAAAATTTGGACTTTAAAGACTAGCTGTTGAATCAAAACCAAACATTAAACAAAGGCTGCTATATAAATTACAGGTAAAAAGAAGAAATTGGAGCTAGCTCAAGAATCGTAACCAATAACCGACAAACAAACAATATGTATATATATATATATATACAAACACACATAAGCTAAAGGCATAAGCAATATAGATAGAGAAAGGGAGATAAAATAGAATAGAATAGAATATATTACAAGAGACAGGTATGGCACATCAAGAAAATCGAACAAAAAAAAAAAAATTGTCCAAATTCTTTGCTGTCCATGAACTAAAAATTTAATAAAAATTCCTTCCCGGTTAACTCCCTTGAAAATGACGAGTTTTTATTTTTAAAAAAAGAAACTTGTTATTTTAGGGAACAAATCCTAACCACAAACTTCATATTCAACCTAAAATATATATAGAAAATTCATTTATTGCGTCAAATCAGAAGAAAAAATCATTCGTATAAAAAAAAAACAAAAGGAGAAAAATAAACGTTCATGAAACAGAACCCAGATCAGAAAATCAAGGCTTCAAATCATTCCACCAAAAGAATCTCAAAATATATGCAATGGATTAAAATATCACATACCAACACAGCTGAGTAAATAGCTGAAAAATAAAATAGAAAACACAAAAATCAGTGAAATAAAAGGCAACCCAATATAACTAAAACCACCAATACCACAACAGATTTAAGTGAGATGAGAAGACAGACATATATATATATATATATATAGATATACACAAACAGACAGACATAGAAACAGACGGACAGACAGACAGACAGACACAAAGAAAGAGGTTGTGAGGGAAGAAAAAACCTTTTTTTTGACGATGCAGAGAGACTTTCAGAGCGTTTGTGCACGTTTAGAAAAACACAGAGAATAATATACTTCCAAAAAAAAAAAAAAAAAAACAAAAGCAGGACTTAGAGAGAGAAACTTATTTATATATATTTTCTAAAAAAAATTTTAAAAAAAAAATGGAATTTTAAGAAAATAGTATTTTTGTGCTTTTGTGGAAAAGAGGACGTGTATTGTGTCAGTGAGAGAGAGATCAGAGAAGTGGTTTATTTTATTAGTTAAAGCGATCTCTCATATTCTCTCATTCACATATCATATGATATCATTCATATCACTTCTTTTTTTTTTTTTAAATAAAATAAACATATGATATCACTTGACATGAACATAGGCGTTTCTGTTACGTTAGGGCTTCTTTGACGTTTGACCCAAAAAAAAAAAAAAAACCGTTTATACGTTTTGCGTGTGTGTTTATGTTTTGTGTTTTGTGTTTTTTTTTTTTTTTTTTTTTGGCTTTCTTATTTTTTTGGTTTTATTTTATATTGTATAATGGTGCCACCAAAACAGAAGTACATATATGTATTTTTTTTTTGTTTGATAAGATACATACATATATGTATTTTATTTTATCAACAAAGCAGAAGTAGTTTAGATCAATGGGTTGTGATCAGTTTTGTGAATGTAGGTAAGCAATCAATGATGGCAAAGACTATAATTGAGATACCAAAAAGTGGGGTTGGGGGGTTAACATATGTCCAACAGTTATATAACTTATATTAATAGAATTTTCACTTGTTTATGCATTTTTAGGTTGAATTTTTCATCCATTAGTATATTTACTAAAGTCAACAAAACTTAGGCGTACAGTACCATAGTGCTGTTACTTAAATTCCTCTTTTAAGATTTTGCCATATGACTATTTAACTAAAAATTACATTTTCATCCTATGAGTAAAAAATCCACATGGCAAAATCTTAAGAGGGAATCCTCAGAAATAACACTTAAGTATTGTAACTAGGTCTTGCTCAAAGTCTAATATGCTAATAACTATTTATAAATAAAAAAAGGTTTATAAAAATTAGAAATATTGGATTTTTACTATATTTCTTATCTTTACCTATAAAATAAAAAATTATATATATGAAATTGTGCCTTAAAAGAAAGGATGGTAGTCCAATCCATTCACATACAATAATAATTCATACAATTATTATTTTTTTTTTTTATGTTACGATTCTCAAAGTTGCAATTAAAATGACTCGCCAAAACACTCAAAACACCACACACCCTTAGTGCAATGGTCACTCCACAAGTATAAGTGTTTGTGGAGTGTGGGGGGTAAGGGTCGGGGTTCAAGTTTCCAAGAGGGAGTTTCACACACATATACACTTAGATTAGGCTAGAGTATAATTCTATCTTCTATAAAAAAAAATAAATAAAAAATAAAAAATAAAAAATAAAAAACAGCAGTCTCCTAACGGAAGCAAACGAGATGCCTAATTGAATAAATGATATATATATATATATATATATATCAACAATATCATTAGGAGTGTCCAATATATATATACATTTTTTTTCTTTTTTGCAGAGGATAAGAGGGGACTAATACCTTCTCAAAAAAAATTATATATATCAAATTGATTAAAGGAAAATATAAAAAAAAAATTAGAAGAAGAAGAAGAAGAAGAAGAAGAGACTAATAGGCCACTTTTAACTTTTTTTAATTTTTCAATAATAATTAGGCAACTTTTAACCTTTTTTTTTTTTTTTTTGGGACAATGGATATAAGTTCACGATGATCCAGGAAAATTTCAATAATATTTTGTAAAGGTACTGTAGATGTCCTCATCATCGGGACAAGAAAAGAGAAGCTGCACAATGTACACACATGACAGAACCGTGTGTTTCTCTTCTATGCACTCATAGTCATCGTAATGCGTGGTCTAATTACCGTACACGTTTTATGATAATCATGTAGTAATATGCAATCTTCTCAACCAAAAAAAAAAGTATATACCAATGAAAAACACTTCCATTTCGTAGCAATGTGAGCAAAGAATAATGATTGTAAAGCTGTTATAGAATCTTCCTGGGGCATGGGATCAGATTTATGGCCTGTTTGGATGTTTAAAAAAGGAGGGGGAGTAGAGTAGAGGGAAGGGGAGTAATTCAATTACCTTGTTTGGAAGTTTTTTAAGGAAGGAGGGGGAGGGGTTTGGAGGGGTTTCAACTACTTCCAACCCCCTCATTTTTAATTCCCCCAAATTGGAGAGATTTGGAGGGAGAGTAGAGCACATAAAATTATTGATAAAGTAAATTACCTAATTTACCCTTATTATATTTATAAAATTACAATGTTAAAAACAAGGGGAAGAGCTAATTACTCCCTTCCCCCTTACTAATTATAAAAACATCCAAACAAGGTGGAGGGTAATCATTCTTCTCTACTCTCCTCCCCACTACTCCCCTCCCCTCTACTTCCCTCTACTCTCCTCCTTCTCTAAACTCCCAAACAGGCCATTAAGCTCTTCGGAAGGAGTTATGGAGAATCTCAATCGATGTGCTGCTGACCTTAGGACTTGGAGTTTAGAAGCATATGGACAAATCCCGAAAAAAATTCAGGCAAAAAGGAATGTTTTGAACAGTCTAACTCGGAGTAACAAAGATGGTGTCCTAAGTAGTGAAATCAATAGATTAAAGAGAGGAATTAACTCCCTGTTGGATGATGAGGAACTCTATTGGGGTCAACAAGCCAAAGCACATTGGCTCAAGGAAGGGGACAAGAATACAAAATTCTTTCATGCTCAGGCTTCAGAGAGGCGTAAGCAGAACACCATTATTGGAATTTGGGATGAACATGGTAACTGGTGTGAGGAAAAGGACAGCATAGCCCATGCAGCCATTAATTATTTTGAGAACATCTATGCAACAACCCACCCAACACAAATTGATGAAGTAATTGCAACCATACCCTTAAGAGTAACTGATGACATGAATGAAAGCTTGGACCGAGCCTTCACCACAGAAGAGGTAGTCTCATCTCTCAAACAGATGCACCCTACCAAAGCCCCTAGCCCCGACGGTATGTCTGCTTTATTTTATCAGAAATATTGGAATATTGTGGGTAATGGTATCACTAACATGGTCCTCAATGTTCTCAATAATAATGTATTTGTGGCTGAAATAAACAAAACCAATATATCGCTCATTCCAAAAACAAACAGCCCAAAGAAAATGACTGACTTCCTCCCCATTAGTTTATGTAATGTGGTGTATAAGCTCATTTCAAAAACTTTGGCCAACAGACTAAAAGCCCTCCTACCACATATCATCACTGAGAACCAGAGTGCTTTCATCTCAGACCATCTCATCACTGACAATGTGATTGTGGCTTTTGAACTAATGCATTTTCTAAACCATAAATCTGCAGCAAATGAGGGCTTTATGGCAGCCAAGCTCGACATAAGTAAGGCTTTTGATAGGGTGGAATGGTGTTTCATTCAAGGTGTGATGGAAAGAATGGGTTGCAGTACTAGATGGATAAATTTGATTATGAAATGTATAACTTCAGTCTCATATTCAGTTCTCATAAATGGTGTTGCTTATGGAAATATCAAACCAACCCGTGGGTTACAATAAGGTGATCCCCTCTCCCCCAGCCTTTTCCTTCTCTGTGCTAAAGGTCTCTCTGCCCTCATCCATAAAGCTACCTGAAATCAATACTTGACTGGTATCTCAATTGCGCGGGGCTGCCCAAGAGTGACCCATCTTTTCTTTGTGGATGATAGCATCATCTTCTGCAAAGCAAGCCCTGAAGAATGCCGGAATTAAAGCGGATCTTCTGTAGATATGAAGAAGCCTCGGGCCAAAAAATCAATACCGACAAATCCTCAGTTTTTTTCAGCCCAAACACAAGCCAAAATGCTAAGGAGGAAATCTTGGACATTCTAGGGCCAATGCAAGACTCGAAGCACACAAAATACTTGGGGCTCCCTTCTTTCATTGGAAGGTCTAAGACTCAGGTTTTCTCCATTTTAAAAGAAAGGATTGGGTGGAAATTAGCTGGTTGGAAAGGTAAACTCCTTTCAATGGGTGGGAAGGAAGTCCTCATCAAAGCAGTGGCCCAAGTGATCCCGGTGTATACTATGAGCTGCTTCCAACTTCCACAAAGTTTATGTGATGATTTGGAAAGTATGATGCGAAGCTTTTGGTGGGGTCAGAAGCAAAATGAAGCAAAAATGAGTTGGGTTAGCTGGAAAAGAATGTGTATCTCCAAAGTATATGGAGGCATGGGGTTCCGGAATTTGAGAGCTTTCAATCAAGCCATGCTCCCAAAGCAAGCATGGAGAATCCTATCAAACCCAACTTCCCTAGTTGCTCGGGACCTTAGATCAAAGTACTTTCCCACAAGTGATGTTCTGAGTGCTAAACTTGGGTGTTCACCTTCTTACTCCTGGAGAAGTATACACAGCAACCTTGAAGTCATAAAGATGGATATCATTGGTGAGTAGGCAATGGGAAGCTGATTCACATTTGGGATGACAGGTGGCTGCCTACCCCATCCACTTATAAGGTCATCTCCCCCCCAAACGGCATTCCTGAATTTCCCATGGTTTTTGCTCTTATTGATCCTATCACAAAGTGGTGGAATGTCAACTTGGTCAGAGCAACATTCCTCCCCTTTGAAGCTGACACTATTCTAAGGATTCCTTTGACTCATAGCATGCCTGAGGACAAGATAATCTGGTTGGGCAATAACCAAGGAGAATTTACTGTGAAAAACGCATACCAAATAGCCTATAACTTGATTGAAGCAAAGATGGATGGTGAATGCTCTTCGGGGGACCCATTTAAAGCTCTTTGGAAGAGACTTTGGCATCTTCATCTTCCTGCCAAGGTTAAGATCTTTGCCTGGTGGGCTTGCGCCAATGGTCTCCCCACCATGGAAGCTATTTGCAATAGAGGAATTAGCAACAATGACAGATATCCAATCTGTGGAAAAGCCCCTGAGAGTATTAAACATGCCCTTCTCAACTGCGACTTCTCAACCTTGTCTGGAATCAATGGCCTGAAAATCCATTAGGCTCACAGGAGGTTCGGTGGTCTTTCATTGATTTAGCCATGTTCATCATCTCCCATCACTCTCTGCAAGATCTGGAGCTGTTCTTTAGCATTGCTTAGGCCATATGGTATAACAGGAATAAGGTAGTCCATGAGGATATTTGCCTCCCCCACCAGCAAGTTTAGCAATTGGCTAAGAGTGTAGTGGAAGATTTCAGCAATGTAGTTGACTGGGACTTCTTCCAACCAAGACCTCTTACTGCCAAATGGGCCCCCCAACCACCAGGAATTTTCAAGGTAAATGTTGATGGGTCAATAGCAGATCAAGGAGGGAATTCTAGTGTTGGAGTCATTATCAGGGACTGTTCTGGCCAGGCAATTGCAACTCACTGCAAGCCCTTAAAAGCATGCTATTCTGCAGATTTAGTGGAGATTATGGCCCCGCTTCAAGGTGTATTGCTCCTCCTTTTCTCTCTTTGTTAATTCAATTAGATGTATCATAATGTTTAGTCTTGGGTTCTGCCTATGCAGACCTGCTTTGTCTGTATTTCTTTTTCTGGTTTAATGAAAATCATACCCATTTTCAAAAAAAAAAGTAGTAAAATGTGGGGTGGTAATTGTGTTTGCGTGTGTAATTGGTGTAGTATCTATGAATGAGTATTCGATTATATAAGTCAACACTAACCCGACACGTTTATTAAACGAGTCAAAATTCATCAACGCTAACACCTATTTATTAAATGGATCAGTCATATCGATCCATTTATCAAAATTTATCAAACGAGACAAGATTAATCAACCCTAACACAGCCTGTTTATTAAACAGGTCAATCATATTGATCTATTTATCAGATTTTATCAAAGCAAAATATATATATATATACACACACACACACACACAAATTTTAGTATTAACCAAATTGATTTAAATTATAAAAAAACAAAAAAAAAATTTTAATATAAAATTTAGAACTAACAAGTAAATACATCACAAATAATCATTTAAAATTAAAACATATCTCAATATCACATATAATCAATCACAAATATGTTAAGGAACATAAACCAAAAAAACTAATAAGTTTATATATCTAGGGTTTAAAGGGAATTTTAGTAAAATATCATTTAATTAACGGGTCAAACATATTTTATGGGTTGGAAACTAACCCGACTCGTTTATTAAACGGGTCAGTCGTGTCAGCCTGAATATAATACAAACACATTAAGCCTCAACCCATAACCTGCTAATTTCGTGTTGAGTCTTGTCATGTTCACGGGTATTCATCAAAGAATATTAGTTACATAAAGTTGCAGACACAATATTTTCATAACAATTTCACAATAAATCTTTAGTGACAAGTCGGTAATAATAGCTAAATATATTTATTTAAGTGTTATATGCTCAAATAAGAACTAGTTAATTTGTCACATATGCTTTGTTATAAAATTGTTATGAAAATTTTCCCCATAATACCACTCATAAGATAAATATTCTGATTCTCTCACATCACTTTTAAATTTAAATTTAAAAATATTTTAATAGAAAGTAAAAAAGTTATTAATTGAATTATTTATACTCAGTTTTTATAATTTTTTTTTCAAGGAACTTAAAATTTCATACAAAAGAAAAAAATATATATTACATTTTAAATATCGAATAAAGTTTGGGTCCACTAACTTCAATATTTTGGTCACGTTAACCAAATGTTCTCTTTCACATTCTCGTAGCCAAGTCCTTAAATATCTCCTTCTCAAAACAAAAAAAGTCCCTTCCAAATTCTCATATTCAAACCTTAACAAGTTAAAACTCAAACAAACCTTAACAAGTTAACATGATGAAAGACACGTAAGTGAATCGGGTTATATAATTTGCATTCGAAACCTCTAACATTAATTGGTAAAAATATTACAATTTGGTCAATCACCAAAGTCAGAGCTGTGGTCCCTAGTCTATAGTTGCGCGTTCAGTGGCGAAATTTTTTTAGTCCATCGTGGAGATCATCTTACCAATTCCTATTTCCTAGTGTTCCTTTCAACTATATAATAATATAACACTATCTATTTAAAATAAAATTTGACTTTTTTTTTCTGAATAAAATAAAATTTGACTTTAATCTAATCAAAAGCCTAGTCATTTATTTATCAAAAAAAATCCTAGTTGTTTTAATTATTTAAAAAACAATTAAAAAAACGTAATGAAGACAACAACCATCACCACCATTGTCCATCACCAACCCCGCCTCTCTCCACCACACCATAAAAGTACCAGCAACTCAAGACGTAAAGCACACAAATTAATTTTTGCAACTTAAAACCCATTTTTCATAATTTTGATTTCACTCCCTGAAGTTTAAAATTTTAGATATTAGGAAATGTACCCCTAATATTACTTAGTGTTTAGGGGGAGGGGGAGGAGAATCATTCCATCTTTATCCGATGCTGAGTCCATTAAGTGTCATCTCAACATCGCGTAGTAATAATAATAATAATAATAATAATAATAATAATAATAATCCACATTAGTATTAATTTTTATTATTAGGGTAAATTACACTTTTTCACATTAAATTATCATTGTATACACTTATTAACATTTTCAAGTTACCATCACACACTTTTGGTGCAATGGTCACTCTACAAGTATAAGTGTTTGTGAGGTGTGGGGGGCACAGGCCAGGGTTCAAGTCTCCAAAAGGGAACTTCACACACATATACACTTAGATTAAGTTAGAGTATAAATTTTATCTTGTATGAAAAATAAAAAAAAAACATTTTCAAGTTATATGATTGACCCCCTCCCCAAAATTTAAAAATACGTTACACTTAACATTTTACTATCTGTTTTGTTGTTAATTATGACAAAATTTAATATTGAAAGACAATTTATCCTTCTACCATCTATTTTGGAGAGATAGTTAAATTGGTGGATCAATTGTGATAGGTTAAGGGGTCGAGTGTAATCACAGTGAAAGATTAGGATGAAAAAGTATAGTTCTCTCGCACTCTCCACAACCTTGCTTTGCTAAAAACACAGAAACACCTTTAACTTAATTGAACCATCATGAAATCCCAGATCAGACTCATGCAACTTCACTCCATCTAAAATCACTCAACTAAACCACAAGCTTAAACCCACTCTACTATACCCAGTGGCTCAGCCATCCAAAGTCCAAACTCCTTGGCTAAAATCCAAATTGCCTCACCAACGAAAACCCAGCCATCATACCTCCTCAATTTCAATAGCCAATAAAACTGATTTTTGTTATGAAACGAACATAATAGCCAATAATCATGCTGGTTTTTGGTAGCTGCACTTGTTTAAGCTGGACAATAGGCCTATATCAATCATGATTTGACCAAAATATTACAGTTGTTAAGGATTTTGAGCAGTAAACTGAATTTGCAAAAGCTTTTGGACTTCATTTTGGGGTGGTTGCCATTGTATTGAAATTTGATGGTTTTATTGACTACCTTATAGTTTCTACCCAGATGATTAACACACATGATTAGAGTATGGGAAGAGTTAAGTTAATGTCATTCTTAGGAAAAATAAATATACCAAAGTCTTCATCATATAATATTATACAATATCAAATCATATAATGTTCATTTTTAATATCATCATTACATAATATAACATTTCATATTTAGTAAATGAGGGGGGAAAACATTCTTAACGAAGGAAAAAAAATCATATGTGATTAAAATAAACAAGAAAAACAGCCCTCTCTCTCTCAAAAAAAAAAAAAACATTCTTAATGAAATAATAATAATAAAATATTATACGTAAGTAAAGTCAGAAAAAAAAAATTGAATTTAGGAAAATAATAATAATTCGTTTATATACTTACTAAAATCACCATACCTAAAGGAATTTAGTGGAATGAATTGAAAATGCAATGAGATGGAATAAAAAAGTGCTGCATACTAGTTAATTAACTGGAATGAAAATTGATAACATTGGTAAATAGAAGAAGATGGGTGATTTGTGATGCTGTGGGTTAAAATAATGAATGAAGGATAATTTTCAGTAGTGAGTTAAATGCTAAGGGTAAAAAAAATGCTAAGGGTACAAATGCCACTGACCTGTATTAATAGATGAACGCTATTTGCAGGTCAATCTGCTTTGTTGAACAACCATTAAGAATATGAGTTATTCTGTTTGATACAATAGTTTTTTCCATTCAAGAAATAACGGCAAAAACTAAATTAACATGTCACTGAAAAGTTTAGAGACTAAATTGACATAATTAAAAGGTTGAGGACCAAATTGAGATATAGTATAAAGGATAGGGTGGTACTTTGTAATTTACCCATAAAAAAATTATGTTTTGCACCATATAGAAATTGAAGGAGTTTTTCCTCAAAAAAAAAAAAAAAAAAATTGAAGGAGTTATTTGAAGTGGAAGAATATCATCTACTATTTGCACCTTAACCTGCTCTCTTTTTTTCTTTTTCTTTTTTAATAAAAAAGAATCAATTTGCTCTATTGGATGTCCATCAAGAATATGATGTAGTGAGACTAAAAATTCCATTAAATTTGATTATGAAGTAGAAGATGTTATTTGCTAGGTGTAATTTGTAGGTGAAGAATATTATGATATAGAATTTGAAGGTGTTATTTGAATTGAAATTAAAGTCATATATACAATTCTCCATGGAGTCTCCAGCAAATAAGTTTAAAAAATTCTATGTTTAAAATCTTCCTTTTATAGTGTTAATTAAATTAAATAATCAATGGCTTTATAGTTTATACATAAACTCATGAGGTGTCAGGATTACATGTTGATCAAGAAGAAATAGGCAATTAACCTATAGGGAAGATGAAAGTGGATTGATTTAGGATGGACCAATAGAAATCAGAAAACGTAAAGATGTTAAGTTTTTATGCTTTGGACCTTAGAAGGAAAATGCTTATAAAAAAAGTCAAAATTTCGATGTTCATGTAGCACTCTAGAAGATGTAGAGATGTTATGTTTTTGTGCTTTGGACCCAAGAAGGGGAAATGCTTATCAGAATAGTGGGTGTCTGATGGTCTAAGGGCCCTAGAGTTCATCTTTACCGAGTATGCAAAATGTGTGTTTTGAGGACGGTAGGTTGGTTATATTAACCTTACCAACGAAATTTGATTCATAAATAATTAGAAAGCTAATTAAATTTATGATTTTTTGTTGTTGATAATTCGATATAGTTATAACAAGAAATGAAAGATTTGAACATTGTATGTCTTCAACACTTTAGGAGGTGTTAATCAGTTAAATTACAAGCAGGAACGGAACCAGGATTCAAACCTAGGAGCCGGCCAAAATCTTTTGTTTGAGGATTTTTAGAAGTTGGAATATAACCACTAAAGATTGGCAATGCAATCTCATCATTATTGGATTTTTAACTTTTTGTATTTTTTTTTTCTTTTGAAAAAAATTAAACTGATAGGCCAAGAATGTATTGACCTCTTGAGATTAATTAGCCAAATTTATTAATTAATTAAATTAACATGCAATATACGTGACAGCACAAACAAGTCACCAACTAAAGTATAATACAGCGAAAAATAAAGTTGACACGGTAATTTGTTTACGAATGGGGAAAACCTTTGAGGCAAAAACTCCACCGGGTGATTTTAAGGTCACCACTCCCGAGAATCCACTATTATCAAAACAAGCGGTTATAAGTAAAGGAATCACAGTACCTTATACCAACCTACAGTTGAATCATTACCCCAATACTCAATTGGACTTATTCTGTAGTGACAATCTCTCCTTATAGCATAGCTCCCAGTACGTGACTAACCAATAGATACGCGGATCCCAGTACACCACTTGATCACCAACTTGAGAAGGATGTTGGCTGCAAAGTTCTTCAGTTCATCACAGATACTCTATCTATCGAGTAGCTATCGAACCTCGGGTTGAAACAGCTTTTTAAACCTCAATAGATACTAGATATCGAGTTTTAATGAACAACACTTCTTCACTTGATTCTTGGACAGACTTACATGACTTTGACACTTGAACTTGAAACCTTGTTTCTTGAAGCATTAAACATATCCTAAATCTACCCAATTACAAGTAAAGTGCATTTTGTCAAAGGATATGCCAGTTACATAAAATGTTAACATATGTTCCTAACATGAATCACATATGTCCTAAAATCTCCCCCTATGGCAATCCGTGACAAAACCACAACAAACAAATGAACATATGAAAGAAGTCATAAATCCTTCAACTTATACTCACTTGTTGAATACAATAAAATCTATCATATCACAAACTCTTGAAAAATTTTGCAAGAAGAGAGTTCATGACAAGGAAGACTTTGACAACCTGTATTTCTGAAACACTTTAAACAAAACTCATCAAGGCATCTTAGTGTAAAACAAAAATAAAAGATTGCATACAAGATATAAGAAGCATGTGCATAAAGAGAGAAAAAAAACAACACATGAAGAGATAGGTGAAAGAACTGTAATAACAACCTCAAATGTATGTATATCATCAACAAGTACAAGGTTTGCTATCATAAAGTAGTCACAAGACCTAAGGTACATGAACAATGTATCTAAAAGAGTAAGAAAAGAAAAAGATACAAAAGTCCTCATTACATCCCTCAAAAATATAAACACTCCCCCTAATAAAAATCTCATATACTAACCCTCCCCCTATGAGTATGACTACTCTCATATCCAAAACTACTCCCCCTTTTTGTCACAAGTGACAAATGGTAAGTACATCAAGTAGACATCTCATCATTACTGGGCGAGCTAGCACCATCATCCTCATCAGCATCATCACTACCGGAGCCATCATCACTTTCATCCTCTGAAGCCAATAGAGATGGAGAGGAAGCAACGAAACCACCCACGACAGCTTGTCATCGTGCGATACGACCAACACAGGCGTTCACCTGACACAACTCATCACTGAGAGTGTCAAGGCGAGCATTCATGCGCACAAGTTGTGCCATGATGTCCTCCAGAGTCATCCCACCCGTGGAAGAAGAAGGAGTAGAGGTGGATGGAGCGATAGAAGCTGGAGGAATCGTCGTCACGGGCCACCTCGATCGTAGCTGCACCTCGCTCTGTTTAACGGTAGCAGCATCTATGGCACACATAACTGAGAAATGGTCTGACTTGGGATAGGAGACAGAAAAATGGCGAATGATCCGTGTGATAGCCGAAGGGAAGATAAGCTTATCACTTGTCATCGTATCCCTATATACATCTATGAGGGAAAGAATGAAATGAAAGGTAAAGTCTATAGTAAGATGCTCTAAAAGGGAAAGCAAAAATCGAGCACGGGGCTCTATGATGGAGTTATAGTGAGACAATGGATGTAAAACAAAAGTCATCACCACGTTAATGAACCTCGGAGCTTTAGCAAAGGCCGAGCAAGGGGTGTACTGACGATCACCCCAATCAGAAGGTCGCTCACAAAAAGAAGACATGAGCTCATCTTTGGACACAATCCATATACGATCACAACTGGGGTAGTCAAGATGCACTACCCTTAGGACGTAAAGCACCTCAGATACAATATCCGAAGTGACCATAATGTGCGTACCTCGAACGCGAGTGAAGAAATAAGGTACTGAAGTGTCAAATCCATGCATGTTGGAGTAGGACTCCTGAATGATCACAGAAGGGCAAGTGACCGAGACATCACGCAGTGACTCCTAACCCCTACTATGAATGACAGTGGATAGGTCAGTATCGGAGAAGTCCGATAAAATGACTTGGCGTTCCGAATGAATGTCTTGTCTAGAAAAGTTCTCCGAATAGTCCTTACGGGCTTTATCATCATGGAACCGAATATGGGAAGGGGTAGAATTAGAAGAGGAGGAAGCCCCGGAACGAAGAGGGTTCCAGGACGGAGTAGATTTTCATTTAGGTGCCATAGAGCAACTAACCAAAAGAAGTAGAGAGAGAGAGAGAGAGAGAGAGAGAGAGAGAGAGAAAGAGAGACATGCAGAAAAGCACCAATACGATCAATATCAATATAAAGATAAATGAAGGTACGTATGCATGAAAATACATGAACATGTAACATGCAAACTTAAAAACATCATAGGCTCAGCCCAATCCAAACTTACCAACACACAACATTGCAACAAAGTAAACACACTTCCAAAATACATGAAATATTGTTATAATGCAAATGTGATGCAATGCATGATGATTTAAAACCATTTAAACAAGATCCGTCCTAAAAATTTCACAAAAACTTCATCAATTTTGAAAAAACCCAAAATTTTTCAAAAATCCCAAAAGTTAGGTCAGAAAACATTAAATGCGTGGTAGAATGAGTGAAAAAGATCATACCAGATGAAAGAAGATGATCTTTAGGTTGAAAAACTCTTGGGAAAGAAGTTTGGAGTGAGAGAGAAAGGTTTTGGGAGGTAAAGAGTCAACAGGAGTCAAGAGAGATCGAGAGAAATGAGAAAGAATTTGCGCAGATCCTATTTATAAAATCTCATAATTCTCGAAAGATCAAGAGGTGTCGAGAGGTGTTGAGCTTTAAAGGCTTAAAGAGATACAACTATCAAGCAGCTATCCAAAGCTGTCCACAGCAAAAGGGGCTTGATGGATCGAGAAGCTATCGAGCATATATCGAGGAGACAAAAACTTTCTCGATGGATCGAGAAGCTGTCAAGAAGCTATTGAGATTGCGATAAAAAGAAGCTGAAGAGCTTGATAGATAGCCTAGCTGTCGAGAGATGTTGAGGAGCTGTCGAGATTGCTTAAAAACATTTTTTCAAAAAAAAAAAAAAAACACAGACATAAATGCAATCAAACATGCAACTCAACCAAGGATCCAACTAGCATTTTAAGCTCTCAAAATATCTCTCAAAAAAATGTCATGCATTCCAAAACCCACAGACACACACACACATACACACATTAAACAAGTCTACCCAATTTTATATTTCAAAAACAAGTTAAGACAGTTTAGTGAGCATACATTAATTTTGTCATGTAATTTTTTAGGATCACACAATTTTATACATCATTATTCTACTACATAATTTTTAATTTCATGGTTTCCATTAAAGAGAGAGAATTCAAAGAGTTTAGCTTTTGTGATAATCTAGTTTCTCCATTGTAGCATTTATATAGAGTTTTTTTTTTTTTTTAGAAAGCATTTATATAGTTTTTGATATAAACTCTTCGGATTTTGCATAGCATTTGTATAGTTTTTTTATATAAACTTTTCACGCTTTGCACTAATAACTTACTTAACACAAAAATATAAAAATTTAAAGGGGACACGTGGCCTTAAATTGATATTCCAATTGAAATTTAATTAGATTTTCTCTGATGGGCTTTAAATATATATATATATATATATATATATATATATATATATATATATATACACACTAGTTCATCCTCAAAAATACACACACACACTAGTTTGTAACCCCATACTATGCATGACTACATTTAAAAATATATAATTATATATATAATAGATTATCAATAATTAGATGCATAATAAAATATTCATATTTAAATTCCTACATAAGATAAATGCTATTGATGGTCAATTGTATATTTTGTTAACCCTTAAAACAAAACCTTGTAGAAATATTTAAGAAACAATCCAAATCGAATGTGGTGTTTCTTTTAATATAGAATTAACAAACTCTTCGATTATTGCAATAAGTAATAAATACCTTCACCAAAATTTAGAAATTGCTATAAAATTATTATATTTAAAAATAATAATTATCTTTGAATTTGATGTTACCTTATATATAAAAATTAACAAAAATTCTTGATTTTTGAAGTGAATAGTAAATACTTTCACCAAAATTAGGAAATTGAATTGACACATGTCACAAAATTAGAGTTTAATTGAAATCCAATTTAGAAATCTAATTAAAGTTTCTCTTAGCTTTGGCTTTAAATATAGGGCGAGTTACACTCCCTCCCTTGAGGTTTGAGGAAGTGACACTCACCTCCAAACTTAAAAAGAAAAAACACTTTCCCTTTTTGATATTTATTTGACTAAACTCTGCTAAACTGATGTTAAAAATGTTGTGTACTAACTTGCCCTTTGGTTAAGGGAAAATTTCCAAAATTATCCTCCACTTATCCTTAAAAGTTTTACAGGACCCAAAATATCGATAGTCATCCCTTCCTGCACATCTCTTTCCACTTCTTTCAAAACCTAGATTGATGTCAAGGACTTATTTAATGCAAGATTCACACTGACACATATATCTTAACTGGTCCCTTACTACCTCCCATCAAACTTAAATAATATCAACTGGTAAGCTGCGACTAAAAAATATTGAAAAAATTGGTTTTGAAACTTGGTAACTATAATTAAAACTTGGTAAAGAGAATCTTTTAAAATTTTGAAATATTTTGTTACTAATATTAATGAAAGGGGGGAGTGTTATTTCCTTTAAACCTCATGGTATGAGTGTTTTTACTTTTCAAGTTTAGAGGTGAATGTCATTTCCTCAAACCTTAAGGAAGGGGGGGTGTAATTTGACCATAAATATATATATATATATATATATATATATATATATATATATGATGTGATGGTATAATAGATACTTAAATTTTGAAAGAAAAAAAAAGAATCATATTTATTAGAAAAATGTTTGGCTCTAAGGGTCCGTTTGGTTAGGCATTTTGGAAGCTTAAAATAGTGTTTTTAAAATCCAAAACTCTGTTTTGCAATAATAATTCCTCGTAACTTTTTTACAAACGTTCATTTTGAACTCAAAACACTCGTTTCCAACAGCTTATACAAACACACCCTAAACATGTTTTGAGCTATCTTTTCCAATAAATTACATGATCAATTATAAAACTATCAATGTGTATTACTTAAATAAGTCACATGACTATTAAAAAGTCCTATAACTAAAATTATACACGTAGGAGCTAAGGGAAGGGGGCCATGGCCCCTTTTGACTTTTCAGAATTCCTCCCTCCCTCTTGTATTTTTGGGAAAAAAAATTGTACATGAAATTTAAATAATGCCCCCCCCCCCCCCCCCCCCACCTAGTTATTTTTTTTATATATACTATAAACATGTAATGCATTTATATAGTTAACTTATGCATTTTTGTCATTCTTTTTTTTTTTTTTTCTTTTGAGAGAGAGTTTTAACTTATAGTGTTCGCTCCTGATGATACTCTTTATCATCAGACCAAGATACCAATTGGTTTTTGGTGTAGATAGGAATTGAACCTCACATTTCTTATTCAACCATTAAAAACTTTACAAGTTGAACTAATTGAAACCCACTTTGTTCTTTCCAATTACTCTTATATCATACATATTTCATTCAACAAATTGTATCTAATGTATACCATACGTAATTTAATTATGTTCTATGTTATTAAATTGACTTGTAATTTAATTGTGGACCATTTTTATGAAATTGACTTGTATATTTTTAGATATGTCAAAACTAGGGGTGTGCGCGGTTCGGTAGGAGCGGTTTTTTTTCCAAATTTATTACCGAACCGATAGAGATCAATTTTTTCATAATTGGAACTGATGTACACTGCCTAAGGTCGGTTCTCTGACCTATAGCGGTGCGGTTTAGTTGGTTTGGTCGGTTTGAAATATTAAAAAACTATTTTTTTTAATTAAAAAAATTTGGCTTTCAAGGCCAATATCAATATATCAACATGTTCAAGAAACTTGTGCCAACCTAGTTAAACATAAAACAGAAGCAAAAGAAAAGTCATTAAAAAGAAAGTAAAAATTCCAAAAAATATTTTTCTACATCCAACCAACACACAAAAGCATATTCCAAAACCTGTTCAAAAAATTTGTTCACATAATGATCCAAATTCTTTCATTTCATTCACCATACAAAAATATTTTGAAATTGCCTCAATAAGAGTTCAACTCCCAAAATACTATCATGTAGCATATAATATCATTAGTATCACTGTGTGTGTCAGTGTCAATAACAATAAGCGTTAATGTATCCACTTAACAACGTATTACAGAACTATTTGTCACTTTCCACAAATGTCAAAAGAAAGATATACAAATTAAATTAGCATTTAGGCAAAAGAATGCTAATTGCTTGTATCCTTAATAATAATCCCACCCATGAATACCTAAATAACTATCACTAGTGAAAAGTCCACTACCAATAATATGTACAGATATAATTAGCATATAGGCAAAAGAATGTTAATTCTTGTAAGTCTTTTGTCCAGTAAGTCTATGTACTATGCATCATTCTAGAACTCCTACAAAATGCTAAACAAAACAAAATAAACACGTGTTAATAATAATAAAACGTTTATGAACAATAGAATATTTATAATTAACACAAACGAATGTATACTTACATAATACTAACAACTAATTAACTCCAAGCAAAGAGCAGCACATCACTCATCATCATCCAACACAACAGTGCTTGGATCCTCCTCCATAGGCATTGGGCAAACCGATGCAATTTCTACAATCCCATTCAAAATAAAATGATTCGTAAGTATTGAGCAAATAAATAAACAATTGATATATACAATAAACAAAATGAACCTATATTTACTAGTGTCAATCTCAAAACCATCCATATCCTCCACATTATCCATGCACTCCCGAAGCTTTATTGGTCTTTTTTTTCTTTGCATCCTTTAACCAATTTTGGGTACAAATAAGGGCTTCAACTGTATTAGGAGATAGTGAACTACGGAATGAATCCAAAACACGCCCTCCCGTACTAAAAGCAGACTCGGATGGAACTGTAGAGACAAGAATAGCCAACACATCACGAGCAATTTGAGAAAAGACTCGATATCTAGAAGAATTCATTTTCCACCATATCAAGATGTCAAAATCTTCCACATTAGGGTCCTTAGAAGATTCCAACAAATACCTATCCAACTCAGATTTGCTTTCCACACTGTCCTCGTCCACCAAGTGTTACTTAAACCTATTATTATAACTTTTAATGTGATCAGACAATGAAGCATTGCCAACACTTGGCCTGGAGTCCCTAGATAATGAAGCACCACTACCACTAGAACTCGAAGCTCCATTTTGACCCATTCTCTCCACATACAACATCTTCAATGCATCCCTAATCTTAGAGCTCATCGCATTCCCCTTATCCTTTCCATACCACTCCCTAAACCAAAACTCTACATACTTCAATCTATACCTTGGGTCAAGAACAACAGCAACAAAAAACATCAAATTGATATTATCCATACTTCCCCAATACTTATCATTTTTTCTTTTCATCTTTACTGCCATACTCTTCAAAATTGGATCCCCATCAACACTACACAACTATTGCAATTGATCTTCAATGCTAATTAGCTCATGGAAGTATGTATTAGAAGTGACAAACAAGGACCCAGAAAATCTAAGTGTCGCCTCATAAAATATGCCAAGAAATTTCACAAAGGTCTTGACATTTTCCCAATCAATATAGTTAGGATGACCAATGGGCTTTTTCCCATTCCCATCCGATTCACAAAAAAAAAATTTGTAATGCCCATCCTCCTCTTCCAACCTATCAAATGCTCTCACAAATTTCAGAGCACATTCTAACATGAGATAAGTGGAATTCCACCTTATTGGCACATAAAGGGACAACAAACATTTAGCTTTGATTTTCTCATTTTCAACACATTCTTGAAACTTCTTAAACCTTACGGGAGAAGCTCTCACATATCGCACCGCATTCCTAACTTTGACAATTGATTCATGAATGGACTTCAACCCACTTTGCACTATCGAATTCAAGATATGCGCACAACAACGCATATGCATGAACTCACCACCCAATATGCTACTATCTCTTTCTTTTGTTTTCTTCTTCACATATTCAATTGCCGCATCATTAGAACTAGCATTATCCGCGGTGATTGTAAAGAACCGGTCTATACCCCACTTCAACAAACATAACTCAACAGCTCTACCTATGGTGTCCCCTTTGTGATTAGCTATAGGGCAAAAGTTCAAGATTTTCTTTTGGTAAGTCCAGTTCCCATCAATGAAGTGTGCAGTGACTACCATGTAGTTCAAGTTTTGTATGGATGTCCAAGTATCCGTTGTCACACAAACCCGTTGCCCAACAAAAGCCCCTCTCAAATATCCACCTCACTAGAATAAATCTTCATACAAGCCCTTGCAATGGTAGTGCGATGGGGAATAGGAAACCTAGGCTCAACTATTTCCTTAAATTCTTGAAAGCCTTGACGCTCCACAAATTTAAAAGGCAATTCATCAATGATGATCATCCTTGCCAACGTCAACCTTATCTTCTCTTCACTATAGTTTGCAACCACTAACACATTTGAACCACTTTCCCCTTCTCTCTTCGCTTGGAAAGACAAAGTTTTTTGCTTATCATCACGGGGAAAATGCCACTTCTTACAAGCCTTCATGTGTTGCAACATGCTCGAAGTACCATTTTTCTTACCATGACATTTATATTGATTTTTACAATACTTGCATTGAGACCTAGGATTATCGGGATCAAAACCAGCCAACTTAATGAAGTGTTGCCATACTATAGACGGGTCTTTACCACCTTGTTTAGGTGATAGTGGGAGAAGTGATGCACCAAGTCCAATTGGTGTTGTAGTCTCAGGTGGGTTAGGGTTAGCACCAGGACTAGGAGGAGGTGGGTTAGGGTCCCCAGGTGCACCAAATCCAAGTGGAGCATCGACATCCATCTAATAAAAAAATTTCCAATCAACAAAAAAAAAAAAAAGTTTCCACAACAATATTAAATTATAATTAATCAGTTTTAGTTACAACAATAACAAACTAACAAATTAACAATCAACCACCGCACACCCATGGTGCAGCGGTCACTCTACAAGTATAAATGCTTGTGGAGTGTAGGGGGCCAAGGGCTAGGGTTCAAGTCTCTAGGAGGGAGCTTCACACACATATACACTTAGATTAGGCTAGAGTAGAAATTCTATCTTGTATAAAAAAAAACAAAAAAAAAACAAACAAATTAACAATCATTAGTCATTACTCAACAATTCATGACACTAATATTAACAAGGAATTTATTATATTGTTCTCAATATAAATATAAAATAAAAGCTAATTATATATATATAAACTTAAAGCAGTGGTTATTAAGTACTAAAAATTTAAAATCAAAATGCTGAATATAGTGAGTGATTAGTGATTACTTCTCCGTGAATGATTGAAAGCGTGAACTCTCTCAATCTCTGTCTCTCTCAAAAATTAAAATGCTGAAAAAAAAAGAAGTTAGTATTAATATTAATATTATTATACTTACATGTAAGCAGCTACAAATCTACAATGAAACAGCCAAGCCAACCTTAATAGTTAATATTAATATATTATAATATTATATATGTAAGCATTATTGCATTAACTATTAAGCATCCGTGTATCATACAAGACTTGGTCAGCTATTAATATTATATTATATTATAAACATCCGTGTATATATAATATTATATTTATTAAGCAGCTACTTTAGTTGGTCAGCTATTTATTAAGCAGCTATTTATCAAGCATCTGTGTAAAATAGACAGACACTTAGAAACTGTCACTGAGTCACACCGTGTGACTCACACGACTCACACAAGCTTTGCAAACATTCAATGATTCAAGTATAATACTGGATACTGCTATAACTATTGGCTTAGCTGCTAAAGACAAACATTCAAACTTCATAGTTGCATACGACAAAGAAGCTTAAAACAGTAAAAGTTTCAAGCAGTAAACTTTGAGAGATTTCAAGCATTCAAAGTTTCAAACAGTAAAAAACAAAGACAAACAAAACTGAAAGTCAAAACACGAAGAAGCTTATCGTTGTTTTGCAGAGCTCAGGCGAGGCGCTGCGTCAGGCGAGACTCGAGAGAGAGAGCGAGAGAGAGAGAGAGAGTTAAAAGATTCTGAGAGAAAAATATGAATTTATATACCCTGAGAATCTGTAAACCTAGCACAAAACGCACAACTTTGCTTCTTCTTCTTTTTTTTAATAATACCCATATTATACGACGTCGTTACTTTTATCAGCTTCAGAAAAAAAAAAAAAAAAAGAAAAAAAAAAAGAATGATAGAACAGAGTATCAGTTCGGTTTGGTGTTGTCTCGGTTTTGGATTTCTCAATCCGATGGCAACACCGCACCAGCGTCGAAGCGGAGGGTGAAGTCCGAACGCCGGCCTCGGCTCATTCGGTCGGCACTGGAGTCGGGACGGTTTCGTCAGCGCCGATCAGTGATGTCGGCGTCGGTGGCGTTTTGCTCACCCCTAGTCAAAACGTACTCTCTTTTTTCTTTCTTTCCAAAGATAGGCTTACTTGATGTAAATTTGTTTTTAAGTAAAAAAAATATCATATGTTAAATCAAAATTACAAATATTCTTCGTATATAAGCAATAAATAAATATAATTATGGGTTCTAATTAGTTCAACTGGTAAAATTTCTAATAGCTAAATAAGTGATCTAAAATTCAATATCTAACTACACCAAAAATTGATTGGTGTATTGGTCTAATGATAAAGGGTTATCATTAGGAGCAGACGCCATAAGTTAAAACTAATATATATATAACTTGGCCTCCTTGAAAAAAATTTATATAATTCACCACTCTTTTCTTCTCACAATTTATAATCAAGCGCATCAAATAATTATAAAAATTGGCGTAGAATTAGTTGTCAATCTTTACCGTTTGGACTCGCCCTTAAATAAAACATTCTGCCGAGGGCCGCGGAGAGACAATTCTATTCTATTCAGATGGTGACGTGATGACCTACCCAATCATGAAGAATGAAATTCTGGCCGTCCGATCATAGATGACGTTGCAAATTACAGAATCAATTCTAACCAATACGATATATACACCTTTCTCTCTTTTTTTTTTTTTTTGGAAAGCAATATACACGCCTTTCTCTTGAACCAATGGGTTAATGACAGAAGAAGCAACAAAGAACTGAGTGGCCAAAACATTTCTCATTAAAAAATATCCCAAGTCCGAATTCCACTCCACCCTCCAAAAGTGGCAAAGTCGCATCTCCCAACGCCCAAATAGTAACACATTTATTGGGTCTCACGTAATAATTTGAAACCGCCGGATTTTGATGGGAAGGTTTTTGTTTTTTATTCTTTTTATTATTTTACGTGAATTCAATTATAAACTTTTTTAATATTAAATAAAAAATTTAATATTCAAGCTCCTTTATATAAAAAAAATTAATTAGTATTTTAAAATTTTATCATATTTAATTAATTTAAATAAAATTATTTATTTTATTCATGATATGGTGTCTGTATTTTATTTTGATAGGAGGAGATACGCTTGTCTTGTCTTTGTGGTTGTAAAAAAAAATATTGAGATACTGTTATTATAAGGCATGCGTCTATACTGTTCCAAATAGTGATTTGAACTTGAAAATAATTAATTATAATTCCATAATAGTGATATATAGGCCTACATGGATTTGTGTGTTGGGAAGCATCCAAAGCCCTTCTTTCAGTTACGCATACACGACTAAGAGGGCGTTTGGATTCAAGTTTCTACGTTCACGTCCACATTTTGCTTCTTCTTTTTTTTTTAACCCAGCCGCAAAGTTTGACTTTTTAGCCATAAATAGTGCACAAATATGCTGTTTATGGGTCCCACAAATTTTACTTTTTAGCAACTTTTTCATTAAAAATAGGTCCCACGGTACTATTCACACATTTAAAAATTATTTTGCTACAGTGTTTTCAGTTTTCAGTTTTCAGTTTCAGCAAAATAAGTTCTATCCAAACGGACTCTAAGGCTAGGCGGCTCAAGGAGCTACTATTTCTAGTGAGATCTATTTTTAATATTAATAAAAGATTTATTTAACTTTTAATATTATTTTTATTTAACATCTATTTTTTATGCAAAATAGCAAATTAAAATGAATCCATTGTATTATTCAATGACTATACAACTATAATAAACATTATCTATTAAGTGAAGCAACCAAATTCTAAAAATTTATGATTTAAATTTTTAATAAAATTACATAATTAATACTTCAACATAAAATTTGAATATAAATTTATTTACTAGTAGGAGATTAATGAGTTTTTTCAGCATTTGTGTGTAGAAAATTAATGAATTCTACACTCTAAAACTGATAAAAATGAATAGTCATTGTCACATCCAATGAAAATAATTTTCTTTTTTTAGTTTTTCTTTGATTAAAAAATTACTTTTTATTTATTGGTGAATATTTGAGACTTAATTAATACCTCCAATTGGTATATGGATATCTCTATTGGTGAAAATTTGGATGCCTCTTTTCATTGGGGGTCTTAAGCAGTTGTCTACCTGCTAAAATCTTAGATGAGACCCAGCATTGGTAGCAGATTACCTAAAATAGGGCAAGAGGTGAATATGGGTAACCAAAACCAAAAAAACACCTAAAAATATACTTGCATTAGAGCATTCACATAAACTTGTACAAAATTTTATTTTTTTAGCATAAGAACCTATTTTACATACTTCTCACATCAAATTATTTATATTGCATTACATTTTCATTAAAATATTGAAAAATTTAATTGTTTCTCTTTCTTTACACACAACAATTATCATTCACTATTTTTCTTTATCTTCATGACATGTAAAGAAAGAATAAAAAACGAAATGCAAAATGAATAATGTTAATGTAAATTTACTTGGTTACTATAGCAACTATTTATTTTTTTATACAACTTTGCATGACCTGATGTAAGTGAATTTTAGGTTTGTTGGCTAAAATATGGTACTTTTTCTATTATACAATCACTAATATGAGCACTCTTAACTTACCTATTTCCCTTCCAAGATAGGTTTTAGCTACAATGGCTCACTATTTTAGAGAGTATTGTTCATTCCCTAAACTTTTTTTTTTATTATTATTATCGTTTTTGTGTCTTGATAATAGTGATAAAGTAAAGTGGGTGTTTTTAAAAGTGAGAGGAATAATAAAAAAATTGATGAAAAATATATTTAAATAAAATAGGGTTTAGAAGTGACCTAAAGTAAATGAAAAGAAAAAGTAGTTAGCTAAAATAGAAAAAAGTATGTTCTTATTTTAAAATATGGAGAAAAATTAAGTAATCTGGTGCCAATACTTATGAGCTAATAACAACTATTCCGTCTTTTCTTCCTCCCCCATGGGTGGGTTTGTGTGTGCCTGCTGTTGGTTTTGTAACTTTGTACAATTTTGAGGGGTTTTTTTTTTTTTTTTTGAAAATATAAAATTTTTTGGGAAAAAATAGGGAGGAAATTTTTTTTGGAGTGTGTTTGGTTGGCTAAGGAAGAAGGAAAATAAATGGTGGAGTGCAAGTGTTGCCTCCTTGGGCCCACCAAAATGTTTTCTCTCCAAAATAAGGAAAAAACTGAGTGGGGATGATTTTTTTTTTCATTGACAAATATGCCCCATGTGCACGTGGGCTTCTTCAAGTTGCTTTCCGGCCCCCCCCCCCCCCCCCCACCCCTTTTCCTCTTTCTAGGCAATGACATTGCCAGTTGCCTCTTTTTTTTCTATTCTTTTTTTATTCTTTATATTTTCTAGGGCTTGGGTGTGATAGTTGTTTTTATTTTTTTAACTAGACGTGATTTTTTTTGGGACATGATTTTTATTTTTATAATAACTTAGGGTGATTGCTCTTTTTTTGTGTGGTTATTTGTTACTTTTTTAATTTTGTTTTAATTAGGCATCATTCTTTAATAAGAGTATATGAGTAAATTTATTCAAATTCATTTTTTCTATCTCTCCACTTTTCCACTCCCAACCAAATAAATGAGAGAAAATAAAATCTTTTCTATCCTCCCAATTTTTCATCCTCCCACCATTTTCTATCATTCCACTTTTCCACCCCTCTAACCAATCAGAACCTTAGGGTTCTTATACAACTCCACTATGAAAGTTTTTAAATACTGTCCTTTAAAAAAAAATAACCAGTTGTAATTTTTTTTAAGAAAGAAAACGATATTTATTAAAACTAAGAAAGGTTAGATAAATCAATTTGATAAATAGAAGTAACCTGTGGAGGAACATACTTCATCCACACATTAAATTCATAAACAATAATAGCATGTCTAGCTAAACTATGAGCCACTTTATTACCTTCTCTCTTAGCATGAGAGTAACGTAATTGAAATAAATCATGGGACAAAGATTTTTGCATCGGAAATTAAAAGACCATATAAAGATAGAGAAACATCCTCCTTAGTAAGAGCATCCATAACTACCTTAGATTCACCCTCTAGAGCCACTTGTGCAATACCTAGCTCCAAAGCAAACTCCAAAGCTCTTATCGCAGCTAAGGCCTCAATTTCTACAGCTTGAAATTCCTAAGGGCGTAGTTGAGAGAGAGAAAGAGGCAATAACCATACCTTGAGAGTCTCGAATAATAACTCCGATGCCAGACTTATTTTTAGCAGCAAAAGTAGCTCCATCAAAATTTATTTTGAAACATGTTGAGGGGGGGAGGTTGCCACAAAGCATGGGTCTATATTAATATTCATTATAAGCCATAATCTTTATGTGTGTGTGTGTGTGTGTGTGTGTTACCATCTCTAGGTACTATAGTAACAACCCATCTAAAAATTCATATTTATTTAGTTAGAGCATTCAAATCAACTCATACAAAATTTTTTGTTTATTTCAGCATAAAAACATACATTTTCTATTTTACATAATCACTTTAAAAAAATACCCACATCATGTCACCTATTCTATATTTTATTTCATTAAAATATCAATATTTTTTTTTAATTGTTTCTCTTTTTCACACACAACAATCATCATTCACCCTCTTCTTTCATTCTCGGGATATGTAAAAATAAATAAAATAAATATATGCAAAATGAATAGTATTAGTGTAAATTTACACAGTTACTAAGCAATTTTGCAAATTTACATATCTTTAACTTGACTAATGTGGGTTATTTTGGAACATAGATGTGTAAAATTGAGTCATTTTTCTATTTTTTATTGTCTGATGCAAATGCTCTAAGTGAAATTAATTTGTACTTTGCATAACTTTTTATCCCTTTTAAGAGTATTAGCATTTAGGGGTACAAAATCCCCCAAATCACTATTTTAAACCATCAAACAACCAAAAGCAAGCATTAACCGGATTGCTATTTCTAAAAAAATTTGCAACCTAGCTACATCAAGTTGTTACTTTTAGAAAATATTGTTCATGGTCTGTAAACATAATTTTTTTTTTTTGTTAACCTCTCACTCACACTCTCTTCTTTATGTTGTTCATGATTTGTAGATTTATATTATTTAATTAAATAGTTTATATTATTTTAATGAGTTGTATGTTAAAATAAAAACTGGAATGTTGGATGAATTATGAAATTCTATGATGAAATAGATAAATTAACTTTATTGAGTGTAAAATGGCAAATTTTTTAAGTGCTTAGATGCCAATGCTCATAAACTTCTTAATTTCGATTTGAACCTCGGCTATTATTTGGTGAGAACAGGAGATATCTCTCGGCGCATAGGTTATTGGTTTTGGGTCAAACTAAGTACAAAAAACATCTTATCAAAAAAAAAAAAAAGTACAAAAAACATAATTCTTAAAATTGCGACTACATTGGGCTTTATCTTAGCTCACTCCTGACCCACAAAGTTTTACTGTAGAATATGGATTATGGAGAATGAACAGTAATAAGTTTCTTCAACCCATCCCACAGAAAATCCAGCCCAAAATTCTGTGAGATCATCCAAGCCCACACAAATTCAAAAATATCTTGTGTGAAAGATCCCTTATAGTCTAGGCTGTCTAGCCTAAAATAATGAAAACATTTGGGGACCATTCGAGATGTATTGGGTCTGGGCTCAAATAATGGGGCCAGGTCCTACAGGGACTAGCCTAGCCTTCCCTAGCCTTTTGCCTATTCAACTACCACTTCGTTCACATCACCGCAGCGTGAAGTTGTACAGTGGAATGGGTGGACAAGAAAATTTATTAACCTCTTTATTGGATAAACTGCAATATTCTTTTAATAAGAAAAGAAGCAAAACTACAAATGTAAAAAGCCCATTTCAGATAATTTCAACCACAACCACAACCACAACCACTATTGTAACTTCAGGAGTTGATTATTATATATTATCGTATCATTTTGTAAGAAGAATACTGGAGATGCAAACTATTTTATAAAAAAATTTACAAACTGTTAATGTAGTAAGTGATTATTAGTAAATAAAAATGTTATATTAATAGTGGCCTAGATGAAAACCAATAGAATTGTTGGTCACACCAATATTTTGTAAAAATATTGTAAAATAATTTGTGACTATAGCATTAAAGTGACATTTATAGTAGTTTGACTTTTATGCATTTAATTATAAGTCTAGTTAATGGTACTCTAAGGATATTGGTTAATGAACTATATTAGGAAAGTTTTAATATCACTTTTATGATAAATATAAAAAATTGTTTAAAAAATCAATTACAGTACTTTTTTTTCATGAAATTTTAAAAAAAAACTTCCTAAATCAATTCTATTAGGACATCCATTAATATTCTCCTTCATTATTAGAAAAAAAGTCTGAACATGTGCCTTTAAGGCATTTATTAATGAATCATTTTAAGAAAAATTTGATAACACTTTCATAGGAAATATAAAAAGCTGTAAAAAAAAATCAGTTACTATTTTATTTTTCTTAAAAAAATTTCTAAAAATATTTCCTAAACCAATGCCCATAGGGCATTTGTTAACTTTTTTCCTTTTATAAAAAATTTGAGATTTTTGTACATCTAATTTGGGAAATTTAAGGGTATGTTTGGTAGTTATTTTTTCCCCATATTTTCTGTTTTCAAAAATAATTTTCTATTTTTGAGACTAAAAAACTTGTTTGGCAATTCAAAATAGGCAAAAAACAAAAATTGTTATCAAAACTCAATTTGTGAAGGAAACTGAAAACATGCAAAATGCTATTTTTAGTTTCTAATTTTCAAAAGTCAATGAAAATACGCATTTAATTTAATGAATCTGCCTCATTTAATGAGTTAACATTAAAGTTCAAATTTTAGTAATAACATATTTTAGTATTTTTTTTTAAAAAAACTATCTTTTTAATTTCAACTAACCAAACATGTTTTTGATTTAAAAAATACAAGAAAATTGTTTTTTCTTTATATTCCCAGAAACAAGTTTTTGAAAATAGAAAACAAAAACTATTACCAAACATAACTTTAATGTCTCTCTGCATCCAATTTTTCTTAGATACATGATGCTTTGAAATTCTAATGTCTGAAAAAGTAACTATTTTTTTTTGGTTAAAAGAAAATTGGGAGAGGGCAACCAATGTAACTTACCTACTTAGGCGTAATGATAATAGCCCATAACCTCTCCTGGGCAAGACCTCATTTTGATTAAGTATAAGGAGCACCAACACGTCGTCAATGGGAAAGGAGGGGTGACTCGAAGCTAAAACACTTAGACACTCTACATAATAAAATCTTGTTGGCCCAAGGCCCTAGCCACTAGGCCACCAATCGCATTGGTTTGAAAAAGTAAGCATGTTTACATTTGCTTTGGTTATAAATCTGATAACATTCCTAAGAATGTAGGATTCTTGATAATGAAAGATGCCCCACGTGTTATCCTCTCATTTCACTTAATAAAGAGTTTCATTAATTTAAATTTTTGAGATCCATCATTCATGTAAAAGAAAGAAGTGTCATTTAGTTGTATTTTAGGAGTACCTAATCATTTTCCCAATCCTGAAGGTAAATAAGTATGAGTACATCTTATTAAACCAAGTGTTCCATTAATATAAAATCATCCTTTAGTTCTTCTATACGCTGGCAAAGGCTACGGAAGCTCGCAGCTCCAAGAAGAATTAAAATGTTGCTTTGGAGGACTAGTTCCAATTCCTTACCTACTGCAGAGAACCTCCTAAAAAAAAATTGGCATTGGTGATCCAAGTTGTGCTCTTTATGGGTTTGAGTCTTGTGCACGTTTAGTCTTTAAATGTCCTGTTGCCAAAGTCATTTGGTTTGCAAGTAAGTGGGGCATGAGATTTGATCTTTGTCCAATAAATTCAAATGAGTACATTATTACTTTGGTGCTGGACCCTTCTACCCACCTTTTAGGTGCTTATCATCACAAGGAGGAAGCTTTTATGTATTCACTACATATGGCTTTCACCTTAGACTCAATTTGGAGTTTGAGGAACCAATACGTGCGTAATAATAAGCAGGTGGATATTAGGGTCATCACTCATCACTAACAACATAGATAGCAGTAGGGACAGACCCAGGATTTCTAGTTAGGAGGGATAGAAATTTAAATAAATAAAAATCATGAAAATCTAAATAACCATCTATTTTGTATTAATAAATAAAATTATCAATTCTTATACATTATATTTTAATCATATATGAAAAGGGAGCTAGACATTCTTTTAAAACAAAAAAATCATCAATGATTGAATCTCACAGAACAAGTAATAATAATTACCAAGTAAAGATGAATATAAGAATGCGAACAATATGCAGAACACATTAATTTTAAATTTTTTACTTTTCTTAAGGTATAAATTCAATATTGTGTTGTTGTTTGGTGCATTTTTGGGTTGAGTTTGGGGCTGTTGTTGAACATTTTTTTGGTATAAAGGGCCAAGATTTTATAGAGGGGGGCAGGTTTAATTTTTCTTGGATCTAACTTTTAATTCAAGCTTACAATCTATCTATCTATCTATCTATCTATCTATCTATCTATATATATATATATATATATATATATATATATATATATAATTTTTTTATTTTTCCAAATCTCAAGGGGGGAGGGGGAGGCAATTGCCCCCCAAGGTCAAACTATAGCCCCGTTTCCGGATAGCAGAGTCAAGGAATATGCTTTGGTTATTGCTAATGAGGAATCTAAGGCATTGAATAGAGCTGAAGAACTTGAGACTTGGCCACCCCCCACCTACAAGCATGGTCAAACTTAATATGGATGCTGTTATCTCTGATAAGTTAATTGCTTTGGTAGTGGTGGAAAGAGACAGTTCTCGTGAAGTGCTTAAAGTTTGGGCCAAACTACACAAAAAGTGCTCTCATTTGCATAACAAAGCAAAAACCTTTCTGTAGGCTGTACAAATTTGTTACTACAAAGAACTGGATGCAGGTTGTCATAGAAGGTGATGCTAAAGTCTGTGTTAACAATCTTATTGTAAGGGGTGTACCAGTCGATTGGTCTATTAGCACTATTATTTGTAATTCCCTTGAACTAATTAGCAAGTCTTTTTTCAGGTGTAAGTTTAGTTGGGTTGGAAAAATACTTAATTTTGCAGATCACACTACCCCCAAACTTACTGTTAGGCTCAAAAGCCAATTCTATTGTTATAAGCACGAAGCCCCAAGAATTATCTTGGATGCTTGTAAGGCTGATTGTGTTATTGTAGACTTTTCTTTTTGATTTAATGAAGTTTCAGGGTATATAAAAAAAGTATCATATAATTCATTTCTTTTTTCCATATCCCTAGTCTCCACCAATTCTTTCAGAATGCTCACCATCTTTTCTAATATTGACAAGTAATAGTTATTGAAAAATCAAGAATTTTATAAGCTAGTGACACGTCCACAGAGGAGAAGCCACGAGATTAAGGGAGGGGAGGGGACAGTTGCCCCTAGCCCCACCCAAAATCTACTGATATAATGTTTAGTTATATATCCTAGGATGAAAGTTTATAACTTCATATAATGTTTAGTTAGTATCACTATGGATTATAACTTCATATAATTGTATTTTTAGGATGAATGTTTATGTTTTGAGAGTCTGATGAATTTTTATGTCTGCCTAGTGTCTTTGTAGACTCTTTGTGGTTCTCCTTTAATTTCGTGTTTGTAAAAACTCTATCTGTTTGTTTTAGTAATGAATCTCCTTTTAAGCTTAAAAGAAAATAAAAAATAAAAAATAAAAACTAGGAAATTTATTATTAATATTTTGTGAATCAATACTGGATAGTGGATGATTAAAATCACCACACATTTGATGAGCTCAATGTAATGTGTGCAAAATTTTGGTAGGGACAAGCTGAAATGATAGGAAGATTCATTGGAAAAGCAGGAGTAAATTATCTCAGCCTAAAAAAGAGGGCAGGATGGGTTTTTGGGATTTGAGATATTTCAACCTAGCTATGTTAGCAAAGCAAGGATGGAGAATGCTACATGACCAAAATTCACTTCTTTTCCAGTGTTTTAAAGCTAGATATTTTCCACGGTGCCACTTCCTAGATGTTGTTGAGTCACCCAATAACTCTTACGTATGGAAAAACATTATGGCAACAATGCCTATCCTGAAGAGTCGATGTTGTTGGAGAGTAGGAAATGGGTTATATCCATTAGAGTACATACGGATATATGGATTCCAAATCACCCAACAAATAAAGTTCTCTATCTGATGCATGAGGATGATGAGGAGTGGTGGGTTCTAACCTCGTAGACCCAAACTTAATTTGGTGGAGACATGATCTCATCATGGCAAGCTTTCATAGGGAAGGTGCCGAGGCCATTTGTAGAATACCACTAAGTTGTAGGTCTGTGTCTGACTCAGTTGTATGATTTAATAATAAGAATGGTATGTATTCGGTTAAATCCAGGTACCATGTGGCAATGAAGGTGTTGAGAGAGAGAATTGGGTTTAAAGCTCGAGGGGACCAACTGGCCAACAGGTACGGAGAAATCTTTGGAAACTTCGAGTTCCTAATAAAATCAAGGTTCTTGGATGGAGAGCATGCAAAGAAATCTTACCAACCCGTGTGAATCTTGTGAGGAGAAGAATCATTTCAGACAATGTCTATCGATGTTGCAAAAAAATTCCAGAGTCTAGTGTACATGCGCTTTGGGAGTTGCTCATGATGTGTGGGCTAGGAGCTCTATTTGATTGTAGAAGTATTCAAATGATCAACATGACATTTTTCATACATTTGAGAATCTTTTTGAGAGGCTCTCTATAGCTGAGTTTAAACTATTTCTTATTCAAGCATGGTTTATTTGGAATCAAAGGAACATAGTTGTGCATGGGGGAGCAAATAAAGGACCCGAGGTGGTTGAATAAAAGAGCAATGGATTACTTAGATGAGTACAAAAAATCCCAGGACCATCCATCAATCCCAAGCACGATACCAATTAGGGACTTTTGGCAACCTCCCCCTCCATCAGTTCATAAATTGAATTTTGATGCTACTATTTTTTCGGACCTGAACTACTTTAGATTTGGTGCAATAATTCTCAATGATGGAGGTGAGGTGATGGCATCAATGTCTGGCAAAGGGCCTTATGTAAATAACAATGCCATAGAGTTCTCCATTGATGTTGGTTTCGCAAAGTTAGTCATAGAAGGAGACAATGTTAATGTTATGAAGGCAATCTCTTCTCCAATAGCTTATCATTCCTTGCTGGGTCATGTGTTTGAAGACATCCAATGCCTTGTTCGTGGTCTACAATTTGCTTCTATTAGCTGCGTTAAATGAGGGAGGGGGGAGGGGGAGGGGGTGGGGGGGGGGGGGGGGGGCGGGAAGAACATGGTAGCACATGTCCTAGCCCGATATGCTAAGAATATTATTGATGAAATGTATTGGTTAGAAGATCCACCTCCATCTGCTGTGGATGCTTTGTACTAGGATTATTTATATCAATGAATGAATGTTCCATTTTTTTTTAAACCACCACACATCCTGTGCTAATTATGTAATTTAGGTCCCGCCTACCCTAAAAACTGATTGGTTTCTTGACCTGATAATAAATAGCTATTATCAGGAGCGGACGTCATAAGTTGAAATTTTCTAAAAAAAGTTATGTAAATCTAAGTCTGCCACCTAAAATTTAAGTTTTGAGACTTAATTATACCATTAAATTACCTTGTTTTATGATGTTAAGAATTTATTAATTGACAATTAAAGCCCCTTAGGTACACTGAATGAATATTATATTAGAAATAGTAATCTTTATTACTATGAATAAAATATTTAATGAAATAATTATTCATATGGGTAAACTACGTTTTTGGTTCTTATCCTATGCACCATATTTCAATTTATCTCTGACCTTTCAATTGTGTCAATTTGATCTTTAATCTTTCAGTATCGTGTCAATTTAGTCTTTGCCGTTATCTTTTGGATGAAAATTGATGATGTGTTTAATGAACAAAATAAAAAATTAGCTTCTGTTGATATGATAATAAACTAAAATTTTATTTTGGTAATTTGCCATGTCAACAATTTTCATCCAAGACATAATGACAGTGGCTAAATTGATATGACACTGAAAAGTTAAGGATTAAATTGAGACAATTAAAAGGTTAGAGACCAATTTTCATAAATTTAGTTGTAATATATGAAAAGTTTGCAAGAAATAATGTATATAGAAATTTTGTATTTTTTTTAAATATATTAATTTCAAAGTTGTTACATGTAATACAAAATAACTACTAAAACTTTGAAAACATTTCCGAGATTTGTTTTATGTATTTTTTTTTTTATTTTAGAGAGTTTCAACTTATGGCGTCCGCTCCTAATGATAGTTTTTTATCATCAGACCAAGATACCAATCGGTTTCTGGTGTAAGTAGAAAATGAATCCCGGATCTCTTATTCAACCATCAAATATTTTACCAGTTGAACTAACTGGAACCCACTATTTCTTTTTTCATTTATACTTTAAAGAAGCACAAGTATTGATCAAAAAGGAAAAAGAAAGTTTATTATTATTTCCTTTAAAGTGATAAAAATTTATCTCAAATTCATAATGTAATAATTCATTCTTCATCTGCAAAAATTTTGTAGAAATAATCAAATATAAGAAAAATTACATAATAAATCTGAAATTTAATATTGTTTTTTTTTTTGGAGAAAGAAATTTAATATTGTTTTTAAGTTGATAATAAAATTTCAAGTGCATTCACGGTTTATTTAAAAATTATTACAAGTTAATCAAATTCACACAAATTGTACTCGGGATTTGTAATAGATAAACATTAAGCACAATATTATTAATATGTTTTTTTAGATCTTTTGTATTAAAATACATATTAGTATTAACATGAATGAATTATTATTTAAATTGGTCTCAAGTACTCACATGAACATTTGTGCATTTGTACATGGCTTATAAATTTTGTTTTCATTGAAATAAAATCCTAGTTCCGCATTTACATGTCGGACTCTCCCTAGAATCATGAGATATTAAGGAAGGTTCCTTTTTGAAACTTTCCAATTAATCGAGAAGGTGACTTCTTCTCCCAAAAAAAAAAAAAAAAAAAAAGAGGTTACTTTGTCTTTAATAGGAAGATAACAGAGGATACGTTACAAAATAAGTAACGTAAGGAGGCAGAGGCAGACACAGAGAGGCATTATTAGCCTCCAAAAATGGACCAAGTTCACATTGCAGGTGTAGCCGTGTTGAAAAGTAGGTGTCAACTCTACCCTACTGTCCACTCATTTTTTTAATAGGAGCTGTCCACTGATTTCTGTCACACCCCCCATAAAATTAAAATTAAAATTAAAATTATTGAGATGGTAATTTTATGAACACAACAGGGATTTTTCTGTACTTTCAAAAAAAATTGTCTTCGATCATCGGTTCTCTTGTAATCATCGATTTTGCATGTCGACATGTCGTAAATCGAAGACGCACATAACGAGTTCGTTTGGATAGAATTTATTATTAAAAATTAAAAATTAAAAACTGAAAACACTGTAGTAAAATAATTTTTAAATGTGTGAATAGTATTACGGGATCAATTTTTAATAAAAAATTGGTTGAAAAGTGAAATTGTGGGTTCTGTGAATAGTACACGGGACCCACAGATGTGAAAAAAGAACGAAAAAGTCAATAAATCACGGTTACTGTTTATGAACAGTAAAATGAACAGTACCGTTGTCCCCTTGACACGTGCAACAGCAGCAGAAGAAAAAAGAAAAAAAAGAAAAGAAACGTGAAAACGCAGCTTTACAAAACGCAATGTGTATCCAAACGGGCAAAACACGTGTTATATTGGATTTTTTTTTTCCTTTTTTCTTTTTCTTTTTGAGAAAAGGGCTATCATGGGATTGATATTGCCAAAACAGAATCTGCTGCATACAATGCTAACAAGTAACAAGAAGACAAGGTCAAAATGGTCGTTATAATATATATATATATATATATATATATATATATATATATATATATATATATATACACACACATACATTACTTTTAGTTTATAAATAAAAAAACTTTTATTACAACTTCTAAGTAAATAACTATCTCTAATAAGGTGTTCACCAAAATGCTCAATTCTCACGATTATACTTTTTATTTTTTTATTTTTTTGAGAAAGAAATCTCAGGATCATATTTTAACTTAAACTGACGGATAGAGATATATTAGTCCATTAGTATAGACCTAAGCTTAATTATATTTTATGTGCAAGTCAATTCTTCTATTTTTACTAAAAGTCTATTAGTTTAGGGTTTAGTCTATTATATATACTCATGTTATAGTTCATTGTAATACAAATTTTTGTACTGCACTCTTATATAATAAAGATATAACCCTTAAGGGTTTTCTCTGTGGATATAGGTTGTAACACTGAACTACGTAACCCTCTTGTGTTTAGTGTTCCTATTTTATGCTTCTATCTTCCGTATCCATTCAAGCATATTTAACATAAAATATATCATAATCAATATTTGACATTGACTAAAATTGCCTAAAATGAAGTAATCGCACCGCACCACAAAAAACTAGCCAAACATTTTAAACATTGGCCCAACACAAAGGAAGAACCAGGTTTGGTCTAGGTTAATCTAGCCCAAAATTTTGAAAAATGTCCTAACCCAATACCGACCAAACTACACCGTAATACACTACATTGCATATGTTATCATAAAATTGAGGAGCACTACGATTATCATTTTGACCAAACTACACTGTATGGTACAATGCTAAAAATGAACCAAAACTGCACTAAATTGTACCGTGAACACCTCTACTAACATCACTTCAATTAGCCATAATTTTTAGTGTGTATAGGCAACTTTTACATGTTGGTAGTGGCAGAGTCAGAATTTGATCTTACAAGACAAAAATATATAAACGAAGGCACACATACATGCACTTGCACATTAACAAGGCCGACTTAACAAATTTAGGGGCACAAGGTGAAGACTTTATGTTGGGCTTCTATTTATATTTAAATTTTATTTAACTAAAATTTATTTAACTTTTGATACTTTAAAAAAAATTAAATATGTATTTCTTGTCTTTTGAGATGCAAATTTATTAATTAAGTTTTTGCATTCAAGTTCACTTAACATGATTTATAATAGAAAAATATAAATTTAACTAAAATAAAAGTTAATGTATAGAACAATAGAACTATCAAAAGCAATATTTTAATTTTACTAATTGATATAATCACTTTATACTCTAAACAAGTATATATTTTATTTTAAATTAATACATTTATTAATCATACAAGCCAGTAAATTAATACTAATACAAAATAATTATTCTAAATTCATATTTTCAATATAATAACTTGTAATGACGAAAAAGCAAAATTTCGACTTAGTCTTAAATGATGATTTCACTATTTGCTATCATAATAAATTTCTTTAAAGATGAGAAGTCAAGTCTACTTTATAATATCCAACGCAAAGACTAAGAAGGCTTATGACATAGAATTGAATGAGCAATGGTATTGATTTCATTAATATACAACTTGAAAGCTAATTAAGAAAAACAAAAGTGTTGGTCCTCAGATCTAGTCTGAGGATGAGGTTACAAAATGGACGAACTCTCTCTTTCTCCTTTTTTTTTACTCCCCTCCTTCCTCTTATCTAGATCTTCTTCTTGCTTTTTATATCCAACTACAAGGCATTTGGATCCTACACTTGGAGGGCTAGGATCGCACCCTTAGAACTCTTGTCTTATCTAAAACATGCCAGTAAGCTTTATACTAAAATCTTAGTTATGCCGCCACTGTTCATGGTCACTTCCTCATTAATGCGGCTAGAGGAGTGGTTACCCTGTATTTAAGAGGAGGGGATGGCTTCTACACCCTTCTTTTTCATCATTTTCGTATTCCATGCCAAGTCGGCTTTCTTGCCACTCTGGCAGTTTAGCTCTGTCTCCTTTATACAACTAGTGCTCGTCCCTCCAAGGTTTAAGGTATGTCTTCGGAGTTTTTATCAAGTAAGTTACCCCAATCCCCTTTCAAACCATGAGATCATTGCCATAAATCACATTTTCGGACTTTAGCTCATCGGAAATAACCTTAACCGCCTGTTTACCTGCTTTGGGATCCTCGTCCACCCACATAACTTTAACAAAAATATTTAGATTTGATTAAAATATATATTATATATAAGAAAAGCAGGATAGCTTCTTAAAACATATACAAAATAAATAACAAAGAACCTATTATATCTTCTTTTTAAAAAAAAAAAAAAAAAAAGCGGTAAGAATGGGAATTGAGAAAAGTAATATTAGAGACACAATCATTCCCACACTCAAATCTATGTATTACTTATGTGTCAAGTTTTAATTGGATTTTAGGCACTTCTATGTGGGTCCACCACATGTACTTGAAGCTAAAAAATCCAATCAAGACTTGACACATGTAGGATGTGAATTTGGGTGTGAGAATGATAGAGTTTGGCTATTGTGTTATTATTAGTTAAAGTATTGAGTTGGAAGCTAGAGTTTGGCCATTGCATTGATGGGTGGATTAGTTAGTTACTTGTGACAGTTGTATTTTTGATTAGTTAGTTAGTTAGTTAGTTAGAAAGGACTAAAACTGTTTGTATAACCAGAATGTACCAATTGTACTCCTATAAGTAAGTGATAAGGATTGTAACTAGGATATAGATGAAATAACACGATACTTCTACTCTATTTCTCTAATCCTCTTCTTTCTCTATCTTTATCTCTAATCTTCTCTAGGAGGCCTAGTTCCCTCGAAGAACTACTATAGCTAATCTAGTGTCTTCATAGAACTATTGGGTTCCTATAAGAGAATGAGTGTGCCCCTAGCATTACTCATTGAGAAAAGTAGAAAAAAGAATTAAATTACAAAAAAAAATTGTATAACAAAATAACTTAGGAAACTGGTGGTGTGGATTGATGATTTGACGTGATAAGATTTAAAAAAGAAAAAAACGAAAAAAAGATATGAAGTGTAATTATTAGGTATATAAAACTTTGAAATGCATTCTATTGGTCAATAGAAGGGGCCATAGTTTTTTTTTGTAAAAAAAACTTTAAATAAAATATTAAAATAGATAAATTAATATTATATTAATCAATAAGCGGGCCTTGCACAATAGCATTTGATACAATTTTTTTATTTTATTTTTTATAGATATGATAATATTTTAACAAATTTGGACAATAAAAATTCATTAATATATGTACAAATCGATATTTTAAAACAAGAAAATCCATAGAAAAATAACATATCTATTATCCAATCTATATATCTATATATATAATAATAGGTGAAGCAAAGAGAAACTCAAATTAGAATTCCAAATTAGAGTTTCAATTGTGTGTCATGTGTCTAGATTTATGTGGGGACCACATCATAATTTCATGTGTACAATCTATTTATTTTTAATTTTTTTTGTCAAGTGCAGAAGCCGATGAGATGAAATTAATAACATATTAAACACTTATGCTTTGGGAATCGGTAGTACTAGTCTAATTCCATTGGACTGGCTTCGTGATAATACAACTATGAAGCATTGTATAAAAACACGCACAAACCCATCTCTCTATGGTCAGGCTCTCTCTCTCTCTCTCTCTCTCTTACATTCATTACCCTTATTACAAAATCTAAAAAAAGAGATTGGAGAGAATTTTTTTGACCAACCATACAACTTCAGAGGTTTTTTTCTTCACACAGATGCCCATCGTGTTACAAAATGACCCATTATAAAACTACAACTTTGAGGGTTTTTTTTTTAAAAAAATTTTTAATTTTTTAAGCTACGAAAATTTCAAATCACCAATATAGATTGAAGATTCAAAAGCGTGGATGGATCTTTTGGATAAACATCCTCACCAAGGTTTGTCTTTCTGTGTAATTTTTCCATTTAGTTTTGATTCCCTTAATTGATATAATGATGGGTTTGTGTGTGTGTGCGCCTACATTGAGTCAATATGAACAATTTTTGGAATCCTCTAGTCCTTGCTTGATGATTTACTTCTCTTGTAGATATCAATCTTGCATGAAGATGGCTTTCAACCCATTTGGTGTGACATCCTTTGAATAGTAGGCCTCCTCCTCTACCTTTTGTAGATTTTACTGAAAACTATTTTTAGCACATGGGAAGAATATCCAATGTCAACCTTGTGAATTCTTAAACCTATTAATTAGTCCCTTTTATGGCAAACACCTCTCTCTCAATAGTTTCATGGCTACCAATTTAGTTTCATATTTCTTTATTTTAGCTTATAGTTGTGCTACTTTTGAACATTTTTTTACTTAAGTTTGACTATAGTGTCAAATGTCTCTAAAGTTTTATTTACATAAGAACCAATTAATTGTTTGGGCTTAATTACCCTTTCAATATATGCATGATTGCGACTGTAACTTGTATACTGTATCAATCTATAATTGGATCAAAGTTTGTCTCTGTTTCTATTGTTGCTACCCTTGCTCTGGTGGAACTATTGTGGTTCAACTCACTTTCTTTTACACATGTTGTTATATGCAACTCCTAAAATTTGTAAGTCAGTTTGTATGCGAGATAAATAGCACCTTTATAAAATTTGATGAAAATATTTTTATTTCACATTCTAATTTGGTACTCCTCGTTTTCTCTAACATTTTCTACAAATGTTGACTATAGCTAAAGAATTACGTGTTACATCATCACATGGTTTAAGGAAAAAGGGTTGCCAATGCATGAGCTAACACATTTGCTTTTCTTTTGAGCCAACTGAAATTACAACAAACAAAAAATCTCTAAGTTATGCAATATTGTAAAACAGGGTGATGCGGACTAAGGATCATCAAGAGCTCCGTTGGTGATTCTCTCAAAGTTCTCATCATAAGCAAACTGTAATGCCCACAAAAAGTATTAATTGATTGTGTTGTGGTGGCATGTATTTTTTGTCGTAAGTCATTGTGCCAATAGTTCAAACGTAATATTTTAGTATTAGTTAATTGTGTTTTAGTGGCACATACGTAACATTTAAGTTTGATGTTCAGAACTTTGAAGTTGGCACAAGGGATGAGATACATTGTTCAAGAGAAGGGAGTAAGGTTGCATGGAAGATCATTGAGGATATATTAAGAAATGGAATCCTAATGTTAAATTTTTGTTTAATTGATAATTTCCATTTAGTCGTTAAGAATTTTTGAAATAGTAATCCTAATTTGCAATCAAAGAAGAAGAAGAAACAAAGAATTGTTTAAATTGTCTTACAAATTCTGTGAAAGTTGCACTAGCTAAACATATATAGACATCTTAAAAAATAAATCGGCTAAACATTTTGCTCTTTTAAGGTTTATTCTCATACTGTTCAATTTTATCTTAAATTTCATCTTGCAAAATTGTTACAATTAGAATCCAAATTTGATTTCAATTAGAGTCTAATTTTACACCACGTGACTCATTTAAGTTTTTAAATTTTCGTTCCAAGTGAGTCATTCAATGCAAAAGACGAGGAGTCCAATATAAATGAATCATAAAAAAACACAATCATATATTTAATCATATAACTTTACACTAGCTTGATCAACTATCTTTTATCTAACTTAGAGCACTCACATCAGTGGGTGCAAAATTGTGTAAAATAGAAAAAGATACAAAATTTACACAATATTTCTTAAATCTGCTCCGCATCAGTCCGACTATTGTTGTGTAAATATACACATTTGCTACAGTAACCGTGCATATTTGCACAGTTACTGTAGGTGTGTATATTACTATTTTATTAATTTTTTCTCTCACCTCTGCTCTCATCAGTCTCTCTTCCCCCACATACTCTCAACACCGCCTAACCACCACTCAATCACCACCACCACAACCCATGATATTCCAATCACAAAATCAACCAAAAACAAAGAAAAATCAAACCAAAAATCAATCCAAACTCAAAATCAAACCTTTAATGGAAAACTCAACAACTTAGAACCCAAAATCAAACTTTCAACAAAAAACCCATCAACCCAAACCCAAACTCAAATCGAAGCCGCCATCACCATTGCCATGGAGTGCTTGCTGCTTTCTTTGCTTGTGGAGAGCTTGCTGTTGCCATTAGAGAAGAGAGAAACAAGTGCTTGAGAGCTACGACAAAGGAAAAGATAATAAAAATAAAAATAAAAATGAAGAGAAAGGACCGTGGGAGAGGAAGTAGAGAAAAGATGTGATTTGTGAGATAAAAAAGGAAAGAATTAAAAAAGAGGGTCAGATGTTTTAGTGGTGGGGGTTAAAAGTGAGGGGAAAGAAGGAAGCTTCCTTACTTGTAAATATCTCTGCAATATAATTTAATTATAAAAGAAATATAATTGGGTTTTTTTTTTTTTTCAAACAAAGCATGATTTTATTTGGAATTTTATTAGAGTCTATATTAAAATTTTTAATTCAAATCAGTGTCTTTCTTTAAAACTAAAATCATACTAATAGTAAATAATATATATATATATATATATATATATATATCTTTCTCTCTCTCTCTCTCTCTCTAATGTGTAACCCTGGAACGATACATTGAAATATTTCATTGATGGTAGAATGATGGTCGAAGACACCGATCTGTCGACTATTGTTGAAGCCACTATTTTGGTGGTCTAGCCACCAATGCTAGCAACACGGTGAGCAAAGATACCAATCTAGCGGTGGTTGTCGAAAACACTATGTTGGCGGTTCGACCATCAGACCTCCAGCATAAGAGGCTCCATTGGCCGAGCCACCGGTTTTGGTGGTTTACCTGAAATATAAGCTTAAATTAAAAAAAGTATGAATATTAGAGAAAAAAAAAATTAATAAAAAACGAATATTTTATTGAAATATCTTCGAGAATAGATTGACTGATGTGGGTGTTTTGGAAAAGTGGTTGTGTAAAATAGAAAAAGTAAGTTTTTATGTTAAATTAGACATAAAATTTTACACGGACTGATGTGAATGCTATGCATATATGAGTCTATAACTTTAAAAACTACTATTCCTCAACATCTAACTTATACATCTATGAGTAGTCTATGACTTTAGAGACTAATATTCCTCAAGAAAATGTAGGACACAATAAATTATATAAAGTGTATACCAATTTTTTAAGGGTAAATTTCACTAACTTACCTTGTGGTTTGGGCTAATGCCAACTCTCTCTCTCTAACCTACAAACACAATGCTAATTGCCTTTATTTTTTCTCAGTGAATCTTATCAACGTAACTAATATAAATATTAGTTGAAAGAATATTATTCAAATTAGTTTCAAATTGTAGTTTAATCATGAGCTAAGTGTGTTGTCCAAACACATGGAAAATACGTGTTTGTATCTCATACAAAACATGCGCAGCGGAAAATTAACGGATCTACTTCATTCGCAATTGATAACATGTACTATGTAAGTTTCAGAATTAGAGAACAAGAAAGCGTACCTTGATGTGGTGAAATTCAATACCAAAGATTATAAGTACTTGGAAACACTTTTAATCTTCACTCTAATTCCACTTAATGCCCAAGAAGTGTGGTCTCTCAATCAGTTTCAAAGGAGAGAATAAGAGAGTGTCCAACTCTCACATACAAACCATTTCATATCTTGTATGTTCTTTATGAAAAACACTTATCAAAAAGACTTCTGAAAACCCTCATGAAATTCTGTATGTTTCTTTCCTTATATATAACAGATTATCTAATTGGGCTAGCCTTTTGGGTCATTCCAATTGGGTTCTTGTGTGTGGCTTGGAGTGAGACCAAAAGAGACCAATAAGACACTAACTCCAATGGGCCTTGGGTTTTTCTGTCAATTCTTGACAAGTCTAAAGTTACCATTAACTATATTTAATACCATTATATAAATATAGTTGCACTCTAGGTCCGATCTTTAAATTATATCCCAAGACTTTATTGTACATGCAACTCTTTCATTAAAATATTCGTAGTAATAAAAAGTCATAAATATAAACTGTCACTTTGAAGATTACTACATCTTAATCCTTGAGTACCCGGTTTAATCCATTAAGTTATTCATCATATATTTATGAAATCTAATTCCATAAATATATATACTTTAGTAACTCCTTACTAAAGTGGTTGGACCCAACTCTCTAAATAACCAAACCAATTAAACTTATCTCAAGAGAATATTTTGTATCTCCGTTAAGAGATTATGAATTCCATCTTGAGAATATATGTTCCATCAACACTAAATGTAGTTACCCAACATACTGAGATTTTGATCGTGACTTTAGATCTCACTCCTGATATATCAAAGCAACCTACACTTCATGATTAGATCCATTATCCTCTCAGGATTAAGATTTTGTGTAAATATAAGTCGTGAGATTTATTATTCATTTGATAACATGTACTATGTAAGTTTCAGAATTAGAGAATAAGAAAGCGTACATTGGTGTGGTGAAATTCAAAACCAAAGATTATAAGTACTTGACAACATTTTTAATCTTCAATCCAATTCCACTTAATGCCCAAGAAGTGTGGTCTCTCAGTCAGTTTCAAAGGAGAGAATAGGAGAGTGTCCAACCCTCACATACAAACAATTTCATACCTTGTATGTTCTTTATGAAAAATACTTATCAAAAAGACTTCTGAAAACCCTCATGAAATTTTGTATGTTTATCTCCTTATATATAACTGATTATCTAATTGGGCTAGCCTTTTGGGCCATTCCAATTGGGCTCTTGTGTATGGCTTGGAATGGGACTAAAAGGGACCAATAAGACACTAGCTTCAATGGGCCTTGGGCTTTTCTGTTAATTCTTGACAAGTCCAAAGTTACTATTAAATATATTTAAGACCACTATATAAATATAGTTGCACTCTAGGCCTTATCTTTAATTTATATCCCAAGATTTTATTGTACATGCAACCCCTTCATTAAAATATTCGTAGTAATACTAAGTCATGAATATAGACTGCCACTTTGAAGATTACTACATCTTTATCTTTGAGTACCCGGCTTAATCCATTAAGTTATTCATCATATATTTATGAAATCTAATTCCTTAAATATATATACTTTAGTAAGGGTGTGTCGGTTCGGTTTCGGTTGGTTTTCTGAGTGTTGGCCAACCGAAACCGAAATTTTTGGTTTGTGAAATTCTCAACCGAAACCGACTGAAATAATTGGAAATCAATCGGTTTCGGTTGGATTTCAGTTTCGGTCGATTTCGGTCGGTTTTTTCGGTTTCCTTATCATTTATTTTCTAAGAAAGCAAACAAAGAAAAAAAAATTAACAAACCCATAAAATATTAACAAACCCAGAAAATCCCTTTGCTTTCCCACCTTTTCTCACCACCCAAACACCAACAAACACCAAGCACCAAGCAAAGTAGCAAACACAAAACCAAAAAAAAAAAAAAAAAAAAGAGAGAATGGAGAAGAAGCGTACCGGCGAAGCCAAACTCACAACCTTCTACCTTGAAACCCAAAAACCACGAAGAACAAAACCCAAACACCTAAAAACCTTGAAACCCAAACACGAAGAACAAAACCCAAACCACGAACCCAGAAACCTTGAAACCCAAATAGAAACCCACAAAGAACAAAACCCAAACCACAAAGATAGAAAAATCAAACTAGAGAGGCAGCGACAGCGAAGGAGGCGGCGGCGATTGAACCTAAGTGGCGAAGACTCCAGGCGGCGGCGACAACGGGGTTTGTTGATGTTTTCTCTCTGGATCTTGGGTGGGTTTCTTGATTCTTGTACTTGATTCTTTCTGAATCTTGTTCTTGGTGTGGGTTTTTCATTTCTTGCTTCTTGATGTTGCCAACGGAGGTGAGAGAGAACAAAACCCAAACGTGAGAAACAAGTGCTGAAAATAGGATTAATAGGGTTATGAAGCAAACCCCAAAATGACGTAGTTTTGGTAATAAAGGGAGAAAAAATAAAAAGGCTATTACTAAGGGTCGAACCTGGGCTGACTAGAGACAAGCGCGTGTCCTTACTGCTAGGATACCAGGTACTTTGTTAAAATATTTTGTACAAATTATTATTTAATATATTTCGGTTCGGTTCGGTCGGTTTGGTGTATTAGAATTTGCCACCGAAAACCGAACCGAAATTTTCGGTTTTTTATATATTAAAACCGAATCGAAATTTTTGCATCGGTTCGGTCGGTTTGAAGCGGTTTTTTCGGTTCGTCGGTTTTTTGCACACCCCTATACTTTAGTAACTCCTTACTAAAGTGGTTGGGTCTAACTCTCTGAATAACCAAACCCATTAAATTTATCTCAAGGGAATATTTTGTATCTCCGTTAAGAGACTATGAATTCCATCTGGAGAATATATGTTCCATCAACACTAAATGTGACTGCCCAACATACTGAGATTTTGATCGTGACTTTAGATCTCACTCCTAATATATCAAAGTAACCTACACTTCATGATCAGGTCCATTATCCTCTCAGGATTAAGAGTTTATGTAAATATAAGTCGTAAGATTTATTATTCATTTGACAGTCATTAGGAGAATAATAAATCTCACAATGGTTCAGTTCAATATGTCTTAACTCTTAAAACATATCAACATACCAACTAGAAATCTCCATTTCCATGATCAAGACAAATCATCTTAGTTGATATGTTATAGTCTTCGCAGATGAAATGCCCAATTTCATCATCGACTACGAACTACATTTTGAGTTTACAAGGAACTTATGATTTACATCTTCTGTGACTAAATCACATAAATCACATACAATGCATCTCATGGACTAAGATAATGTCCCATTAGTTTATTTATAAATAGTCTCATATAATTAAACAATTTAATTATTAATGACATGCCAATAAATTGGATTTTAGGGCATAAACTCCAACAAAGTGTCCATTTTATTTTTATTTTTAATTTGGGTGCTAGACTTCGTATTTTAGTCACTTAGTCCTATTAGATGAAAATACAAAAAATTTGATATTTTCATTTTATGAAGCAAAAAATCAACATGCACTACTCATAATGGGAACATACAAATACTTATTGAATCAAGAAATCATTGAAGACAAAAAATTGATTGAAGAAGCTGTTTCATGTGGTGATTTGATTGCTATATATATATATATATATATTAATGGAGTTATTCTACTTTCTGAATCAAATCCTAAAGGTATAGGTAAGCTTTTGGAAGTGTTAAATGATGAACATAGGAAGCATATACTTCTAAAATGTTGAACAACACTTTGACTACTTGCCATTGGAACTACCATGTATCAAAGTCCAAACTTTCAAATTTGCCAAAAAAGTGCAATGGGACATTGGAATTGTGATGAACCTTAAACCTTATGGTTATGAAGAATTTGTGATTTCATGCAAGAGATGCTCCATCAACCTTGAAATGTTTAAATTGGTGAATAGGTTTTTTTAAGTTTGTCAAACAATAAAATATATAATAATGTCCCTTTATATATTGTAAATAATAAAATGCAATATTCTCTTTTTTATCTGATGCTATAGTCCATATAATAAACTAATATATATATTAACCAATAGCATTGCTTAAATGATAAAATTCAATATTCCCTTCTTCTTTTTTCCATTGCTTTATCTAATGGTATCTTCCGTATGATAATAAAAAAAAAAAAAAAAAAAGACCAATAGTATCACTACAATTGACAATTCCTGTGTGTAAGCATGAGTTACATACTAGTTTATATTTGTTAAGGGTTTGTTTATGCATGAATAATTTTTTTTAATTCAAAATTCCAATTACAATTCACATGAAAATATTTATAGCAACTAGACAAAACCTTAACTTCATATTTTATTAATTTATTATCCTTATATTTTATTACTTTATACACAAATTTGTTAACGAATAATGATTTATTGCATTAGGAATTTGAGCTTAACTCATGCTTTTTTATAATTTTTTAAAGACTTTTATTTTACTATTATAGGCTTTGACCATTTAATTGGCATTGATAAAAGAAATAATAAAACCAACCTATGAAAGAATACTAAGAAAATAGTAGAGAAAATCTCAAATTTTGAATGGGAAGAGGGAGGGACAAGACAAATTAATTATAAAACATTGTTCTTAATTATTTTTGGGCAACCAAGGGCGCAATCCTCCCCCACCAAGCAGCCTAGACATGTTGCATATATGGACAACCATGAGCAGTTGCTAGCATGCTAAGCTTGCAATAAGCAACCTTGACTTGCACCATGTGTGACTCAATCGTATTCATAACCACATTAGATCTTCAAAGTGAACAACTTTTGATTGATGGAATAATGTAGGAAGGAGAAGTTAATTGATTTTAAGGGTTGGATATTGAGATCCGAATCCCGAATCTAGGGACGGCAATGGGGTGGGGCAGGGCGAGGCCAAAGGATGGTGTCTTTGCCCTCGCCTAGCATAGTTTTGTCTTATCCCATCCCCACTTTGTCCCGCATGATGAGAAAAGTTTTCTTGCCCCATCCCTATCTCTTGGGGCCTCGCGAAGCCCCGCCCCACCCCATAAAACTCTACTTCTTGTTAATTTGCCCATAACTATTACAATTTTTTTAATAAAAATTATTTCATTAATAAAAATATACTTGAAACTACAAATAAATTTATTCCATCTAATCAAACTAATTTTTAGTAAAACTGAATAATATTATCCAATTGTTCAATAAGACAATACCACAAAAAAAACAAAAATCTCATACCACAAAATCAATAATTCAATAGTATATAAATTTGTTTCTAATAAAGACAAAAAAAAAAAAAAAAAAACCGTTAAAATTGGTACTATGAGGTACAAGAATTCCAGTAAGGTAATTGTGCCACGTGTCATACTCATAGCCGAGGAGGACTGTTATCCTGCCGAGGAGGCCATGCCCTCGAATTGTAAGCTTACATCAATAGTACGCCATTAGAGGAGGTAGTGTTGTACAGAAAGAGTTTCGGGGGCTAGCACTGACATGACTGAAGAGTTGGTGGTTGCCACCACATTTAATACATCCCACCAAACCTCCTGACTGCATTTATGTAGAGAAGACCCTTGAATAGTGCTGCCTTGGCTACTACGACTCACAAGGGGATTGAGAAGGTGTCTGATGGGACAGACACTCAAATAGTGGTCTGGATGGTCAATAAATGGAAGGTCAAGATCATCTAAAGGGGGCCATATAATGCAAGGAACCTTTCAGGGATTGGGCACCGAAGGGGAAAAGAGGAACTTACTGTAGCATCATGAATAGGACTTGTAACCAAAATCCAACAGAGGTATATATATAAGATGCAGTCTCCTCGGACCGTGCCGAGGCGACTTACTTCATGCAAACCAATCATATTCTTGTTTTCCTTTCATCTGGACTTGCTATAGTCTTCTTCTTTTTTCATTCATTAAAGCCTAGTTTTCAACCCATTCTATACAAATTCATTGTATTGGGCTCTTTGGGCCTAAGCCTTTTCCCTTTGGGCTTGGGAACCAAATCTAGTCCTTACAATTGGCGCCGTTTGTTGGAAATTACTAGAGCTCTAGTGAAAACAACATAGAAGTATGGTAGGCTCAAGGTCAAACTGAGAGGAATCTGTGGGGTCACAATGTCAAGATGAGCGAGGAAGGGACCGGGAGGTCAGTGTACACACCACACATACTAGTAGGAGCCAGTCCAGGGGTAGGAGCCACGTATCTCATGAGGCAACTACTAGAAGCATGCAATTAGAAGTTGATTGTTTGAGAAGAAAATTTCGCCGAGAACGACGTAGAGGAACTCTTTCGAGTTCTGACCATTCTTCCAATAGTAATAATGATAAAAGCTACCAGCACAGGTTAAGAACTCCTCTTAGTGAGTCTTTTTCGTATGAAGAAGAGCGTTATAATAGGCGGGGGAGGAGAAGCCCGTCACGTAAAGGCTCGGGCAACGATGCCATGAGTAGGGCTTTGAATCAGATCTCCAAGTCACCTTTTACCCGAAGAATCGAGGAAGGAAGGCTCCCCCGGCAGTTTACTCAGCTAGCGTTTACCATTTACAATGGTAGGACAGACCTTGTGTAGCACATGAATGGCTGTGCACTCCAAGAACGAAACTTTGATGTGCAAAATGTTTCCATCCAACTTAGGGCCTGTGGCGATGAGGTGGTTTAGTGGCCTAAAGGAAGGTTCTATTGGCTCTTTTAAGGAGCTTACAAGGGCCTTTGGCTCTTGATTCGTAACTTGTAGTAAGGTTCCTCGACCATTGGATTCTTTGTTGTTTATGGCCATGCGAGAGGGGAAAACCCTAAAGATGTACTTTGATCGATACTGGGAAATGTTTAACGAAATCGATGAGGATTTTGACGATGTAGATGTAAGGATGTTTAAGGTTAGCCTGCCCGCTAAGCACGATTTAAGGAAATCAGAGATGGGTAAGCCAATTAGTAATGTGTATCAGCTCATGGACTGCATTAATAAGTATAAGCGGATCGAGGAAGACCAACAACTAGGTAAAGGCAAGGCTAAGGTGGTCCCTCAAGATAGAAGGGACTTCAGTTTGGATAAGTACAACAATAGTCGTTCTCGGAGGGATTTTTCTGGGTAATCTGGGGCTGCTGCCACTTCAAGTGCATCAAAAGAAAATGAAGAACGAACCATATTTCCAATGGCCAAACAAGATGGGAGGAGATCCCGCGAGGCACAATCAGAGCCATCATTGCCAGTACCACCAGTAGTAAGGCCATACCATAGAGGACTATAGAACCTTGTGGAATCACCTGGAGCAGCTGGTCCGAGATGGCAAGTTAAAGCAATTTTTGTATCATCCTAACGCACAAGAAGGCCAGAGGGAACAGATCACAGGAGATGCTTCTTTAAAGCCACATTTGAGCACGATCAACATTATTCTTGCCACCCCAAGAAGGACTGGTTCTCACCCCTCTAGGGTGTTATCTATAGCTTAACCACCCCGGGAAGGCTCCTTTCCTGAGCCGAAGAGAAGTAGGGAGGAAGTTCGACCAGCGTTGAGTTTCTCTGACGAGGACAAGGTTGGCACCTTGTAGCCACACGATGACGCATTGGTGGTTACCCTCAAGATAGGGGGGTATGATGTGAAACGAGTATTGGTTGACCATGGTAATGGGGCAGATATTATGTACCCTGACTTATATAAGGGGTTGAAGTTGAAACTAGAAGATTTGACCAGTTATGATTCACCCTTGGTGGGTTTTGATGGGAAGGTAGTCATATCGAAGGGCCAGATCAGACTACCAGTACAAGCAGGATTAGAGGTAGTAGAAGTAAACTTCATTGTAGTAGATGCTTACTCCCCCTATACTACCATGGTGGCAAGACCTTGGCTGCATGCCATGAACGCTATCTCTTCCACCTTACACTTGAAGGTGAAGTATCATTCTGGTGACCAAGTTAAGGAATTATTTGGGAGCCAGTCTATGGCTAGGCAGTGTTTGGTTTCTACTATTAGGCAACAGGTCGAAGAAGAGCCCTCGACCTCTACCGAGCAAGGCTTATAGCAATCAAAGGAACCGGCTTTATTTACATATATGGTAGAAGGGGCGAGGTGTGAGGAATTGTAAGTGACGATGAGGAGTAGTTCTTTAGATCGGGGCTCAGTTGCCCCCTCAGGGGAAGGAAGATCTAGTAGTATTTTCTAGAGAGAATATTGATGTGTTTGCATGGAATGCTTACGAGGCCCCTGGAGTGGACCCGAGCTTCATCTGCCACTATTTGAATGTTAACCCAGCCGTCATCCCCAAAAAGCAACCACCTCAGCGCTCGTCTAAAAAGCACTCCAATGTTGTCAGGGACGAGGTGATCAAACTCAAGCAGGCTGGGGCCATTAAAGAAGTTTTTTACCCTGATTGGCTAGCCAACACAGTGGTAGTGAAGAAGAAGAGTGAAAAATGGCAAGTATGTGTGGATTTTATGGATTTGAACAAGGAGTGCCCCAAGGACCCCTTTCCCCATGCCTTGGATAGATCAATTGGTGGATGACACTATAGAACATCCTCAGATGAGTTTTTTGGACGTTTTCCAAGGGTACCATCAAATACCCTTAGCTATTGATGATCAAGAGAAGATAGCTTTTGTTACTCCTACTGGGAACTACCATTACAAGGTGATGTCTTTTGGGTTGAAGAACGCAGGATCCACCTATTAGAGGATGATGACCAGAATATTTGAGCCACAACTAGGGAAAAGTATTGAGATCTATATAGATGATATGGTAGTGAAGAGTAAGTTAGAATCCGAGCACGTTAGTGACCTCGGAAACATCTTTGGGATATTGAGAAAACATAAGTTGTGCCTTAATGCTTCTAAGTACTCTTTCGATGTCGGTTTAGGAAAGTTTTTGGGGTACATGGTCACTCATCAGGGAATCGAGGTTAATCCTGATTAGATTAGAGCAATTAACAGTTTGTAGCCTCCTTAGAACCCTAAGGAAGTCTAGAGGTTAACAGGAATGATTGCCGTCTTGGACCAATTTATCTCTCAATCAGCAGATAGGTGTAGACCTTTCTTCCAATTATTAAATAAGTGGAAAGGGTTTGAGTGGACCGAGGAGTGCGTCTTAGCCTTTCAGCAGTTGAAAGAATACCTCTCTCGGCCACCCATCATGTCCAAGCTTGAGAAAGATGAATTCCTGTTTGCTTACATTGCTGTAGCTCCCCATGTTGTTAGCTTAATACTAATACGGATTAATGATGGCATCCAAAGGCCTGTCTATTATGTGAGAAAATCCTTACACGAAGCAGAACTTCGGTACCTGCCACTCGAAAAGGCCATATTAGCAGTGGTGCATGCCACACGTAAACTCCCCCATTATTTCCAAGCTCACACAGTGGTGGTGTTAACTCAACTTCCTTTTAAGTCCTTACTGTGGAGAGCTGACTACACGGGGAGGATTGCTAAATGGGGTACTATTTTGGGGCCTTTGATATCAAGTATATGTCACGCACCTCTGTTAAGGGCTAAGTCCTTGCTGACCTGGTGGCCGAGTTTGTAGAACCTTTTATAGAAGAAGAAGAAGAAGAAAAGCAAGACATGGATGGAAAATCAGTTGGAGTGGTCTCTTTACAAGAGCCTCTGTCTTGGAGCGTATATGTTGATGGCACTGCTAATCAAAGAGGATCTGGAGTGGGGCTGGTTATGATATCTCCCGAGAGGATTGTTATTGAGAAATCCTTAAGTTTAGGTTTCTCGGCTATGAATAACGAGGCCGAGTACGAGGCCTTGTTAGTGGGAATGACCATGGTTCAGAAGATGAGAGGAAAGGCGCTATAAATGTTGTTAGATTCTAGGCTAGTTGTTGGTCAGGTAGAGGGTGAATTAGAAGCTAGAGACTCGAGGATGCGAGAGTACTTGAGTCAAGTTAGACATTTACGCTTGGAATTCAAATCCTTCACCTTACAGCAAATCCCTAGAAGTAGAAATACTCATTCAGATTCCCTTGCCACGCTCGCAACCTCCTCGGCTCAAGGTTCGCCACGGGTCATCCTGGTTGAAGATTTGTGTATATCTATAGAGGTAAAGAAGGATGTGGTTCAGGTCCATCAGATTAGGGTGGGACCTAGTTGGATGGATCCTATTGTCATGTTCATCAAGGATGACATCTTGCTTGAGGAGAAAGGAAAGATTGACAAGGTGCGAAGAAAAGCTCCTCGTTTTTGGTTGTTTGAGGATAAAAAATTGTATAAACGCTCTTTCTCTGGACCTTACTTGCTGTGTATACATTCTGAGGCAGTAGAACCCCTCTTGGAAGAGTTGTACGAGGGGATTTGTGGGAGTCATATAAGTGGTAGATCTTTATCTCATAGGGCCCTCACTCAAGGGTACTGGTCGCTAGGTATACAAAGGGAAGCACGAGAGTATGTGAAGAAGTATGACCAGTGCCAAAGATTTGCCCTAAATATTCATCAGCCTAGTGGTATCCTTAATCATCTCTTTAGTCCCTGGCCTTTTGCTCAATGGGGCTTAGATATTGTAGGACCCTTCCCTAAGGCAGCAGGAAACAGAAAATGGCTTTTGGTTGGCACGAATTACCTCACCAAGTGGGTTGAAGCTGAATCTTTGGCAAACATTAGAGATATAGATGCTAAGAGATTTGTATGGAAAAATATTATTACTTGGTTTAGGATTCCCCACACCCTTATCTCGAATAATGGGCTTTAGTTTGATGGCAATGCTTTCAGGAGGTACTGTTGTGACATGGGCATTAAAAATAGATATTCAACTCCTGCTTATCCCTAGGGAAATGGGCAGGCCAAGGCTGTGAATAAAGTCACAGTGAATGGGCTCAAAAAGATGTTGGATGATGCCAAGGGCAAATGGGTGGAAGAGCTACCCCACGTACTTTGGACATATAGAAACACCCCTCGTAAGTTTGTTCACTCCGGACAACAATGAGGGGTTACTAAAAAAAAACTTGGATTTGATTGAAGAGTAGAGAGAAAATGTCATGGTTCAGTTGGCATATTATCAGCAAAAGCTTAAGCAAAGGTATGACTCAAATGTGAAGTTAAGGCTAGTAGCACCTGGAGATTTGGTATTGCGGAAGGTTTTTGGGACTGCAAAGAACCCAGCATGGGGAAAGTTAGAACCCAATTGGGAAGGGCTATACTGTATCACCTCGGTAGCTGGGATAGGAGCGTAATTCTTAAAAGATCTAGACGAAAAAATTGTACCATGCTCCTGGAATGTAAATAACCTGCAAAAGTATTACTATTAATAAAAAGCATTTCTACCATGTATTACTTATGACATTATTTGTTGTACTCATTACTTCTTTAAGTGTTAAATAGAACATTGGTCATGTCTGGCTCCTCGAACCACACACCTTAGGTAAATTAAAACTCTTCACTATTTCTCTAAGTATTAAACAAAACTTTAGTCATACCTGGCTCCTCGGACCACATGTTATGGGTAAATTAATACTCTTCACTATTTCTTTAAGTGTTAAACAGAACGTTAGTCATGCCTGGCTCCTCGGACCACATGCCTTAAGTAAATTAATACTCTTCACTATTTCTCTAAGTATTTAACAGAACCTTGGTCATGCCTGACTTCTCAGACCACATGTCTTAGGTAAATTAATACTCTTCACTATTTCTCTAAGTATTAAACAGAATTTTGGTCATGCCTGGCTCCTCAGACCACATGCCTAGGGTAAATTAATACTCTTCACTATTTCTCTAAGTATTAACAGAACTTTGGTCATGCCTGATTTCTCGGACCATATACCTTGGGTAAATTAATACTTTTCACTATTTCTCTAAGTATTAAGCAGAACATTGGTCATGCCTGGCTCCTCGGACCACATACTTTGGGTAAATTAATACTCTTCATTGTTTCTTTGAGTGTTAAACAGAACCTTAGTCGTGTCTGACTCCTCAGGCCACATACCTTGGGTAAATTAATACTCTTCGTTATTTGTTAAGTGTTAAACAAAACTTTGAATATGTCTGGTCCCTTAGACCACATGCCTTGGGTAAATTAACACTCTCCACTACTTATGCGAACTCTTGGATCACCTGCCCTGGGGGAATTGGCACTTAGTGAACCCACCAAGGATGGAACCCCATCATATGCATCATCACATGAAAACAAGGACTCACCTTGGGCCTTAGCAGAGGTATTCTGAGGGCGCATGGAGATACTCTTAAGATAAGGTACTTTTTTCCTACTAAGTACTTTGCTTACCTCTGAGGACTCAAGCCTCCCCTGTTAATTACAGATTTTTCAGTACTAATTCTTAGTTACTTTTTCTTATCATTTACATGGTTTTACATTGTCTGAGTAAACAACTAATCATCACTATTAACTTTTGTTAAAATAAGAATGTTTACTCTTAGAAGCATCATTCACCTAAAGCCTTAGCAAAGAGTGAAGAAAGGAATATAGTAAACCAATTATAAATATCACAACAAAAAGAGAAGTTCACAGAATGGAAGTTAAAGTCTTTTCATTAAATAAAAAGAGCAATTACATTATGAACGAGGGCAGACTATCGTGAAGAAGGAAAATTACAAAAAAAAAATAAAACAAGATAACATTGTTACAATAAAAAAGAAGAAAATAAATGGATCCTAAGCTATGCCTTGGCTTGGGGAGGAGGGTCTTCCTTGGACTTGGCCTTGGCCTCTTTTGCCTTGGAATAGCCCCTCTTGATTTGGCCTCAGCCTCCTTTGCCTTGGGAGATACCTCCTTGAGCTTGAGGGCAGCTTCTGGAATTTTGGCCTCCGACAAGGGCTCGACCTCCTTGCCCTTGCCCTTCTCCTCTGGCTGAGGACCACCCCGGCCAACCCCTTCACTTTGGGCCACCTCAACCTGGCCTTGGTCACCAGCTTGTTTAGGCCTTGTGGAGACCTTGGGTGGAGGAAGAGAGGTCTGGGTGATAGAAGGTTGCTCAGAGGGAATAGGCGCAAGGACAGTGGGAGGTGGGAATGCAGTTGGAACTTCATGGATGTCTGGAGGATAGTACACGTTCTCAACCTTCCTCCACTCTAAGGTAGCAGGATCTCCTGTCACATTAAGGGCTTCTTTCCACACCATTTGGCAGTAATCCTTATAGACCTCAGCGAGCTCCTCTGCCAGGGGGACCTCAGTCTCTTCCACCCCAAGGTTGTAGGAGGCCTGCGCCGAGGCCTTTGGGGTTTCCTTGATCGTTCGAGCAGCTTCTTTGGCCTTGGTCAGCTCCGCCTTCAGCTCTAGGACCTGCTGCTGGGCTATGGCTCACTCTATTTCAACATAATGGAGCTTCTTGCATTGCTCCTCAGCCTGGTCTTCGGCGTTCTTGAGCCCGGCTTCAGCACTTCTTCTCTCCCTTTCCTCCACTGTCAGCTTCACAACGAGCTCCTTGTTTTTCTACTCAGCTACACCTAGGGCCTTGTCAATATCGGCCCGAAGGCTAGCCTCAACTTTAGCCTTCTTTTGAGCCTCCTTCACCTATTCCTGGGTAGTAAACACCTCCTAAATGGCTTGTACAAAAGCGATGAACAAGCACGTTACTTAAAAGGAAGAAAAAGTGGGAAGAGATAACGAAACCATGTGTCAGTAATATTGGCCGATGAACTTACCAAGGCTAGATCCCTCTTCAGAGATAGAAAAAGGTCTAAATGCCTCATTTTCTTTAACGCAGCCATGTCCTTAGGCAAAAGGATAGGCTGCTCTAGGGCGTCGGCTAGATAATGGGCGTGCCCTTTTTAAAACTCCCTATTGGTGGAGTTCTGAGGAATGACTGTCCCGTCCAGCTTTAGCTGAGGTTCCCAAGCAGGGTTTTGGTGGTGCACCTCGACCACATCCTAGTCCTCCCTACTCTCAACTAAGGAGGCCCGCATTGGCCCTTGGCCGTTTTTTGTTGTTTTGGCTCTTTTTGGCGGACCACCTCCCCCTCTTCGACTCCATTCTTCTCTTTTCTCTTCTTCTTCAGGTTAGGTATGGGGAGCAGGATACTTGTGTGAGGAGGAGGAGGAGGAGGAGGAGGAGGAGGAGGAGGGGGGAGAGCAGGAAGGGGCGGGGACGTCGAAGTGTCTTTGGACGTTTATCCCTTAGCCCTATCCACAAGGAGATCCTTTAAACCCTTCCTCTTGTTCAAGGCCATCTCTTCTTCCTCTTCTATATTGTTGTCTATAAGTGCGACTATGAAGCCGGGGGCGCAAACACCCAAGGTTCTGTCCAACTCGTCCTCTGCGACTAAAATGTGGATGACAGGATCTCCCTGCTCCTCTCTTTCTTCCCTAAGTTGGAATTGGTCGATTTCTTCCTCGAGTGACAGTCACGAGGAAGTGGTCTCTTCCCTTGGAGTTGCTGTTTCTGGAGGAGCATGTTGGGAAGGCCGATTAACTTGCACGATGTCTTCTTGGGCTAGAAAATCAAGCACAGAGACGTCTATGCGGGCAAGCCGAGGATCGCCTGCTCGGATCGCGTTGCCAACCTCTTGAAAATTATCGGATAAGGGCTCGAAGTCGAGGATGAGGTGAATAGCCCTCAGTTGCCTGTCTTCACTTGTGAACACCTCGACTCTTAGCACCTTGTTAACATCCTCGATGTTGACGAGTCTGATGTTAGGAGCTACGATTCTTTTATCTACAAATACAACCGAGAAGCAAAATCACGGTTAGAAGGATGAACATTTAGTTAAAAAAGAAAAAAGAAAAAAGCCATAAAACTAAGTCCCACGTCAAAGGACCTAAACCTAGGGTACCCCACTTAGCTCCCCCTCCCGGATTGGGCAATGAAGACCGTCGTGCCATTCCCCAGAGGCGATTAAGTAGTCGTCCTTCATGCCCTTGTTGGACTTGAGAAGACACGAGACAAGCCTAACGATTGAGGACCTAGACTTGAGGTAATACCTTGAGTCATTGAGCGAATGGCACTCGTACATCCGAATGACGTCGTGCTAGGTGAGGTTTAAGCCCATGTGCACATTAAGGGCATCTACACTACCCAGGACCCTAAATAGGTTGGGCGCACATTGATAGGGGCATAGCCTATGGGCGAACAAGTAATCCTTTGTTACGCTACCTATGGGGAGTGCCATTCCTCCTTCTATGAAGGCAATCATAAGAATGATGACCTCCCCCTCCTTCTTATCGGTGTGCCACTGCCCCATAGCATGGTACCGTAGGGAAACTCTAGGTGGGATGTAGTATTTAGCCTTAAATCCCTCCATACCGGCGTGAGAATCTATGAGATGAGCGAATCTACCCATCTAAATAGACTAGAGAGAGGTGAGGGAGATATCTGAGAGAAAGAGGTAGAAAGTAGAAGGCCGAGGAGAAAATAGCCTAGAAATGAAGAACTTATAGAAATAAGGGTGAGGGACGCCTTAGGAGCTTCTCAAGAATAGTAAGATTTAGGAAATCTTGGAAGCTTGGGAGTTTGGGAAGTTTGGAGAGTTCGAAGATTTGTAAAGTGATAAAAATGAACTCTCTAGGTGCCTTATATAAGAGGCGGGTTTGGGTGGGAGTTATCTCGCCCAAAATTCGAGGGGAAATGTCAGTCGTAGGATCTCCATCTTGCCGTTAGATGCGGGGAATAGAGCGCCGCTTAGAGCATTTAATGAAGCGTTGTGGACTTCGAAGCATTGTGGACTTCGAAGTGTCAGGTGCGGTTACAGGACACACGAAGCGACATTCTCACGTATGGGAATTAGAAAAACGTGTTAAATTAATTAATCGAGGTCAAAACCCCATTTCTCTCCTCGGATGTAAGGAAAAAAATTGGAGTTTTGAGGGCTATTGTGAGGTACAGGAATTCCAGTAAGGTAATTGCGCCACGTGTCATACCCATGGGCGAGGAGGACTATTATCCTGCCGGCCACGCCTTCAGATTTTAAGCTTACGTCAACAACACGTCATTAGAAGAGGTAGTGTTGTACAAAAAGAGCTTCAAGGAAGGGGCTAACACTGACATGACTGAAGAGTTGGTGGTTGTCATCACATTTAATGCATCCCACCAAACTTCCTTGCTGCATTTATGTGGAGAAGACCCTTGAACAGTGCTGCCTTGACTGCCGTGACTCATAAGGGGATTGAGAAGGTGTCTGATGGGACACACACTCAAATAGTGGCCTAGATGGTCAACAAATGGAGGACCAAGATCATCTAAGGAGGGATATATAATGCAAGGAACCCTTCAGGGATTGGGGACTGGAGGGGAAGAGAGAAAATTACTATAGCATCAGGAATAGGACTTGTAACCAAAATCCAATAGAGGCAAATATACAAGCTTCAGTCTCCTCGGACCGTGTCGAAGACGACTTATGTGCAAATCAATCGTATTCTTGTTTTCTTTTCATTTAGACTTGTTATAGTCGTTTTTTTTTTTTAATTCATTAAAGCCTATTTTTCCAACCCACTCTCTACAAATTCATTGTATTGGGCTTTTGGGCCTAAACCTTTTTTCCTTTGGGCTCAAGAACCAAACCTAGTCCTCACAGGTACCCTATTTCCAACTTTGCTAAAGAGAAAAAAGAGTCAGAGAGTCACGTTGGGTAGAATAAAATAAATTGATAATATGTTTGTTTAAATAGTAGGGTTTTAGGGTATGATAAATTTAGAATTTAACCCTTAAACGTGGGGCTAACAACAAGGATGGAGCAGGGCAGGATGAGGTGGGTTTAAAAAGTCTAAACCTATGCCTGCCCTACCCTGCCTCGTCCTATGGTGCGAGACTAAAATCTCGCTTCATTCTCACTTCATCACCTTTGCAGGGCGAGAAAAACCCGCATGGGGCGAAGTGGTGCGGATCAAGCGAAGTAGGGTAAAATTGCCATCCTAGGCCGAATCTATTGATGATTAGTGGATTGCTCTATTTTGATGGAAAAGTCATAAATTTCTATACAAGGCAATGGCACCTAGGAACAATGAAATCCAAGGCAAAGAAAGCAAGTCAAAACCGTGACCATATGTATCTTTTCTTGACCAAAAACGTCCATTCCCATATCTAGACTTATTTTTTTTGAAAGGCCATATCTAGACTATTATGCCTTTTTCCATAGAGTTTTTTTTTTTTTTTTTGAGAAAATTCCATGGAGTAGTTGTAAGTTCTAATTTTGCTGTCCAAATTCCAAAAGGCAACAAAACCCAAAAAACACAAGAATAATTTCCCTTAAAAGACATCATAACTAGTATTCCAAAAACAGAAAAATTAAGAAACTACCTTTTAAAGTCAAAGATTAGTTTCTCAAAAAAAAAAAAAAAAAAAAAGTCAAAGATTAAAACAGCTAAAAGAAAAAAAATAGTAATTACAGGAAAATCACACTCACTAACCTTATAAATGTTAGTAAATGTTTGTAAAAGAGGGACAAAAAAAGCGGTAGTCCAACCTTTTTTACTGCGGGTAGAAATTGTAGGTAGCGAAATTATCTGCTCTACGCCTCTACCTGAAATCTCTCTTTCTATCTCTCTATCTCACAATACAAACACAAGTAGTAAATACTAAATAATAAATACACAAACAAAAAGTCTCTCTTATTTTCTCTCTCTTTGAAACAGGAATAAGAGAGTGAGAGAGAGAGAGTTTAGACAAGAAAAGGGACCGAGATCTAAAACCCATTGTTGTTTTTGCCAAAACTCGGAACTGGGTCTGTCTGTCTGGGGGCCCTTTGTCTGAAGAAAAAAGGGTCTTGTTCTTCTGCACAAATCTCTCTCTTCTTTCTGTTCCGGGTAAATTTTTCATCTTTTTTATTTTGTTTTGTCTAGACTGGTAATACCGTTTTCAATTTGGGTTTCTTTTATTTTTGGGTGGATCCGTATTGATCTTGATAATTCGATTGCATTTAGATCATTTTTGTTGTTGATTTTGCTTAATTTCATTTGTGGGTCTGCATGCGTGCTTCGTTTAGTGCAAGGACTTGATCAAAAAACCCCACTTGTTTTGATTTCTTTTTTTTTGTTGTCAATGTCTGAAATTGAGATGGGTGCTTTTAGATTTTGTTGTTACTTAATTATGTCATTAATGAATAATTTGGTAATTGATTGATTGGGAATCTAGCAAATGCATGTGTGTATTATGTTTCACTTTTGGTGTTCTTCTGTTTGGATAGTTATTGAAGATTTTGGTTGCACATGCACTGTATAAAAGTGCTGGCTTTGGATCTGTTTTTGATTCAAAGATCTCTGTTGAAAATTTGAAAATTGTAGATCTATGTTGTTGGATTATTATGATTGCCTCAAATGGGATTTAGTTTAGGCATATGATGGTTGACCCTTTTGACCAATTCAACAAAAAACCTGCAAAATATGTAAATTTGGATTGCTCTGATTTATTTTAGAGAATGGGTTTTCCTATCTTTGTTCACAAGGTGTGTTTTTGCTTTTTATATCAGGATTTTTGGTGTTTTGAGGCTGTTTTTTTTCGGTGGTGAACCATGGCTGTTGAGGTTGTGGGGTTTGAGATGATCCAAGCACCAGTGGAGATTGTAGCTGAAGAAGACACAGTCGCTACTGTTTTGCATGGGAAGGAAAATGGAATATTGGATCAAGGGCCAGGGCTTGAGGAGCCCATAAAATTTGGTTCACACGGAGATGAACCAGTTAAAGTAGAAGGAAATGATGTCTCAGATGCCAACTTCCCTAAGGATGCAGTTGATGAGTGGCCTGCACCTAAGCAGATCCATTCCTTTTATTTTGTTAGGTACCGTCCATTCGATGACCCGAAAATAAAAGCCAAAATTGATCAGGCTGATATAGAGATTCAGAGGAAAAATCAAGCCCGATTTCAGATCACTGAAGCACTAAAGGCAAAAAGGGTACACTAAAGTTCTCCATAAAGATGCTTTGATATTCCAGTCTTATTAGTAAATTTGAGCAATAGATATATTCTGTTAGTATTAGATTTCATTTCTTGAGGCACTAATTCTGGTTAGAATAGCTTTGTTCAAATTGCTCTTCTTATTGTAGGTTAGGGTAGAGCCCCTAGATGAGGCCCTAAAAAAAGACACATCCCCGCTACAAAGAAGAAAATATTTAATTCTTTCTCCAAACTTGTTAATTAATTCATATAGATCTCTGTCCTCCCCCCCCCCCCCCCCCCCCCCCAAAAAAAAAAAAATTTCATGTGTGTGAAAGAATAGGAATTACATGATCACATACATAATCACAAGTTGAAATAGTCTCTGGTTGGAATATCTTTGTTCAAATGCTCTACTTAACCCTTAACAAAATCAAATGCTCTACTTAGTCCTTTACAAAATCAAATGCCAGCTTTTACATTAGTGAAGAGTCCCATAGTTTAGCTCTACAAAAGATACATCCCTGCTACAAGAGAAAATATTTCATTCCTATAATCTAATTCATATAGATGTAATTTTTTATTATCCAAAACTGTCATGTATGTGAAAGAATTGGAATTACATGATCACATACATAATCAAAAGTTGAAATAGTCTGGAAGACCACTTAAAAACCTGTTAAAGGTTTCCTTTCCACAAAGAAAATACATTTGTATCTGAATGGATTTTATTAATATGTTAGGAGTAGTGGAGGGTCAATTAGATTTTAAGGAAAAAACTGATAGGAAAGAGTTATTAAGCTCTATCATTAGTGGGTCCTCACAAGTGGATTTTTATAGTGGCGATTGCTATTATAGTATATCAACTTTGAAATATGCATTGAATGGGTAGGCATGGTAGTAGATCTTAGCTATTTACCCACAGGTTGTGGCTATAAAAATGGATGTGATCAAAGAAAGATTACATTCTATAAAAGTTACTTAATTATCAATGTTAACAATGTTAAACCGCATTACTTATAAAAAAAAAAAACCACCTAATAGCTTTTTACTTTTGACAAATACAATGTTGGATCGTCTTCTTATACCCTCCATGTTTGCAAAATATCAAAATGATTAATAAATATTTTACTTATAAAATATAAATTGTTTAAATTTCATGTTTTGTTTTGTTTTTGTTTTTTTGTATTTTAAAGGTAGATAGAAATGTAAGTTTATGGATGAATAGCATAAAATGTCCAATTGCTATGAAATTTGGCATGTGTTAAGATAAATATAATTTTTAATCCAAAAAAGTTACTAAGCAATTATTTTACTTTAGATAAAAAAAAGTTACTAAGTGGTGGTGTAACATTAACAAAGAGTTACATCAGCTTTAACTTGAACCTTCGTCTACTTTTTATATATAAGTTGGTATTTTTCGCTATTATAAGTCATGACATATTGATATAAGCCTGGAAGCCCATACTACCTCAAATATTTCCATCATAATCCATGATAAGCTTGAAGTTTGAGAAAAAAATAACCAGGAGAAACTTAGCTTTATCCTCTTAGCTTTGGACCAAATTAGACTAAAACACTTTTAAAGAAGTCTCCATTTCAGTTTAGTACCCTTATTGAATGTTGTTCTTTAGTTAATTTCTGTTTTAGTTAAGAAACAAAAGAAAGATGAGCACATTTATGGTTCGAGAATTTAATGGTGACTCAGAGCGTTGGGAGTTGAACATTCCTAGAATAAGCAGGAGAGATATTTGAGAGTGATTTGAGGAAATATTATTCTTTTAAGTTTCCATTTCAAGTATTGATTTGCTTGGCTGAGTTATGACCTTTTTAAAGTAATTCTGTGACAAATTTGCTTTCGGCAAACAGGGAGCATTTAAATCGTAAGAAGTTGCTCCTGTGTCTTTTAACAAAAGAGATAATTGAAATTCAAAAGAAGTAGCTTTAGTTATAGGTGGTTGGACCACTTACTGCTTTTGTGCAAATGAAATTATCTTTTCCGGTTCAATTTAATCAAAACAATTATCCTTGCATAATAATGTGTCATATTAAGTAAAATTATTTTACTTGACATACTGCATAGGGATTTTAAGTTTCACCAAATGCGGTTAAAGAAAAGTCCTCCAGACATTTGATCTCACTGTTTTATTTCGTCTTTTCTGCAGTCGGATCGAGCAGAGTTGATTTCTCAGGTTAGAGCTCTGAAAGATGACAACAGGCAGTTCAAATCGATATTGGATGAGAAAAGAAAGGAGATGGAGCCTCTGCAACATGCTCTTGGCAAGCTGCGCAATGCAAACAGTGCCGGTCGGGGTAGTGGTTTATGTTCATCTGAGGAAGAGCTTAACAATCTAGTATATTTCTTTCTCCACATGCTTTATATGATGTTGAATTCATCAGCTTGTTTTGGACTCTAGTTATCCTTTATGCTTTTAGTTACTCTTACTCCCTGATTGTGTATTTGGGGATACAGATCCATAGTTTGCAGTACTGCATACAACATGAGAGCATTCCATTGTCTGAGGAAAAGAAGATCCTTAAAGAAATCAAACAGCTTGAAGGGACAAGGGAAAAAGTAATTGCTAATGCTGCTATGAGAACAAAGATTCAGGATTCACTGGGTCAGAGAGAAGCTATTCAAGACCAGGTTAAGGTAATGCAGTTCTAGTTGTTTTTTTGATAAGTTCAATGAATTTCAATTTTGTACTATATGTTTTGGAGCTTGTCATGCCACTGACATTTCCATAGCAGTTCACGGGTTTTTTTATTTTTTATTTTTTACTTTGTAATATATATTATTTCAATTGTATGTTTTGGAGCTTTTCATTTTTCCATTGCTATGCATGGATTTTCTTGATTATTTAATTTAAACTTCATTTGCAAAATTATGTCATTGTAGCTCATAGGTGGTGATTTGGATGGAGTAAGGAAGGAGAAACAAGTCATTCAGGCCAAAATTAAACAACTTGATGATGCACTAAGGGCAATAGACGATGAGATTAATTCTTTATCAGAAGAGCTGAAAGCTGTCACCCAGAAGAGAGACAAAGCATATGAAAGTATTCAGCAACTCAGAAGACAGCGTGATGAGGGGGTAAGTTTTACTTTGTTGCAACATTTATAGATACTTTTCTTATATGTGTGTATGTGGCGGGCTGTGATAAATTATGTGATGCTTGATAGTTATGATCGATGTTCTGCAGTTGATTTAGTTTGAAATGTTGTCATTAGTGAGAAGTCTTCGTACTTTGTAGAACATATGAGTTGGAGGTGCTGTGGAAGCACTTTACAATGATAGTTGCATCACATGAAGTATTGTCCTTTCGGTTTTTAGGGGTGTTTGTAACAATATTAAACCCTTATTGTACAAGTAAACAGAACGATTTCCCATCATCTATATTCCTTGACATCACCTCGATGTTCCCTGTTTGAAAAGGTTTCATTGATTTGGTGGTCCTCCATTATAGATAACCTGCTACTATTCCTTCTGCTTATTTATAATTATTTTTGGCGGTGGAGGTGGGGTGAGAATACGATTTTTATCAAAGACTCAGTTGCTGCTTTCACTTTGCGTAGCCAAGAAACACAACCTTTTGGGCTCTGTAGATTAATTGGGGGGATTGTTTACTAACACATTACCTATTGAAGCTTATTCCCTCCTCTAACCTGACCCTGCCTAATTTTGCAAGGAAATTTACTATTAAATTAAGAGAGGGGGGGGGGGGTGGGGGGTGGGATTACAATATTCTTTGATGGTAATTGTTGAAAAGAAGCTGCAAGGAAGTTGCGACCATGGAAGGTTCAGAGGGCTGTGAAAAAATAATTGGAAAATTTCAGTGGTGGAGACGTTACTAAATCTTATAATTCCAGTGCAGAGCTATGGACTCTGGGGAAGGAAATGGATGTCCACATGAGTGCTGGTTACTTTTCCTTCTACGTTTTTCTTTGGGATGAATAATTATGTCTTTTCCATGGCTATCAGTTCAAAATACAGCTAGTTAGTTTGCGATTTTTTACCATTTTTTTCAACAAGTTTGTCAGAATCCCAGTCAGGAACTACTCTTTGATTTTATTAGGGGCTTGATTCTGTTGGTTCATATGTTAGGTATTCAATTCTCACTGCCTTCTCTTTTTGATTGAAAGTTTTTAACAGTAATATGACAGCTCCCTGTGGTATCTCAACGGGATTATGTTTTACATAGCAAAGTGGTTTTAATTTATAGGGTTTGAGGGATGCCTTAGTGGTTCCAGTACCTCTTGTGTTGCCTGGGCAGTGGGCACTGGGGTCATACCTCACCGATTCCCCTTACCCTATTCACACAAAAGAAAAGGATTTAGTTTATGGCTGGCCAAAAAAAAGGGTAAATTACACTACCCTCCTTAGAGGGTTATCAAAATGACACCCCCAAACATTTCAAGAAATGACACTCCCCCCTTCCTCCCATGAGGTATTGAGGTTTGCATAAATGCAACAGTTAAGTCCATGCTCTCTCAAAATGTGATTACACTAATGGCATATTCCTTGAAAAAAAAGATACGTACTAAAACTATGGGAGAAATGACACTCCTCACCTAAGGTGATTTGGAAAAATATCCTTCATTTTCTTATGTGGGTCATATGGAGGGAAAGGAATTCACGTACCTTTGAAGGGATTGGAAGATCGATTCATGAGTTGAAGCTTCTATCTTTCAGACTTTGTGTGATTGGGAAAATGTTTCGGGTGTTTTTACTTTCATTTCTTTACCTGACATGATGATTTTTGTACTTTCATTATTACTTAGTTTTTTCTTTGCACACTGCCTGTGTGCTTTATTTCCTTTGTATTTTCTTACATCTTTTTTCAATCAAGTTTATTACTTTTAAAAAAAAGATATATATAAATTAATAGGAATCTTCCTCCTTTATGTTTGATGTGGGCTATATGGAGAATATTGAGGGAGAGAAATTGGTGTACTTTTAAAGATCTGGAGTCCATGTCAACTTAATGCAAGCATACTTTATTAGTCCTCTTTATGAATGGTCTTTTGTATCGGGTCTCACAGATAGTAACCCTATTTATTTCTTCACAGACTCGATCCATAGGTGGATATTTTTCCCTTTGTAATATTTTAAGCTACTTCGTGTCTATTTTCACAAGGTAGTCTTGTCTCTATAAAATTATTTTTACCTATATAAAAAAGTGGAAGATTTGTTTGTGAGAACTTAGCTGTTGTATTTGTATAACCTCAAGGGGGAAAGTGTCATTTCATGAATTTTTTTTTGGGAATGGGGGTGTCATTTCGTAAAACTTCAAGGGTACTTGGTGTTATTCACCTAAAAGAAGAGGTTTTAGTTTACCTTTTCCCTGTGACTATCTTCATATATTTTGCTGGAGGTTATTTTTGGGTGAATGAAGCAACAAGTGGAGGCTTTTTCTTTGGTGGCTTGTTCTATAACATTATTTCTGTAGAAGTATTTCAAAGTTGCATAAGAAAAATTCAATGGCTCAAACACTGTTAAGCTAAGCCCCCTTTTGTCCTTACTATTAATTGCTGTCTTATAAGAATGCAGGATTATAGTCATTAGCTTTCAAGCTTGCTTGATTATGTTTATATCAAGTTAGGTATGTAATTTGGTCAGTATTTAGCTTCAATGGTAATGTTATCTTGTTTTCAGAATGCCTACTTTTACAAAAGCCGTACGGTCTTGAACAAAGCACGAGAGCTTGCTGCTATCAAAGATATTACGGCTCTGGGGGAACTTTCGCATTCAGAGGTTTGTTCAATTAGTGTTTTTCCTATGTCAAGAACATCACCTGAAGTCAATTTTTCCTTGCACTTTGATCTCTTACTTTGATATATTCTTGTTTAGGTTGAAAACTTTATGTCCCTCTGGAGCAGTGACAAGGCTCTTAGGGATGACTATGAGAAAAGAATTTTGCCATCATTAGATAGTCGACAATTGAGTAGGGATGGACGGATGAGGAACCCAGATGAGAAGCCATTGGTAGTAGTGGAAGAACCTACATTATCAGAAACAGAGAAAGTGGCAAAACCCAGTGTGAAACAAGTAAAGGAAGATTCAAAACCTCCTGTACAGGGCACTTTGCCTGCCCAAAAGGCTCAGAAGGAAGCTAAAACTAAAGCAGAAGATTTGAAATCCACCTTGGAGCATATTGAAGTAGAAGACAAGGAGATCTTTGGGTTAGAAAAGCCACAAAAGGACTCTCCTGCCAAGGACAATGAAGTTGATGAAGCAAAGCTGAAGGAGATGAAAAGAGAAGAGGAAATTGCAAAAGCTAAAGAGGCCATGGAAAGGAAGAGGAAGAAGCAGGAGAAAGCTGCAGCCAAAGCAGCTATAAGAGTTCAAAAGGAAGCTGAAAAGAAGCTAAAGGAAATTATTAATTTCTATAATTTCATCATTACTGTTTGCTATTTTCTGTTTAGTGTAGAGCTTAAAAGTGACATTTTTTCCATTTAATCTATCTCAGGAGCGTGAAAAGAAAGCAAAGAAGAAGGCTTCTGCATCTGCACCAGGTTCCGATCCTGAAGAACCAGCAGAAGCAGGGTCAGAGGATGCAGAACCAGAGAAGATTGATGAAAATGTTGAAGCTTCAGTTCCAGCAAAGGAGGTTCAAATGGAGAAGGTCAATAAGGTGAAGGGTATCAGAAACAGGAATAGATCAAAAGGCTCAGATTCAGTTCCAAAAGTTCTTCTGAAACGGAAAAAGTCGACTAACTACTGGTTATGGGCTGCTCCTGCTGCTGTGTTGGTTCTGCTGTTACTAGTGCTTGGATACACCTATCTTCTCTAAAAAGTGAGTTAGAACTAAATAGAAAGAGTTATGAACCAGTTTTCCTGCTTCAGGGTGTGAGTGGCTAGGTTTGTAGTACTTAAAATTAAGTTATTTCTGTTCGTTACATCCCCTAAAAGGATGGACTCAAAATCATAATGTTGTTGGTAGCTCAGTCAGAGGGAAAAGCTACATATATTTAGTTTGGACTGGATATACTTGCAAATTTTGAATTTTTTTTTTTTGAATTTCATAAATGTTATCTGAATCCATAAACTTGCTGATCAATTTTGTTGAGACAGGTGAAAATTTGATTAGATGATGAATTATGGATTAGATGCAGTGAAATCATAATAAGTACAGTATTATTTGGATGGTCTATTTGGGTTTTATAACGGGGGTAATCTTGATACAAGAGTGCATATGCCTTTACCCAAGTTTTTAGTGTTTTTGCTTGTCATACACTCATGGGATAAGGGATTGGGATTTGCATGTCTGTTTGCTTTAAAAATTGGGTTTTGGACATGGGATTGGGATTTGAACCTCATCATTTTTTGTTAGAAGCAGGCTTGTACGTTTTTACTTGACAACTAATGAGTTTGTGAGGGTCAGACATCTACACTTGCACTTAACAGCTTACGAGTATCTGGTGTCCGGACTTGGGACCCATTTCTTTATCAGTTGAATTGGTTAGGTTGGGCATTCATAGGTGATCCCAGCATTTTGGAACTATTATTTGACAAACTTGTTTATTGGACGGCATTTCTTTGGAAAAATCTAATGCCTTGTTCTATTTTATCCAACATCAAGAAACTGATGATTTGTTTGTAAAATGGTCAACTCCTCACCATAGTGGGTGGGGGTCAACTGTCAAGTGGTATTGGGTGTACTTCTAATTGGTTTGGGGCTCTGAGGTCTTAAATTTGAATCTCACAATGGAAAGTGCAAAGGAAAAATTTCATGCCCTTGGCTCAATGCCCACTAGTATTGTCATGCCTACTTAGTATTCCAGTAGTGTCAACTTAGTATTCCAGTAGCGTCTTATCCATTGAATCATAGGCCATGACAATACTAGTGGGCATTGAGCCAAGGGCATGAAAATTTTCCCATGCACACTTTCCATTGAGCCAATGCCCATTTGATAGTTACCTTGATACATGGAATAGAACTATCTTGTTATTTATTTTTTGATAGTTACCTTCTTTTTCCTTGTGGTTTTCTTGTCAGGCATTTACTTCCCTCCATATACTCTTTTCTTTGAATTCTCATTTGAGTTTTGTGTGTTTACAAGTCGCGAGCTTTAAGATTGAACAGTTTTTTTTTTTCTTGAATTCTTTCATAACAGGTGTTGTTGGCAATTATAATATCAACAGATTCTATTAAATTAGCAGAAATATCTCATAAAGTAAATCACAAAGGAAGGATAATATCACAATGTAAAACACATTGTAGTTTTATATTTTTCAAAGAATACCATAAGAGTAGTTTATGTAATGTATTTATATATATATATATATATATATATATATATATATATATATATATATATATATATATATATATATTCTTTAGGGGTTTTGAAATATTATTCGTGTGATTGATTTATGCCCAACAAATCATATCGGTAAAAATGAAGAAGGGTAAATTACATCTCTCATTGAGGTTTGGAAGAATGATACTTTATCCCAAATTTTAAGGGTGTGTTTGGTTAGAAGTGGAATAGGGAGGATAGAAAACAAAGGAGAGAAAATGAGTTTGTGTGTTGTTTGGTAAGAAGAGAAAAGATGAAATTTTGTTGTTATGGCCCAGACATATTCTCTCCTACCCTACCAAAAATTAATCTCTTCAAATTGGAGAAAAAACAAGAGTGAAAACTCTTTTTTGCACAATGACAAATTCTCAAGAACCTTACCTACCCCCATCCATTCCCCACACAGTCTAGTGTCTACGCCTTTATGTCTTCCTTGTTTTGTTTGTATCTCTTCTTCACCTCTTCTGTCAACGGTAATTCATCTTCTTCTCTTTTTTCTTTGTTTTTGATACTATCTCTATTTTCCTGATTTTTTTGTTGCCCAGTTTTAGTTTTTTTTTTTGGTTGTTTCCACTTAGTAACATGTCCAGATTTATATATGAAACTCAAGTGGGAGAGCCGTGTTATGGGTGACCTTATTGCACGGTTCAGAGAGCACTTGTGTATGTGATGCAAATTCAACGTGTACGAAAAAGCTGCTGTAAAGTTTCGTTATTCGTTTCATTGTCGACCATATCAATGTTTTTACGATGGCCCAAGAACACGCTCATTCTTCAGCTATAGAGAGATTTTTCCATCACGCTCATTCTTTAGTTGTAGAGAGACTTTTGAATTGCGAGCTTAATATATACGAGTGTTATTCCATGAAATATATGCGAGCTTAATTTATACAGAAAATCAATACACAAGTACTTGTGTATTGATTAGGTTTAGGACTAGCCATTGTTACCTCCACTTATGAATTGGAGAGTTTGGGCCCACATGTGAGAAGGGGTTGAATTATGTGAAAATTATTAAACTCACCATTTTTTTTAACAATTTAAGTTTTTTTTTTTTTTTTTTTTTTATGAGAAATAATCTTCATTGAAACTGAAATTGGAGTACAACAAAGCAAGTTAGGATTTACATAGCTCTAGGAGCAGTCAAGTTAAATAAGGTGCTGAACCATCGGGGGGGCCACACCCTTTCCAAACTTGATTAGTTCCATTACATTTGGCATACTGAGCAAGGGTATGAGCTACTTTGTTGTATTTCCTTTTCAAGTGACAAATCTTTCAGCTTCTAAAGGACTCAAGGAGTGTACAAATGCGTTGATATAAATGGCCTAAGCTGGCATTGGTTTCCTTTGCGTGGATGTCTTGGACTACTGTGAGAGCATTTGATTCAAAGATAACCTGAGTGGGCTCCATTTCCTTGGCTAGGAGAATTCCATTTTCACGAGCAATGATTTCTGTTTCCAGACTTGTAAATTGCCTTGGAAGGAGCTTACAGAGTGCTGCTATAGGCTCTCCCTTGCTGTTCCTTATCACCACTCCTACCCTAGAGGATCGACCATCTCCTGATGCAGCTCCATCCACATTAACTTTGTACATTCCCGTGGGTGGAGCTTCAGAAATCTGGGACTGATTACATAATGCAGCAGCTTCTGATCTGGTTGCTTTAGCAAAAAACCAGACCTGGTCAGGGGAGTAGCAAGCATCCTTAAAAGCCTTTTGGTTCCGATTATACCATAAAGCCCAAGATGTAACAAAGAAAATTTCAAGATCATGAGCAGCTCCATTATTCAGTATTTGCAGGGCAAGATCAGTGAAATTATGATGACTCGCTGTCAAGTTTATAGGACATCCTTCCCATTTGTTCCAGATTTGTTTAGCTAGTTCACATTGAAGGAAAATATGGGAGATGGATTCTGTTTCTTGGTCACAGATAGGGCACTTGGGGTTAATGTTCACCCCTCTTTTGCTAAGATTCAGTCTGGTTGGGAGTCCATTCATGCAGGCTCGCCATGCAAAGATTCTGATTTTTGCTGGAATCTTTAGATGCCACCCTTATTCTTGAGAAGCTTCCGGAATATTTCAATTTAAATGCAGAAAATTCTGGCACACTTGTAGATGGTATTACTAGGCTTCTTGTTAATCAGTTTCGGTGGCTTGATTTCGTTGTTGATTCCGATGCCTACGCTAACAAATTGATGCAAGTCCCTTCTACTTGCCCTCCAAATTTAAAGAAAGAGATCATTGTATCATTGCCAGAGATTGTTAGAGATCAAAACTATAAGACTCTGGTTGAACCTAAATTTGGATGAACAGTTGCAAGAACAGATTTTCTTTTCATTCTCTTTTTTGCCGAGAAAAAAGTTGGGAAACAAATTTTCAACTATTTTGAATCCTACATTCAATGTTGTTTAGGTTCCCAAGACAACTTGCCACATAGTTGAATTGAGCTTAATGAACTGAAGGTTTCTGTTTTTTCGCGTCCCAAAAATAGTAAGTACAAGATTCACAAAATTAATTTCTCTTGTTTGCTTTAAATTTACAGCCACCAAAGAGTGCATCAGGGATTGTTTGGTTGCCAATGAAATATGGAGTCTTAAACTTTTGTTCTTTGGTATTGGAAAAACAAGAAAATTCACACAGTTGAGTTGGATGTGACTGCTTTTCATTTAGTTGATTATTTCATTTCATGATAATATGCCATAAAGATCGACTGGGACTCAGTGTGATTTGCACTATCCTTATAATCAGCAGTCAAATACTCAAATATGGGTGAAACTACCATATTGTTTTCAATAGCTCTATCTAAATAGTTGTTTCTTTCCCCCCAAGGTCATCAACATTGCATAATGATGTGTCAGAACAATTGATGTGGAGCACATGCCGTATCTGCTGCTATCAGCGACACCAGCAAATGTTTGGAGAATAATCTCGCAGATTTGTGAGCGGTTATAATTTGTTGGTGTATCGAATATTTCTCATGCATCACAACACAGTAAAATCAAAGGAAAGGTGTTGTCACTTATAGACAACACAGAGGCTTCAATTCTTGATGCCCTATGATCAATAGGAATGTATGGCCTTTGCTCTGTTGTAATCTGGAGAATCTTTTACACATTTTATAAGATTTTTCTATTTGTTGCTATGCTATCCACAGTTACTCTGTCAGGAGATTCTGAGTCAACTGAACTTCCTTGAGAAACCTCAGGATCACAAAGTCATTGACGTATGGCTGCTTATGCTCATTTATAGTAATGGCGAGTCCCTGCAGAAGAGCATTGTAAAGATGTTCAAGAAAAAAATTATTGAAGATTGCATTCAGAAAGTTATGCTTGATCAGTACATTTGTGGAAACAAGGATTTGGTGAAGGTATCTATAACAATTATTTGGAATCATTTAACTTTGATCTTACAGGTTTTGTTATGCTATCTGTCTCATTGATTTTCATTAGAATTATTTCCCACTGTTTTGTTTCGTTGTCTGAGTAACTGTAGGCTTGCAAAGAACAAAAAGCAAGGGAGTTTGGAATTCACATGTATACTTGTCTGTTTGAAGAGTTCATAGATATTTACTCAAGACAGGAAGTAAGCAGTTTCAAAATAATCTAGTTTGTTAAATGATGAAAAACATGTATGTTGGGAAATCTTTGTGGTGGTTTCTTTGCAGGTTCTAGGCGCATGAGTTACTCATTTTGGATCAGGCGTTACTTTTGAAGTTCAGTCTGCTTTGGAACTATGACTCTGCTGGCCTCCTCCAAATATGCACAAGATTTGATTCCTCTTTCTTCTCATATAACTGGTGCCTTGTTTGTTCTAGATTCATGTGCATTTTCTGAAGTCATTTGTTTCCAAGATTTCTTGATGTGTTCTTTGTTCCGAAACTCAGGTATTTTGGATTACTTGGATGGATATAGTGTTGAAAATCTGTACAAGGTATTTTATAGTATTGTGGGCATTCTTATATAAGTGGTTCTACATGACATTGTTTCACTGGCTTTCCTGTTTGTGCAGGTTAATGAGGCTTTTAGCCATTTGGCACTGTCAGCTTGATCAAGTGCAGATTCATATGGATCTTCCATTGCAAATAAACTATTGATGATAGTAAGGAAGCAGGTACTGTAAAAGTCTTTTTGGTATATAATGTATACATTAATTTTTTGATAAACTTTGATGAGTTTTGGAATCTTTGTTTTGGTTGTATTCATTGTCTTTATACTGTTACTGTTACTTGTGAAGCAATTTGATTTGTTCTGCCCCTCCAACTGAGTAGGTAAGCAATCTAGATCCGAGGTACAAGAAGATGGGCCTAATTGGAACTCTACATATAATTTCCTGCTTTGGAGATGCAAATAGAGTTTGCCGTGCATCTGCATCTCAGGTTGGACCTAGTAGTAATTCAATTAGAGATCTTCCATGGGTGATGGCGCCTGGTGTTAATGGATTAGTTTGTTGCTCAGTGTTCTATGAATTTTGTTATGATTATTATAATGTAGAGAGTGTTTGCATTCAAATGTATGTTGTTTTCATTGCTAAAATATTTCACTGAGCTGATGATATTTAAATTTTCTTGTTTGTGAATGATTTCTTTGAGATGCAATCAGCATTAATTTCTTAGGTTTTGTCATGTTCTGTATCTTACGAATATATTCTAGATTGTGCATTCACCATTCCTGAACATCATTACGCACAGAAGTCAAACTGAGAAAGAGGCTTTGGAACTCTTAAAAACATCTCTGGACTCTTGCAAACAGTCGTCCTTACCTTTGATTTTATTTAATGATGAATTGACTGTAATGTTAGATAACTGAACTCTTCATCCATCAATTATGGAATGGTAAGTTTAAGTTTAACAACCTGATACTGGTACTTTAATACTACATAGCAATATGGAAAAATAAACTTGTAATTATGTCTTACTTTTTAAAACTTGTCTGTATGTTGTAGGGTTGGGAAACATTTAGGAGAGTTTGAATCTGTTTTCTTGTCTGATATTGAAGGTGCAAAATTTCCTTTTAAGGAAACAGGAACCATAATTTGGTTTAGAAGGTGAGTTTTGTAATGTGATGCAGTGTGAAATCCTGTTTAACCTGTAAAAAATTTATGCTGGGCTACCTATTAAAGTATCTTTGTGCAGGTGAATTGTTGATGAACTTGGATGGTGATACATCTCCTGTTTGTTTGAACATTTTGCCATTGTCTTCCTCTTCGATGCAGTAATATTTTTGCCATATTCTCCCATATTGTACTAGTCAAAACTTGTCTAAATGACTGAATGTAGTTGAAATATTTTTGAATGCTGGTCATCTTCTTTACATATTCTTCCTGCTAACTTCCTTATACTATCCACTGTAACTCTGTAAGGCATGCTCCTTTTGGAAGTGAGAAGAGTAATACTCAATGGGATAAATAATATATCAATCATCAGATTGAGAGGTTGACAAATCAAGGATCCCTTTGAGGAATTGACGCATTTCTTGGCTTCCCTTTGCACCTTCCTTCCTCAAAGGTTAGAACCAAAAAATGATTTTTTTTTTTTTTTAATATACTCTTCTTCAGAGATTCAATTTCTTTTGTCTTGATCAAGGATTCAAATATCGTATAGTTCATAAAAGTTTAGGGAAGGGTTTAAAAGCCTAAAAATGATTGGATGAAGCCTTTGAAGCTATCCTTGTAGTCTTGAATTTTCATCTTTCTTTTTTATACCTTAACAAAATTTATTTGTTAAAGGAATAAGACTTGCCAAATTGAAACTTTTGTTTTACATAAAATCGCCTATACAAGAAGTAGAGCGTGTGCCAGGTATCATCAGTTCATCACTAGGGTAGTAACTTTAACCCAGGAAAAAGCACACCCTTGATGATAATGTCAAAGGCTTGTAATTGCTGGCTAGGGTGACAGACCTTGAAAAATCTAGGTACTATGTAAAGCAGAGTTTTTATTTATTTAATTTTTTTTAAAGAATTATTTTTAATATAAACAACAACAACAACAACTACAACAAAAATAAAGCCTAAGTCCAGAATATTTTGGGATTTGGCAATGGATTCTTCACAAATTAATAAAGGTCAACTACTTGTATTCTTATTTGTCATTTTATTCTATTTAAAGTCGTACTCTCTATTACTTTTATAATTGACATGTCATTTTTTACTATTTTTAGACAATTTTTGGTTTCCCTTACTTTTTTTTGTTCCCTCAACTTGAAAGAATTATTTTTAATATAGCTTTATATATTTTCCAAAAAAAGAAGATTATGGAAGTACCTTTTCATGCTTGAAAAGTTAATATTGCAAGTGAAGGCTGCGTAAATGCTTTGGAACAAATCCAATTGCCAACTTTTAGAATTAACTTTCTGCCAGTACTAGAAAGGGCCCTTATATATATTACTCAATATACTAGAAAGAATAGATGTAGTGATGAATAAAATATTGAATATTGAGGTATTTTGGCCTTCTTTCTTTTCTCATTTCATTTCTCTTTGGTATTTTGTTACTATTTGTTCACAAAGGACTAAATGAGTGTATTTTAAAATTTTTGAATTTGAAAAAGAAATTTTTAAACTCAAGAGCTAAAATAGACGCTGAACCAAAATCTAGAGACCAAATGTATATTTTTGCGATTTATTTATTTATTTCTTGTTCTTGGACTTTGGCAATCAAAGTTTTAGAAAAAGTTTGAGTGGCTTTGGCAGAGTGAAAAAGGGTATTGTTTGAGCTGTTCAATTGTGCTTTAATAAATTTAGACAGACAATAGCAGGCAACTTCATCATTCTCTTTTGAAGAGCTTCTGTTGCTTTTTTTTTTTTTTTTGGGGGTGTTATTAGTTATGATTGTTCTCTACATTAGAACCTTTCATTCCTTTACTATCATTTTTTAATAATTGATGAGGATTGGTCAATTACTTAAGTTCATGTAATCTTCTATAACTTGATCCAAATTAATTTATTCACAAAAAAGAAAAAGCAAGAAGAATTTTTTTATATTAATTTCATTATATGAGGGAATTCTTCCTTGCTAGTAGAACTTTGAATTTGACCTCAATTTTATAAATTTAATGCTCCCAATCTGCATATGAAATTGTTATTTTTAAATTTTAGGTTCATTAGATTAGGATTTATATCTGAGCTCAAAAGAAAAAAAAAATACCAATAGTTAATGCGAGTTAACTCTTAAAAAAATAAAAAGAAATTTCACAACCCACATGCAGCTAAAAAGGAACAAATGCAATACTTTTCAATTAATAATTGAAGGAAAAATTAAAACACCACACAAAATTTTTATAAATATAATTAGAGTAATTTACTGAATTTTTTTTCTTCATATTGTATATAATGAAACAAATGACAATGAAGTATATCATGTGGCAACATTCCAAGGGTTATGTGATTGACGGAAGAAAAAAAAAATTTGTTAAAAATTTTAAGCTATGATATGAGATCTAATATATATAAAAAAATAAAAATATATATTAACTTCCCATCTGTTATATGAATTATACTTATATTTATATCTAAAATGTTCAATGAATTTTATTTTGTGTAAATATATTTCAAAATTTAACAAAATATATCATATATATACCTTACCATGACATTAACCTAATTTTAATTAAATTTGATTTTATCTTTTCTAAATAATTCTAATTAAATTAGGTAAATTATTTTATACCATTTTTTATTTTTATTTTTTTTATTAATTAGTAATCATACATAAATATATTTTGTGAGACTTTTCTATTTATTTGAAAAACGAAAACTGAAGGTCTGTTTCATAAGAGAATTTAAATATGGTTTTTTTTTTTGTAAACCATAAAATGGTGGGTTTTACACTTGAATCTGTTGTTTTGTTGAATTTCTTTAAATATCGTTTTTAGAAAATTGTATCATATTTTCCTTGTTCATACAATGTTTGAGAGGATGATTTCAAGATACATAAAATATTTTTAATGGTAGTTGTAAATAAATTGAAAACATTTTTCCAACCTCTTGTATCTCTTAATCAAGGTGCTTATCTTTATCACCAAAAAAAAAAAAAAATCTCATCATTGAATTTTTTTTTTTTTGAGAAGAAAAACTAAGTTTTCATTAATAAAAATCAGCTGCAAGTACATTATTAAGTTGTGTTGGAACATTCTCTCTCCACACTACCAAACTACTAGCATGTTTTGTATGTCTAGCAAAGTTATGAGCTGTTTAGTTCCTTTGCCTATGAACATGTAAAAAACTAATACTTTGAACAGCCTTTGTAAGAATTTTGTTGTCTGAAATGATATGCCCAAAGGACACAAAAGACTAATCTTCTTTAGAGTAGCAATGATCACCTCAGAGTCTCCCTCTAAAATAATGGATGATAGATCCAATTCTCTAGCAAAACAATGGCCCTCCTAGCTGCAAACGCCTCAGCCTTAGCAACAGAAATAGGGAGAGCAATTTTCTCTGCCAAAAATGCAATGTCCAACCCAGCACTATCACGGATAATAGCCCTTAAACCTGCCTCCTCCGACTCCTTAAATAAAGCTCCATCAAAATCAATTTTGAGGGAGGAAGTCGAGGGTGGAGACCTAGTAGCAACCTGAACGAGAGAGGATCTAGTAGCTTGAGAAGTAGCAGGTTGAACGCAATGGAAACCCTGAAGAACTTGGTTGGCTTGAAAGAGAACCCGATCCAAGGGAAGAGGTTTTGTTACTTTTTCATTATTAAAAAACAAAAGGTACATGAGCTCTATTCCCTTATTATTATCAAAAAATATACATACATACATATATACATACATACATACATATATATATATATATATATATATATATATGGTAATTTAAAAAAAAAAAAAACAAACTCAAAAATAGAAATAGTCTCTCAAACTCGAAATAGTCTCTCAAACTCTATTTTTTTTTTAGTATTTTGAAAATTATTCTTAAAAAGTTAAAAGTGGGAGCCAAACATGTATAATGTAAAATTATAATTTGAATACTAGCTTCAATTTCAATATTTTGAAAATTATTTTCATATTGTTTTGAAAAAAAAAACAAAAATCCTCCTACCAAACAGAGAGAGAGAGAAGACAACATTGGAGGTGAAAGAATTTAATGACTTTTTGTATATTTTTAAAAGAAAATTTAATGACTTAACGACATGATGCTAGTCTTTTTTTAACCATTAAATCTAATGAAAATCAATAGTTAAAAATGCGTAACTCTTATAAAGTTATATCAGATATAACTTAAACCTATCTCATATATAAAAATGCTCATACACCCCTTGAACTTTAAAGTAATGACCATTACACCTCCTAAACTTTTGTTTTGGCCAATTTACTCCATGATCTTTACAAATGTGCCAAATTAGTACTTTTGTTAAGAAAACTAACAGACTTCTCATGTGAAGGTAAAAATAGAAGAGAGAGAAACCTTCATTTACTGATAAACCTCATGAAGGATCATAGTCAGAAAATTAATCCAATCAGAGTGTATCCGCTTTGATACCACTTGTTAGGAAATTTAGACCCCAGTTGATATAATTAACAAGTTTTAAACCCAAGTTGTTAATTAGATTTATTATGAATAAACCTTATTAAAACAAACAAATATCAATATTATGTCAATATCATGCACAACGGAAAAATAAATAAGACAATATATAATGACCTAGAAAAACCAATGAAACAAACTAGTTTCACAGAAAAAAGATGAGGGGAAACCTTCTCGAAAAGCAATTCACTATAGTAAAGAGAAGTTTCAAATCTAGTACAAAATCTTTGTCCCTAAACTCTACAATCCCCGTAGATGAACTTACACCAGAAACCTTCTACTGCTTCAAAACCTCTGAACTCTTCAATATATGAACATCACTCTTTTGCATGGATCCTAGTACGTGACTAACCAATGCTGCACGGCTTCTAGTACGTGACTAACCAATGCTGCACGGCTTCTAGTACGTGACTAACTCACAAACTTAAAGAAGATGTTGGCTACAAAGTTCTTCACTTTATCAACAATGAAGATTAAGAAGCATTTGGTTACAAAACCCAACGGTGTACAAACACAGCAGCTTCTTTAAGAGAAAGATGAATTAAGGCAAATTCTGTCTCCGGTCACAATTTGCATGAACAAAATTTTACTTCACACTCGCGCTACCTTTGACGACTCTTAAAATAGTCCTTATATATATTTAGTATTGTGAGAAAAGAAAGCCTAAACATGTACACACAAATTAGAGTGAAATCTAATCTGAAAAGCTGATTTTCATAAATCTCGATAAGCGTCTGTTTGGTAGGAGTATTTTAACTAACAAATCTTATTAGATAAATGAGCACTCAAATCTTATCAGTAAAATGAAGAATATGGTAACTATTTTAAAAAATAAGGGTATATTCTATTCACACTTCAAATCCAAAACTTTTCAAAACTAATCAATTTGGTTCTTTAAAGTCAGTTTAGTCCTTAAAACAGTTGAGAAAAAATAACTAACTATTTAGAGACTAAATTGGCTTTGGGACCAAATTGACTAGTTTTGAAAAATTTTAAATTTTGTCCACATCAACCCAAATTTCAGGGTATGTTAGTGGAATTTACCCAAATAATAATAATATGAATATGCAGATAAATGATAAGAATTTTTTTATATTTAAAAAAGGTAAAATTGAAGCGCTAAAACGTGGAGCTCAAGTCATTTTTAAAACTAGTTTCCTTGAAAACACAAAATTGAGAAAAGCCTCCAAATTCACAACATTTCTGATTCAGGGCAGGAGCTAGCCCCTATAGAAATTAGCCACTGCAAATTGAAAGAAATCAAAGAGAAAGAAAGAAAGAAAGAAAGCCATGTTGCGTTGCATCATATACCCCATAAGAAACCAGAGAAACCCAATTATTCATGAAGTTTTTCACTCCAATGGAATTAGAATTAAAACCCTACAGCTCTTAAACCCTTCCAAAACCTTAACAACTTTATCAAACCCAAATGTTCTCACCTCATCAAACCCTGATGTTGTTCACAATGATGATCAAATGGGTCTTCTTGGTCCCACAGAGCTCTGCAATCAAACCCCAAGTGCAGCAATCTTAAACCCTGCTAAAACCCTAAAAACTTCATCAAACCCGGATGTTCACAGTGATGATCAAATGGGTCTTCTTCGTCCCCCAGAGCTCTATAACCAAACCCCAACCCCCCAACCAGAACCTAAGACTGGTGACCCATTCATGGACCTCATGGTTGCCGATTACAACAAAGCCTATCACCAAACACCCCCAAAGGGCTACACTGAGAACCTCTCACCCACCTTCCTCTCCTCTGGCAATCCTTGCCTCGATTTTTTCTTCCATGTCGTGCCCGATACGCCGCCTGAGACCTTGAAACAGAGACTTGAACTGGCCTGGACACACAATCCCCTCACCACCCTTAAGCTCATCTGTAATCTCCGAGGAGTACGTGGCACCGGCAAGTCTGACAAAGAAGGTTTCTACACAGCTGCGCTTTTTCTCCACATGAACCACCCTAAAACCCTAGTGCACAACCTGGAGTCTTTTGCTAGTTTCGGCTACTTCAAAGACTTGCCAGAGATTCTTTACCGTCTTCTACAAGGCCCTGATATTCGTAAGAAGCAAAAGGACGAGCATGTTCGTAACAAAAAATACTATATGAAGACAACTTTTGACACCAAGGAAATTGCGCAGGGGCTGAGGGAAAGGAAGCGCTTGGCTATGGCTAACAAAGCCCTTGAGAGATATAATCTTGACATGGATTTTCGTTCATTGCACAACAGCGTATCAGACTTGTTTGCCAAGTATTTAAAGGCAGACATGGAGTTCCTAAACTCAGGGCAGTTGAGCAAGATCAGTCTTGCAGCCAAGTGGTGCCCTTCAATTGATTGCTCGTTTGACAGGTCTCTCTTGCTTTGCGAGAGTATTGCGCGGAGGGTTTTCCCCGTGGAGTCGTACTCGGAATACCAAGGTGTTGAAGAGGCACATTATGCATATAGGGTGCGTGACAGGTTAAGGAAGGAAGTTTTGGTACCACTTAGGAAGGTGTTGGAGTTGCCTGAGTTGTACATGAGTGACAAACGTTGGAATGAGCTTCCATACAATAGAGTTGCTTCGGTGGCCATGAGGCTTTACATGAAAAGGTTCTTTAAGCATGATGAAGAGCGATTTAAGAAGTATTTAGAAGACGTTAAATGTAGGGAATCAACAATCTCTGCGGGAGCATTGCTTCCCCATGAGATCATTCAGTCTGCGATAAAGGGAACAGAAGCTGAGGCTGAAGTTGCAGACCTTCAGTGGAAGAGGATGGTGGAGGATTTGTCAAAGGAAGGCAAGTTGAGGAACTGCCTCGCCGTTTGTGATGTCTCTGGGAGCATGTGGGGCACCCCTTTCAACGTGTCTGTTGCATTGGGGTTATTGGTTTCGGAACTGAGTGAAGAGCCGTGGAAAGGCAAGGTTATTACGTTTAGTGAGAAACCTCAGCTTCATATAATTAAAGGCGATGATCTTAAATCGAAGATGAGGTTTTCGGAGGAGGTAAACTTTATGAACACCGATTTTCAGAAGGTGTTTGATCATATATTGCAAGTGGCTGTGGATGGGAACTTGAAGGAGGACCAGATGATTAAGAGGGTGTTTGCGTTTAGTGACATGGAGTTTGATAGAGCTTCGATGAATGATTGGGAGACCGACTATGAAGTGATACAAAGGAAGTTTAGGGAGAAAGGATATGGGTCTGTGGTGCCAGAAATTGTGTTTTGGAATCTAAGGGACTCTCAGGCCACGCCGGTGGTTTCCACGCAGAAGGGGGTGACAATGGTGAGCGGGTTTTCAAAGAATATGATGAAGTTTTTCTTGAATAATGATGGGGAAATCTTGTACGCTGAGTTTATAATGGAAATGGCCATCTCTGGTGAGGAGTATCAGAAACTTGCTGTGCTGGATTGATTACCTTTGCGTAGTATCGAGTAAGTTTTATTTTTGAGGTAAAAATTAATTAGAGTTTCTTAGCTATACTACATTAGATTTCTCAATTAAATTTAAATATATAATTGTATAAAATTTAATTTTCTGTGGAAAAGATAATACTATTTCTACTTAATCGATCAATACAACTATGTACTTATATTTAATTGGGAGAGATAAGAAACTACACATAGAGAATTGTACCAAAATTGTGTCCTTTGTGGTTTTCTTGACTTGAGCAATGCTTTGGTATTTTTGTCTTTTTTTGCAATTTGTCTCAAAACCAAAAAGAAAAAAAAAAAAAACTGTGCATTTATGTTATTGGGTTTGATTATCAAAACAAAAGAAACAAAACTGAAAATTTAGGATATATAATATATGTGAGACCAGAGAAATTAGGGTTCATCCCTCTCTTTGGATAATTGAAGATTATGTTGACATATGCAGGAAGTAAGGTAGTAAATCTGTTTTCTATTTCTTTGATGCAGAGCTGCTGCTCCTGCACAACAGTAGAGATATATGTTTTGCTACAAAGCATAGAAATTTCTGTTCCACACACACTTACAGCAGATGATATTCATACTTGATGAGAGTATTCTACAAACAACAAATGATATTTATGTTTTGCTAAAGAGTTATGAGCCAGTTTTCTGCTTCAGAGTATGAGCAGGATTGAAGGAATGAACTCAAAATCATGATGCTGTTGGTAGCTTAGTTAGAGGGAAGAAGCTACATACATTTAGTTGGACTGGATATATTTTCTAATTTTGATTTCTTTTAATGGAATTTTATAATAAATGTTATCGGAATCATATACTTGCTGATCAATTTTATTGAGACAGGTAAAATTTTGATTAGATGTGGTAAAATCATAATCAGCATGTGTTTGAGTCTGATAACTATGGTAAGCTTGATACAGGAGTGTATGTGTATATCCTCTGCTAAGATGCTCAGTGCTTTGTTTATACACACGGGGGAAGGAATTAAAGTAGCCTTTCTGTGTCATTAAAACTTGGGTGTTGGACAATGGATTTGGATTTGGCACTTTGATCGTGTACAAGGGTTTTGGATTTGGATTGGACAAGTGTACTTCCTCGTTCTAGAGGCTTCACTTCCCTTATGGCCTGTTTGGAAGTTTAGAGAGGGAGGAGAGTAGAGGGGAGTAGAGGGGAAGGGAGTAGTGGAGAGGAGAGTAGAGGAGAATGATTACCTTCCACCTTATTTGGATGTTTTTATAATTAGTAAGGGGGAAGGGAGTAATTAGCTCTTCCCCTTATTTTTAACATTGTAATTTTATAAATATAATAAGGGTAAATTAGGTAATTTACTTTATCAATAATTTTATGTGCTCTACTCTCCCTCCAAATCTCTCCAATTTGGGGGAATTAAAAATGAGGGGGTTGGAGGTAGTTGAAACCCCTTCAAACCCCTCCAAACCCCTCCCTCTCCTTCCTTAAAAAACTCTCAAACAAGGTAATTGAATTACTCCCCTTCCTTCTACTCTACTCCCCTCCTTTTTTAAACATCCAAATAGGCCATTAAAGGCATGAAACATATAAGGATTGAATCAACCAAATTGCTCCAAATGACACGAAACCAGATTGAGCCAACTACTTTGCTTCAAGAATATCTTTCAAGAGTATGGGGAGAATATGAGGAGCAGTGGTATGGATTATGGAAGATGATGGTATGGTCTAGAGACCGACGTAGTACAAGAGGTCATTTTTTGCCAAAGTCTTTCTCTCTCTTCAATCCTGCTCAATCCAACAAGTATTTTTCACTATATTCCAACCGTAAATCTTTTTTTTTTTTTTTTGTGGAAAAGTTTCAACAATAAATTTGTGTGTAAGTGATATAATCTAATTACATATTGACAAATATGCCACTTGTATCAAAGTGTGTCTTCGTAAAAGAAGATTATCCCAACTTTTGAAGAAAAATAATAATTACATTATAATTTTCAACTTTTGCATAAAGGCCCTCTTTAGTGATATTTGCAAACACAATATTTTTTACAAAAAAGAGTTGACAAGCATATATTACTTTTCACCGTGCTAATCACTATTTGTATAAAAAGTTTGGTGTCACAACAAAAAGTATAATTTATACCACAATTTGCCTATATGACAAGTTATGATTAGTGAAAAAGTATCTCCACGTCAACCCACCACAAATTGTGCTTTTTATTGTGAAACTAGAACTGCTCGTACCATTAGCATTACCAACGACCAAAAACGAAGGGCCCACAGTAAAGTTTGAAGTGGCAAGATCTGACTGACTGAAGCTAAATTGAATTGGAGTGACAATTTATTCTATTATTCTGCCAACATCGGCCATGGCTACCATTGGCTTCGCAGCACCATGGGTTCTAAGACGTGCAGCTTGTGCTCTAGCTCTTGCTCGCTCTCATCATAGACTTGGCATCAACAACAACAACATCATCAAGCTCTCTCATTACAAAGTCCTCCGCTCCTTTACTCTCACTCATCCTCTCACTTCTCCAGGTGCGCTCTGTGGCTTTGTTGTCCTGTGCTACTCTTTATTAGTATGATTTGTGGTAAAATTATGTGATTTTCGAACACCCATTTGGCTGAATAGTTGAAACACGTAATTTATTCTACATTGCATTGCACATTAGATTTGTGTGAATATTGGTGGCATAGTCTTAAGTTACCATGTATTTTAAATCCTATTTATGCTAATCGTAAAAACAATCATAATTATTGTATTTTCGTTGGAAACACATTTGAAGTTGAAGTATGTTAGTTATCCTCATGAGTTGTAAAACGGTGTTATTGAACAAGGTGAATTGACAAAATGGTAGCATGGTGTTTGATAAAAAGCCTGACTTATAGTTTTTTTTTTTTTTTTTAAACCAAAAAAAAGATTTAATTTTTGTTCAAAATCAGCAAATTCAAGCTGAAACGAGAAAATGAACCGTATATTGTGACAACTGGTTATCTGTTGTAGTTTCTGAATGCTTGAAGCTGCAAGGACTAGCTTGTTTAAAAGCTTGACTCATCTCTGCTTGCCAAGGAGTGCATTTATTGTTTAATGTGCTAAGCCGAAGGTTTAAGTATCAAGCTATATAGAAAAGCCAACCCTGGTAAGCCTTAGTTCAGGACAATACCTACCAACAGAAATTTGTATAAATAAACAATGAGGCAATTAGGAATAAAAAACTTACTGCTTTGATGAAATTCGTCCCTTGTCAGGCCTAGATAGCACTGCCCAGCAAACCACCAAGCACCTTATACACTTTTATGTACTGGGGTAACTTACAAAGAGTTTCTAGCATATCCAGAAATCCATATCAAGGAATATTGCATGTCAAATATTCGGAAGGACCGATAAGTTTATTATAGTTTGCAAAAACCCAGCTTCTCAACAACAATTAAATTAGTGCAAACCTTATCCTATGAACATTTTTATGATTGATGTGTGGCTAAGGCCTCATTGATAACCTGTGTGCTTGAATACTTGCGAGGTGGTAAAATTAGGCAAAACTTTCTTTATTACTTCTGTACTTGGAAAGCTTTCAATTTTGTTCTCTTAGGTTCAATGGTTTTCTAGGTTATAAGTTTGTTTGTTATTTTTTCCTGAATAATGTGATGATTATTTTAACATTTTTGATGCTCTGTGATATAGCTTCAGAAATATGCCACTTAGCACAAGCCATAAAGGGTGAAGAGAAAAGTGCTACTGAAGAAGTGAAACATATTCTTGAAATGGTATTTACCTTTAATAAATACATCATACAATCCCAAGAGCCTTGTAGCTCAATTGGCACCTCCTAGTGTTTCTAATGGAGACGTCTAAGGTTCAAATCCCCTTTCCCCCAACCATCAAATTGTCAAAAGAAAAAAAAAAAAAAAAAAAAAAAAAAACATACAACATCTGCCTTCATTTCCCTTTGAAGGGCATCTGCTTTTATTTTTTATTTTTCTGTTTTTCCTTTTTAATTTTTTGTCTTCTGTAGAAAGGACAATAATGTTAAAAATATATAAATAAAAATTTGCATTAATACAGAATTCAATGGATTGAGTCAGTCATGAAATAAAGCCTAAATGGAACCTGATTATGCAGGAATGGATCTAATTCTCCATTTCTTTTGCACTTATTGTAGGCTAGACGAGCATCATCAAGAAGAGAAGTTCTTCACACAAATTTTCTTACTCCACCAGTGCTCAAGGAGTCAATGCTGGCATTGGAAAAACTATCTGACATTAGAGCAGTTGCTCAGGGAGGCTACCCACAGGTTAAAATGGATTAGTTCTACTTTTATGTATATACATACATTTTTCATCTTCTCTACAGATTGAGGTATCTTTCAAATTATAAAATGTTCTAGGCTGAGCGATGCCGGATATCTATTGGACATCCAGATGTCCTGACAAGTGATCCAGATGTAATTGCAGCATTGAGGTAAGTTATATTGTAGCTCCACCATTTTTTCTCCACCATGTAAGTTAATTGAAGCCTTTGCTTAAAATATGTTGAATGGATACTTCTCCAGTGTCACAGGAAACTTTGGGTTTCAACCTTGTTCTCATGGTGACTTCCTTGGTGCAATTCTTAATAAAGGGATTGCCAGGGAGAAACTCGGGGATATTATCTTGCAGGTATCATTTGAATTTTCATTTGGGATACTATTTTGCTTTTCTACTAGTTAGGAAGGTTTGCGTATGGAACTGCACTATTTGAATTTCAACTACATTGCACCATGAAGAAGGCTTAGCTCATTTCCAACCCCTTCCCTCCCCTCCCCCCTCCATTTCTAATATTCGAACATAAAAACCTAGCCCAGCCTCAGCACTCCCTTCACCAATGGGGGCTAGGCTAAATCCCCTTGTATGGAGAAGTCTAATTATAATTCCGTTCTGAGATCACTTTTCATTTGGATGAGAGTGATAGTGGGTTTTATGGTTTTTATATCTTACTCTCTTGTATACTTTTCAAAAAAAAAAAAATCCTTTTAAAAACTAATTTGATAATCAATCTCAAGTTATATTTGTACTGCCGAAATAGCTTGGACACATTAAAGGAGCCGTGACCATGCCCCCGTCGTGATGGACATGTTTGACATGCTTTGGTAATTTATACATATCAGATGAGCTGTGGACAGTTTGAGAAAACTTTTCTTCTATGCCAGAAACAGATGTAATTCTAACATGTGTGTGTGTGTGCGCGCGCGCGTGAGAGAGAGAGAGAGAAAGAGAGTAAACTATGATAACATTGGCAATGTGATAAAAATAAAAGGGTTATAAATACATATGTTGTCATGTCCTCACCATACTGATTTATAAAAGTTTTCCATGTCAGGGTTTATATAATGTCAAGTCTGTGTCTCATGGCTGCACACAGGTATTTACAAAAGGAAAAAAGAAATAAGAAAAGAAATTTGAAAATTGTCATGTCTTAAGTGGCATTTGTAGCTTCTAGGGATCTGATCACTTTTGGAAAGTAGGAGAGTTTGCAAATTGAATATGAGATATATTTTTACTAGGTATTCTAAATAACAAGACATTTGAGATGGGAATTAATAATTTGATGGCTCTTTATTGGGACATATCGTTGTATGACACTTGTATTCCTTATTGTTCTGGATGTATACAAGGTTGATGGGTTGTTTGTTGGCTGCAGTAATCACTTTATAACTCTCAGCTGGAACTCCATTTCTTTTTCTCCTTTTCCTTTCTTTTTAATTGATCATATTCCCTTTTCCAAATTGGACGGTAGAATCATCCCCAATATTTAAAACCCAATTGGTTTTGGAAAAAGAAAAACTACATCTTCTTGTCTTAGTTTTTCTTTCATTTTTTAATCTTTTTATAATAGCTAGTCATCTCCCAGATGTGGGATAAAGGGCTTTGTTGAGTGGAGTTTGACCTTTGCTTTCTTTTTTTCTTGTTAAATTTTCACTGCTCAGGGAGAGAAGGGAGCTCAAATAATTATTGTTCCAGAACTTGTTGACTTTATTATATTGTCATTAGACAAGGTACTGTTACTTCATCTCTACTGCTTTTCTGGGACTACTTTTTCATTATCAGTAAACATCCAATTTGAAAAAGAATATTATTATATTCTATCTGTTTTTTTCTTTTAGGACTCAGCTTAATGAGAATTGATATGCTTATCACCTGAGTTTAGATATATTGGTTCTGGAATTTATAGAACACATTGGAAATATATAGATCTGCTGTTCTCTGATTCTATTATTTTTGTAGTAACGGTACCAATGTATACAGGGAATCAAAATATTGCAAAATTTGTGTAACATTTTGTGGTAGTAAAAAGTTCTAGCATTAGAGGTTATGTTTTACCTTTATATTGTGACATTCCCAAAAGATTTGAATATAGAATGGGCTATAGCCACTGGACTTGAAAACAACGAAGTACTTAGTTGCATGCTACTTGTGTTTCTGATTTCTTTTCTTCTTGCAGGTTGGTAATGTTCCAGTCTCTTGCACGAAGATACCATTGATCTCTCTTGATTATGAAGCACCTAGGTTGCCAGTCATTATCTTGATAACCATTCTCTTTTCAGTTTCTAAATAATTTTCCTCTAACTTAGAATCAAGCTTAGTTTTCTTCTCTTGACAGGACCCAAACATTTAAAACTGTAGAAGCATCTCTAAGGGTTGATGCTCTGGCTAGTGCAGGATTTAAGATTTCACGATCAAAACTTGTTGACTCGGTCAGGTACCACCTTCTTTATAAATGCAAGCTGTCACTTGAATATATTGTTATCTCTGTGTTTTGACATTTTCTGGCATCATATATATTACTTTTTTTTAAGGGATTCTTGTGTTGTTGGTTTGCTGCTTAGTAGGCAGTGATCTTTGATTTGACTTATATACTGAATTCCATTAGGTATGTTGCTTAAACCAATTCAAACCTGACAAAGTGTTACTAAAACTAGTTGGGGTTGTCTTCTTGAATTTGCTTCTTTTTATTTCACTTTATCTTTACTGGGCCATATCTTTTGCTAAATCATACACAGTTAGGTCTGTTCTCAGAGTGTTGTAGCATAATCAATCATTTTGGTGACGCGTCTTATGGTCGTCTATTCTTTCACATCACTGAATCATCCTGCCAGCCTTTCTCTTATCTTTTATGCAACTATTGCCCCCCATGATTTCGGTCTTTTTGGTTAGTCTGTGTTAGATTCTACTCAAATTGGGTGTTTTCACATGGTTACTTATCATTTCAGTCTTAAGATGATCTTCACTTGCAATGCATCTATTAAGTCAATTGGAAGCTTATGACAGTTTATGTCATGTTAAATATTGTTCATATACGAATGGCATGTATGAGGGAGTAGCATCAATGCATCAGCACATTTTCATTCTCAGAACCAACCACATTTTCTTAAGAATTTCAATTTATAAAAAAATTTCCACTTATATAGGCATTAAAATTATGACTGTCTTGTTGTGGTTCTGATTAAGGCTTTCATGCACAGATATTTTTATGGGCTTTATATGTTGAAAAGATTTATTAATAATTTTCTTTATGCTTCCCGCTCTATAAATATCCCCCAAACTGGTTTTCAATCTCTTTCCCTTCCAGAATTATGCTCACTATGTCAACTAGCAAACATTATTTCTTACTAAATAGCAATATCTCCTAGTATAATATGAATTATCCATTTTTCATGCCTAATATTTTTTATAGTAGCTGGATATGGTCCTGTTCAAGGCAATTAATTTTTCATTGTCCGCCTTAGATTTGTAGTCATCTGTTTGGCCCCTTTTTATTTTTTCACTGAAATACAGTAGCTTCTAGCCTTGTATAAGGATAGAAGTATATGCATTTTGAAAGTTCTCCATCTGTGTGTAGTAAAGGGGAGCTGCGTATCAATTGGATTCCAGTTTCTAAAAACAACACTACACTCAAGACCGGTGATATTGTCTCCGTTAGTGGAAGAGGAAGATTAAAGGTGAGTAGTTAAATTCAAATGACACCACTGGCCAATGGAATGTCTTTTTAAGTATATAGGCTGGTGCTTTGGATCTTATAATTTACTTTGATTCAGATAGGAGATATAAGGTCTACACGGAAGGGAAAATTTGAAGTCGAGCTCATTCGATATCTATAGCATGAGGTAACATTCTCAGATCATTCATGGAACTGGTTGTTTCAATACAAGTGACTTGTTATCCGCCCCCAAACTGGGATTTCTGATCCTTAAGAGCGGTCTAAACCAGAAGCTGCGTCAAGTTTAAACACTATTTGCAAGCTTCAATGTCAACCTATGGTGGGGGAAGGCTGAGGGATAATGAAAACAAATTGTATTTGTTAATATTGACTATCATAATAATATTTTTTTTTCCAAAAAAAAAAAAAAAACAAAACAAAAAGAAGACATCCTTGCCCCATAAAGATGGTACTTGGTACAATGAACTAAGGTTGCAATCGGGAGGGAAAGATAATGGAGACCTCCTAGCACTAAAAGGGCAGGGAAAGTTCATGGGTTGGTCAGGAATAACCGTTGGATGTCAACATATATTTCGAGGAGAGATCAAATTACATTAGATGACCTATAAAATTTAGAGAAAAAGCAAATTTTCTAGAAAATCAAGTGCTTAAGTTCCTACAAAGTAGTCATAATTAGGCCAAAAGAATGCAATATCTTCAAAAGCAGTATGATTGTTTCCTATACTCAAGGATTTAAAAAAAAAAAAAAAAAATTGGACTGCGCTGGATGGCTAACCTACGAGGACAAAAATATGAGGAAGACAATTACAAAAAGTAAATTATAACACTTAAAAGAAATTGTACATTTTATTATATTTATATAATATATATAATAATTGCATAGGAGGTGAGTTCACTCTCATGTGGCTTGAGAAAAGCGCTAGTTACATATTATGAACTTACAAAAGAATTTGTTAGGTTGAGAATTTTCTCATAATCACCTATAAACCCAAAATTAACCCAACAACCAACTGATATGGGACTTAACACACGTCAACATGACATACACTTATTAGAGTTTTACTTGTTAATGTGAATATCATGATGTATTTATTTGGGTCGTTTACTATACGATATCACTTATGCCACAAACTCTTGCCTCAACATCAACCACTTGTATCCTAATACACAACCTAATAGGAGCAAACAAATTATATAACTAAGAAGTTGACTTGTGATGAATGTAATCAAAGTATTTATTTCGACTCTGATGTGCCTAATGCCCATTATCCCCTCATATATCAGCACCTAATCACTTCCTGACGAATGTGAGGAGAAAGCAATCTTTCATGAGGGGGATACCATTAGACTTGGCATAGCGTACACCATTGGCTTGACTCCATATAATCCACCAAGTCACATCACGGTAGCATGATCGTTCTTGATGTGACCACACTTTGTCTATTTCTTAGAAGTTTATTCTAGTAGTAGCATAAAGTAAAACATACTTTACAAGGAGCAAGGTTCATGGCTAAGGTAAGATGTTTACTTATACTATTATAAAACTGACAATAATGGTTGTGAGATTAAACCCTTGAATCTCTCTCCCACTAGATATTTTAAACTTAGAATTTTTCTTTAAAAATCAATGTGATCTAATCACTAAACAACCCTTTAGTTTAAAAATGTTTTAAATCTAGATCCTAATCGTATTAGGGTCAAATTTTTTTCTTTCTGGTCTCCTAAGACTTGATTCTAAAAGAATTACCAAAATCTGAAGCTAAAGAATGGGATAATGTGTCAATCTACACTTTAAACATTAAGAGTGCGTTTAGATACTACTTATTTTGCTGAAAACTGAAAACAATAAAAAAAAAATTTTCGGTTACTGTTCATACTAAAAACACTGTTCATTTGTCTTGATGTACTATTCATGTCCCTTGAACAGTACACTAGACGCTGGTCCAAAAAAAAAAAAAAAAAAAGCCTAAAACCCAAAACACTAAAACGTGGACGTGATCCAAACGGTCACTAAGGCAAACATCAATCGGCACACACAGCCACATATGCCAAGTGCCTCCATACCTTCGTTTTAATACGAACTTGAAAAGCTTTTTAGGTTTTGGAATCTCCTCAAAAAGGTTTTGGAATCTTATTATGAAACCAAACTTTGAAAAACCTTTTGAATCACCTTGAAAACCGTTTGAACATCAAAATTCAAGTACTTTGATCATAAAATAACACTAATCTAATTAATTTTACAAGATCAAAACATAAGCCCTAATTTTCAAGAAAATCTAGAAATCAAAACCCTAATCTCATTAGAACTTTTTTTTCTTTGAAGGATTTTAATTGGGGTTTTGTTAAACATGATTTTACAATTGAATTCTCGTGAAAACAGTTATTTGAAAACAATCAATTTATCAATTAAAAAATCAAAGATTAATCAAGAATGTTCTCAAAAAAAAAAAATTCAAGAACAAACAAGATTTATGTGATCAATCAAGCATTCAAAAAACAGCCAAACGCAACAACCCAAAACTATAAAAATCAAACTCAACCGAAGTGAAACTGCTGAGGATTTAACAAAAGAAATTCTAACAAAATTTCTATACAACTTTATTCCCAAAAAATCAACTACATAAAGTCAACCATAGTTCTATTAATCTTTGTACAAAAATTTAATTCAACCAAATACACAAATTCAAATAAATATACAACCAAAAAAATCCATCACTTTTCTAGCAACCAATCAAATTTTCTTTACCCTTTCATAATTTTCCCACTAACCGAACAACTTCAAAATCAAATTTCTTAAGTATCAACTACAAAAAGACGCAACAAATGACTAAACTTTGAAGTCCTTGTAAGTTGTGTGACGTTCAAAGAGAGGCCAACAAGGTTTCCTACCATGTATTTGATGAATCTCTACAAATCCATCTCAGTTGCTCCAACTCCAAGGGTGTCTCTGTCTTCATTCTCTCCCATAAATAAGCATCGATCAAATATGACATTGAAGATTAGGAGGAGAGGATCGAGAAGATGGTCTAAGCGGTCAATGTAGGATTGTTCGCGGTGGATTTTCGAGGTCAAATATGACATTGTGTGTTGTGAGGTTTTGGTTTTGAGATGAACTTGATGAATGCGTTGAAATATAAAAATTTCCAAACTTTTCTTGCAATTTCATTTTCTACGTTGAGTTTTTATTTTTTATTTTTTTTGGATTCTTGTGTTTGGCTGCGCAGTTAAGTGCAAGAAAAGCTTGAATTTTTTTTTTTTAAACTCATTCTTTCAAATTTTTTTGTTTTATTTTTGGCAAAAATTCAAAACTAATCCTCTAACTTTTTATCTTTTTCATTTCAGTCCTTTAACTTTCAGTTTTGTCATTTTAGTCTTCTAACTTTCAATTGTTGTCAATTCGGTACTCCATTAGACCTCAGTTACCTACTGCCGTTAAGTGAGCCACAACGACATTGTTTTGGCTATTTTGTTTTCCATAAATTCCGGAATTAAAAAAAATAAAAAAATTGTTATTAAAAAAAAAACATTTAGGGAATTACGTCTTACTTGAAATAAAAAACAAAGAAACTTAAAACTTAGCTAATACAACATAAAAACACAACATTTAACTATTTAAGCCAATTCTTTTCTTTTCTTCCTAAAATTCTCTCCACTATCAACCATTAGTAAAGTAAACTTACACCAAAAATGACAACATATTCTAAACTAACCATCCCTAATTTTCAATACCCATAAGAGAATAAACAATTTAAAACTTACCCAAATCCAGAAAACATTAAACCCCACAATAGCAGCAACAAAAATAACAACGAACAGTGATAACTTTTAGATATTGATGCTCCTATAAATGTAAGTTTTGGGTTTTCATCACTTACCCAAAACAATTCTTGGCCGGAGCTAGAGCTACAAAGTACACCCTATCAATATCAATATCTCGGTCTCAATCTCTACAACTCAGTCTCAATATCAGAACTCCATCATCAAAATCTCGGCCTCTCTCTCATACTTGGTCCCTTTCTCAAATCGATTCACTCTCTCTCTCTCTCTCTCTCTCTCTCTTAAACTGCTGACCAGTTCTTCCTTTTCTTCAAATTCTCTAAGTTAGGGATTTGGGTCTCTCACAACATTTCTTTGTTTTTGATTTCAGGTAAGGGAACGACGTCATTCCCCTAAATGTTTTTTTTTAATAACAATTTTTTTTCTTTTAATTTCGGAATTTATGAAATTTTGTTTTAAAAAAAATAGCCAAAACGATGTCGTTTTGACTCACTTAACAGCAGCAGATAACTGAGGTCTAACAGAGTACCGAATTGACAACAATTGAAAGATAGAAGACTGAAATGACAAAATTGAAAGTTAGAGGACTGAAATAAAAAAGACTGAAAGTTAGAGAGTTAGTTTTGGAATTTTGCCTTTATTTTTTTATGTGGCTTTTTTAATTCTTAAAGCTTTTTTAAGAAGAAATTATTATTTTATTTGCTATGTGTATGTTAGTAGTGTATACTGTTTGCCAAGTAGGCATTTTACGTAAATGAGTTGACAATAGAGGCTAACTTTTTTTTTTTTTTAAAGAAGGAACAATAAAGGATAACTTGATACCAAGTTAAACATAACAAGGAAAATATTAACTTCTAGGGAAAATTCCAATAAATTACCTTGAGGTTTGGCGTAATACCCAACACATCCAAAACTTAAAAAAAATATCCAATTGAATCTTCAACACAAACGATGTTAATGCTTGCCATTACTCAGATCTGTCTTTCTCTGCTATCTCACTTGAATTTCTCTTTCTCTCAATTTTTTTTTCATTTGGTTTGTTCGAATTTGACTTTCTTTCTTTCTCCTCTTTTCTTTTTCCTAATCTCACCTGACTCTTTCTTTCTCTCTCAATCTTCTTTTTCTGGGCTGTCCAAATCTTGCTGATGATGGATCCTCTTTCTTTCTCATCTCTCTATTTTGTGATGGAGATGTTGTGGTGGTGGGTCAACGTTTTTCTATGGGTTAAGGGTGATTGGGGACCCGTTTGGTAATGTTGTTCTAGTAACATTGTTTAAGTGTTATGAAAATACATGTAGGTGAAAAAGTGTTGCAGAAATACGTGTTGTGTTGTTTACATAACAACACTACCAAACATCCCTTAGGTTTACTGGATTTGGGTTTGGCCAACGTGGGTATTAGGAGTTTGATATTTGCTTGGGGGTTGATGGCAACTTTGTGGTGGAGTTAGGATTTTGGTTGGTGTTATTGGGTTTTCCTGAGTTTCTTTGTAGAGAAAAATGGTCTTTTTTTTAAGGAGCTTTTTCTTTTGATTTTCTTGGCTGCCAAATGCTAATTGATGGGGATGTGACTTTTCCTATGACTTTTTCTTTTCTCCGTTGCCCAAATAAAAAGGGTTGGTTGATCTATCAAGAAAAGGGTGGGGTTGATTTTCTCAGATTTTCTTTTTGATTTTCTCGGCTACCAAATGCATAGTAGCAAAATAATTAACTTAAAAAAAAATATTTTATGAAAAAAAACTAAAGAAAAGCTTTGCTTGTGTTGTTGATTTTAAGAAGAAAAAGGAGAAAAATTCAAATACTATACAAAAATTTTCAGATTTGTACATGCAAAAAAAAAAAAAAAGAGAGTTGAGAGAGATATAGAGTTGGTGAGATTGGGAAAAAAAAAAAAAAAAAGACAGAAGAGGAAGAGAGAAGGTGTGAGTTTCAATTTGGCTTTGTGAAAATATTGTTATTAACAGAAAAGAATTAATTCCATTTGTTTTTAAATTGGTCATTTTTAAAAAGTGTTGGATGTGTTTGGCATGATGTCAAATCTCAAGGTAATCTACTGAATTTTACCCTAATTTTTATCAAAATGTATAGAACAAATTAAAAGTATAGAAACAAAATAATATTTTATATTTTATAATATTAATATTAATTTTTTCCAATATCTCAATACAAAACGTTTGTGAGTATTGGATTTTATATGTATGCTGAATTGATTAATTAAAAACATTTTTCATCTTTTGGAATATAGATAATTGCTGAAATAATAGCTTAAAAAATTGAATTCAACATATTAAGATGATGGATAAAATTTGTGTTTGCAGGATATAATTAATGCCGTAGCATGTCATTTGCGTTTCAATTAAACAAATTTTCCATTTAAACCCAGCGATGAATCTCAAATGTCTAAATCTTTACCCAAAAAAAAAAAAAAGACTGGGCCGCACTATCTAATAAATAGTATTGTTAACCATTATTAAAAAAGAAAAAAAAAAAGCATGTCTATCTTAAAAATTTCACTGGATTTTAAAAGTTAATTTTATAAATATATGTTATACTCTTATTATATTAGAAGTTTTTTTTTTAATACATAATTTTTTTTGAGAAACAATTTTTTTTTCTATTCTTGAGTAACAAAAAAAATATCATCAATTAAATTAATTCTTTATTATTTTATTTTATTTTTTATCTATCCATTTTATATATATAAAAAAACTGTGTTAGCTAAATTAAATACAATGACATATAACAAAAATAAACTTATCATAAAATAAAACAAAAATTTCCTCCAATTAAACTCTTAGCAGAATTTTTGTGCTAATTACTATAGCAATCCATATTTGCTCTTTACACACTAAATTATAAACTTGTAATTATCACCCAAATTATAATAAATTTTATAATTTGCACCCTATAGTTCATTTTTTTAATGCTAGGTCACAATTTCATCATGCAATATTTTTTATCAATAGTTTGTCAATTATTTACTAACAGATAGTCAAATACCACTACCGTGTGCTTGCCACAAATAGCGGCATACGCCAATTTTCGGAGGGTTTCCATGGGGGTAGATCCCCATTAAAAGAAAATTAAAAATAAAAACAAAAACAAAAACAAAAAAATATTTACTATATTTGATAAAACTTATATTACATCTTGCGGCTCTTGCCTACGAATTGACGTTGTTTGCATCAAACTTAATGGTATAGTTGGTTATTATTACCATGTAAATCAATGCTTGGTGCCTATATATGCCAGCAATGTTATTTGCATGGAAAAACACACGCATAACTTATATCTCCACCCTTAAGTTGACAGTAGCAGGACAAGATATAAACTTCGTAGATTTAATATTTGTGGATACAGCATTAGACAAAAAAAATATACACAATCACATTGCCTTTGGATAAGGGGATCGGAGATATCCTCACTTGGCTTAGTTGTGTTTAAAATTTTCGAAAGTTTTGAGTCAAGAAATGAGTTGAAACAGATTGGTAATTGGAAACAAGCCAGCATTTTAAATAGCAGTGTTGATTATTATTAAACATGAAAATAAACGTTACATTCAAAGAAGTACTCGGGAAATGTCAGCGAATTTGGCTGACATATATGAACTTGTATTCGTAAAAACTGTTCGTAAAAAGTGTTAGATACATAACACCAAATCTTACAATAATTTACCTAAAACAAACAATCAGGCATACCCACAATATCCATACTCACATTTAACACCATTCTTACACTTCTTGTTACACTTTCCACAGTGATTCACGTTGTAAAAAGTGTTAGTACATGTTCCATTGCAGCAATGCTGTCCTTGTTGGCACTTTTTCCCACATCCACCACAGTTGTTCTTATCTGAAAGAACATTACGGCAATGTTTCTTGCAGCAATACAGAAGGCTCTTTCCTTTGTTTGCCGATACCCCATTACATACATTGTTAGTAATGGGATTACAATGTCTACCTTTCTTTATTACACTTGCTAAGAACCGGCTTCTCGATCTGAGATTGGACAATGGGGAGTCTACTACGTACTCTTCTTCGTCTTCAATGTCATTTGAGAAGGCTGTTTGATATTGCAAAGATAGGACAAGGGAGAGAATGGTTGTAAGCTTGAGAAGATTAGTACTGTAACCCATTCTCTCATGAATTTTTGCGGATTGCATGCGTTGAAGAATGTAAGCTAAGGGAGACGGGTTTTATAAGCTGCAAGTTTTTGATAAAATATTCCATGGACTAAAATAATGGCTTGCTAAGTGTTGAAAATTTGAATGAGTTTAAGCTTTGTTAATTACTTCTAGATTCTCGCCGAACCACATTAAAGTCTAGTTTTGACAAATTGGATCGGAAACTTGGCATCTGCACACCTACTTCTTGTAGGCTACTGCCACAGCTGTAATTAAGAACAATTATACATGAATCTAATTGCTTTAAACTCATTTTTCAAACTAAGAATTTGAAGTACTGTAAGTATATATATATATACCTACACATACCATCATGGTATTCATTTCAGTAAACTCAGATGTCACTTTTGCGAGTTTTCCCATAAACTGTTGATCTCGACATCAGCCTTTCGTACTCTAATTAAGAACATAATTACATGAACAAACAGATTATATAACTATGAATTTGCTTCTCAAAAAAAAAAAAAAACTATGAATTTGATTTGTAATGAAAGTACTCAAAGTAAGGCCTTGAATTCCCTAAAAACTAAGGGCACAATTTTCCAAAACCCAGTCAAATTATCGTAATGAATTAGAAGGTCTAAATCACCCTAGAGTTTGAGATTATAAATGAAGTAATAATACGATTGATCATGTACGTACACAAACTCAATGTTGTCTTGTATGTGTACGATGCATGTTTTTTTCAACAAATTCAACTGTGAGTAATGCACTAAGTTCAAGGTGACCGTATGATCAGTACAATACATGTCTTTTTATGACGATGGCAGTGAATTTATATTTAGTTGAATTTGATACTTTCTATTCCTCCAAGTCCAAGGACCATCTTCATGGTGAACACAGTGAATTTGCACCAAGGTGGTACTTACATTTACGTTGTAGTAAAAGCTTAAAGTATCAACTTTCAATGGACACTATCATATATAACAACACGCTTGACCATGGAGGTATGATAGACGTGTAGGTGTAGGTTCGATGATCTTTTTTCCCGGCGAGAAACGCGTCAAACTCACTGCTCGGTCACGTTACCCAAACCTAGATCCTGGAAGAGGATCATAATTAAAATTGAGATACGTGCCCAAATTTCCTTCGTCAATCTCAGAATTTTTAGAGTATATATATATATATAATAAACAAATCTGAAAGGAGGTTGCAAATCACTGTTGACCAATGGCACATTTATATGATTATTATCACATGTTTCTCCTTTGAGTCCGTGACGTTAATTTATTTCTCTTCCAAGTCCAACCAAGATAACCCGTGTATGTTGTTGTTCATTACATTCAACATTTATTAATGGGAAATGTTAGTCAATGTCCAATGTTCGATTGCTAAGAATATTAGTTTAAAAACTATTTTTAGAAATATTTTATGAAAAAATGATAAAGCAATTAATTTTGTTAATAATATTTGGGTCATGTTAACCGGTACCTTTAGGAAAATGATTAATAATTTATTTTAGGAAAATTTTGACATTATTTTTATGGGAAATAGAAAAATATATCAAAATATTAATTATTTTTTTTCCTATAAAAACTTTCTTTAAATTGATTATTAACCATTGCGAGCATCCGTTAACTACATTTTCCATAATATCTTATATTTTTCATGAAAAGTGATATCAAAATTTTCCTATTATAGTTTATTAACAATTACCTTAAACGACACTCATTAACATGACCGTTTACTAATTAAAAGATTTGATTATACCTCTTTTTTTGGGTTACCATATATGGTATCATTTTCATTTTCATATTCATCCATAAAAAGTAAGCCCTATTTTTTTCCTTTTCTTTTCATTTTTTTTATTGTTTTTGTTTCCCTTTGTATTTAAATACTATTTGAAAACTTTTTGTCTTCTCTAAGAAAAATATGAAAAGCAAGTGGAGTGCAACATGCTCGATCACCACCTTCCTCAGTTCTCACGCAAGAAAAATTCATCTAATTATAGATATTCAAAAGGTCTCTCGTGACTATTAAACAAATGTTTGTGTCTTAAATTCATTGTATCATATAGTCCATCTTTGCTAATTTTGCTATAGTCAGCGATACCATTTCAAAGAAAAATTCAGACAGACAGCACGAGCTAATGCTGAGAATGGGAGTTCCGGCCAGACTCCTCTCACCTACAAGAAAATTAATGAAATTTTTGTTATGGAAAAATACTGTTTCACAGTTGTTCCTATCCTCTATTTCGCGTACATATCTCACAATTGATATGAAAATGTTAACATTTTAAAACATATAATTGAATGTAAAATAGTGGAGATATGAAAGAATCAAAACCTTTTTGTTATTTTTTATATATATATATATATATATATATATACATATATATATATATATAGTACAAATTGACATGATAATTGAAAGTCGATTAATTCCTTTTGAGGGGGAAAAAGAATTAATAAAACAGTCAAATATTATTAAGTACCCATAATAAATAAATAAAATATAAAGCATTATGATTTAGCTCAATTAGGATAAAATCTACAAATTAGTAACAATGTTTAGTAAAATTAATCAACCAAGAATTAAATATATGAACATGCTAGGAATACAACTTTTTCACAATTTATGGAAATGTCAAAATGCGATTGGTGCAACATTACTTAATTTCATATATGTGATTATTTTTAAAAACATTACAATTATTGATTTACATTATCAATGTAAGATTTACATTGTAAACTAAACAAATGTACACAACATTATACACATTTACAAAAAATATACAACATTGTACACATTTGCATAAAAATATACAATTTTGTATAAATTTGTTTAGTTTACAATGTCAATTTTACATTGATAAAGTTTTCTAAAAAAATATATATATTACATTAATAATTCAATATAAACTACTAATTTTCCTATCATTTATCAATTTTGTAGAATCTTTAAATGAAATAGAATCCACGATTAGGTCGGTTCCAATTTACCACTCAAAAATAAAATCGACAATAATAGAGGGAAAAAAACATTTATAAATTCATTGCCAATGACCCTCCTACTTTAAAGACATAATGCCCCCCCCCCCCCCCCCTCTTTGTAGGGTCTGAACATGAAGTTCAAATCCTCTCAACCTTGAGATAGCTAAAGAAAACAATTATAAAAACATTAAATTTGCTTTTGAATTATGCTTGAAAGTATGTGTGGACATGGAGAGGAAAAAGCGGGCGAGCGTCACACTAGCTTACTGTACAACCTGTGTCCAGTGTCCCGCTGTTGGAACATACATATAAGAATATGCTGCCGACATCAATGCCATTTGGTTGGGAAAAACATGATATATGTTATATGGTGAATATATTTTATTCGGGAACATCTTTTTTTAGCTGTTTGCTAAACTTTCAATACCACGTACAGCCTCATTATTAGTGAAGTTTAGGGTAATTAATTAGATGTATAGTTTTTTTTTTTTTTTTTTTTTTTTTTGCGATGTCGATCGCGCACCACTTTCATTTGCGACTTTGAAGCTTTCAAAAGTTGCTTTAAAAAACACAGAAATGGTTGCATTGTGATTTGTAAAATAGCTAGTTGTGTAGTCTCACAACTTCCACTTATTCGTGTCTTTGAAGCTTTCAAAAGGTACTTGTAAATGGCTGCATTGTAATTTAGGTATCGTATGGCAATGAGGATGGACAGTTTTTCTCCAAACTTACTTGAACAAATCTCCTCCAAGGGTCCAATCAATTATGTGACAATTTGTAAGAATATCAATATGCATTATTTAAACGAGTCACATGACTCATTAAAAATATCATGTGACTAAAACTACATATAAATAACATTTTTAACTACCACATAGTAGGTTTGAAGAAGATTCCTCCAAATTAGTTTGAAGATAAACTTTTTCCATAAATAATTTCAGGAGATTGAAATATAAAAGAAGGAAAAGAGGGTGTGTGGAAAGAAATTCTCTACCGTTTATTAGGAAAGAAATGGAGGAAAAATAGGTTGGTAAGATAGATTTATCCTTCTAAGATCTATCTCCCAATATTAGGTTTATATTGTCCCTTATGCCTCTAATTTTCAATGTCACTTTTATTAGGGCAAAACTTAGATAAACACTTTAGGTATTATTCTTTAGGTATCTTCTTTAAATTACAGCTGCTTATCTAGTTTAATAACTTAGCTAATGTCCATTAACCCATTTAGATCTTTTAGACTCCTCACACCATATGGCTATTATTGTGGTATTTTCTAATCAAAATCCACCAAAGAAGAACCCAATGCATACAAAATCAATTTTTTCCTCTCAATAATGCAATGTTCCAAATGACAACAAGACAAAAAAGGGTCAATCTAGGAGTATGTGTTGCGGTGGTTTGGTTGGTTATGTTGTGTCGGCTTCCAGCATCAACAACATCAACACTCAACATCAAACCTTTTTTTCCTTAGATAGGTAGCTATAATTTAGAAGTGATACCCATGGAACAGTATCTAAAGTTTACCGCTTTCTCTTATTTTCAAATCTAAGGAAAAACCACATTGTGTTTGTGTTGTTGTTATTATTATTATTATTTGAAAATATTAAGTGGGATAAAGAAAATAAAACTATATATATTACATTAAACTTCATGAAACTTGATATTATACTATTAATGTACTAAAGAAAAAAAATTCATTGTTTTTTATTTCATAAGAGCATTATATTAAATTAAGATAAGTAAGATTCTGTTAGGAACTCGTTGGTTTCTAATGAGAATGGATGAGAAGTATATAAAAATATATGGGAATTGCATGGATTTTGACTAAATTTAAGGCAATCAAAAAATTGTTAAGATAGATCAAAAGAGAAATGAATGCACTATACAACAATTGGGTTATTCTTCCTTCAATACTTAATGTAGGTTATCAAATGGAACTATGGGACACTAGACTATACATAAAAGTGATATAGGTTTCTATCCAAAGTGGAGTACATTATTTGTGGCATACGCCACTAGACTTCAAACATGTTGTTTTATGTTAATAAAATAAATAAAAATATAATACCTATTGACTCATATTATTGTTACAATTAAAAGCTATATCTCATTGACTTCGTTATCTTTGTGATCTATTTCTCATTTTATTGTGCTTGTACTATCTCTATAAAAGGGGAGTCTTACTACCACTCTTGAAAGTGTATGTAGAGAGCTTTATAAGTTTACATAAAAATTGTAAGTAATACTTTTTTTTTTTTTAGATGTATGTATAGAGTGTTATTTTTATAGACTATTTTGTGCAAAGAAGAGGGTTTCTTTGATAGAGCTTTTAGTTCAATCACTTGTACAGAGTTTGCATGAGCTATACGACCATTTGGTCAGGCTGTTGTATCCCAAAGGGGCACGAATTGGAGTTTTGTTGCACTAGTTTGTGGAATTTGCCTTCCACAAAGAGCTTGAATCTTCTTAAAGAAAGTTAGATTTTCGTGTTTCGGTCTAATTAGTTTCATTTTAATTTGTCATTACCATATATCTAATTGAATTCATTCCTATTTTAAATTACTTGTAATTTTCAATTTAATATATTATCACTAATAGAATGAAATAAGATAAATAAAAACATAAGAACAAACAACAAAGAATCAAGGCATATACTACAAGAAATTTGGTGTTTAGCGACGGCATATAGTTGTCGCTAATGCTTTAAATATTGTTGCTAATTATATTGGTGATGAAAAATGTCGTCGCTAACTTTCGTTAAACGAAAATGGTAACAAAAAAGCTTTTTAGTGACGATATTAATGTCGTCACAAATACAAGACTATTAATGACGACAAAGTCGTCACTAATTGTGACAATTGTCTTCATAAATAACTCGAGAACCCAAGACAACATGTCGTCGCTACTAGCTCATTAGTAGTGACAAATTTTTTTGTCATCACTAGTAGAATATTATTAACGACGACATTTTTGTCGTCGCTAATATGTCATTACTAGCGACAAAGCTTGCTATCGTCACAGATAATGATATATAAGTGACCACAAACATGTCATCACTAAAAATTGCATATTAGTGATGATATTGTTTGTCGTCACTAATAATATGATAAAATGTTAGTTATATGACATTGTCGTTGCTAATAATATTTTACATTTTTAATTTTTCATTAAAATTTACATTCTAAATTTTACAATGGTACCTATTGGGAAATAACAAAGCACAATCCTATGCACATAAAAAATTTTCAATCACAAATACTCATATAAGTATAACAACTGCTTAATCAATAACTACTAATAAGGGAAAATAATACCCAAGTTCAATATCATATACATAATAAAAGCTCCAATCTATTCACTCAAATACTAATCAAATGATAGCGAATTCCTCATGAAACATGAAACAATTGCTAATTTTCAAAGATACCCACAACTTGTTTACCAAAATTAAGGAATACCCAGAAGGTAAAATGAAGAGAGATCATCAAAAGTACCTCAATTTAACACAACCAGGAAAGATGTGAACTTTGACACTCCCCAAAGTTGAAGTGTCAGACTTTGAGTTTATTTTCTTCTTCTAAAAAAATAAAAATAAAAACTTTGTTTCTTTCACACAGTGTCTGGTAAACGCCTTGGACTTACAAGTTGAACAAAAGAGTGAGATCATGCTGTTTTTCGATCACGTTTCTGCCTTCAAGACGAACCACCACTGGTACTTTCAGCATAACCTTCAAATCAAGACCTAACAGAAGTTAACTCTTCAACAAATGGCTTGGAGGCAATAAAGTCATTAAATTAAACTGAAGGTGAAAGAAAAGTAACAATTTAAAATGTTATGATAGTTCAATTATCAGAAAGAGTCTTTTCCATCATTCCTTTTTCCATTTAATTTTTCATTAAAAGATGTCAAAAACTTTCATTTAATTTCAAAGAGATGAATGTTTTCTTAAATTCTCAATATACAATCACACCCACAAAGCTATAAGAAAAGCTGCTAGAGTTTTCTTAAACTCTCAATCTCTATATGAATTTGGTTGGTTATCTAAGGTCTTAAGAAATAGAAGAACTATTAAAGGGAAAAGGACTTGAAAATTAAAAAGAAGACTTATGGGCTTGGTACAGCCAATTAATTCTCATTTTAGTAATCTTGAATTTGCCAAATTATGCATCTTACTAAGACTCATCAACGATGAAAAAAAGCTTCTGAATGGTGCCAATTAGGTACCACATCAAAACTAGACTCCAATTCTAGAATCTCCCTGTTTGATCTTTAACCTCTATGCTAGTTTCATCATTCTCAAGAGGTTGGAATTGAAAATTTAAGAGAGAAAATCAAAGAAATGTTGATCAATGCTGCCTAAAGCATTGATTGCATGATTTATCACCAGCTTGGGTATTTTTCTCTATGAGGGTTTATCACCAGCTTGATTGCAGGACTTTCTGACATTCATTTTGTTGAAATCCAAGAAGACTTAACAGTATTTCTGCTAGCACAACTGGTACACACACACTTTAGACCAAGGAACATGTAAGCCCCTTTTAAGGGCCTTGTTAAATCCCAGATAACAACAAACAACAATGCTTGATAGCATGATTTTTTTCTTTATTGGATTTCAATTATGATAATTAATTTGTTGAAATTCAATTAGTAACACTGGAATTTTGTTTTGTTATTCTTTTGGCTAATTTATGCATTTTTTGCATGAAATAGTTTTTTTTTTCAATAAATTATTCTTACCAATAAACAAAAAATGATATATCATCCAAATATAAGAGGAAGAAAATGTAAGCATTAAAAACACAAAATGCAACAATTTTATGGGCCAAAGAACATAGTCCTAATGAGAAGGTTAACCATGTCCAAGAAAGTAGAAACCGTTGATAATGAACCTGAGATAATCAAACACAAACTAACCTATTTTGCAGCATTGACAATTCCACTTGCTATTATATCACATTTCATTATTCCTCCAAAAATGTTCACTAAAATTGATTTCACCTTCAAGTCAGAAGTCAATATTTTAAATGCCTCAACCACCTTCTCTCTCTCTCTCTCAAATTTTAGATTTATACGGAATAATTTACAATAACATTGAATTATAGAAGTAAACACAAAAGGAGGGAAAAGAAAGGGAGACTACTCACAGCCTTTGAAGACCAGGAGACCTGAAACCGAAATGTTGGAGGGCTTTGTCACTTCACCAGCCAAATTGTTTAGCTCCACAACAGCAGCAAAAGCCAGTTCTTTTGCTTAAGAAGCCTCTTCAGCCAATTTTTTATTCTACACAGATAACCCACTATTCTCCTCTGAAAGCTAAACATGTTCCAACTTAAGTTTCTCATTCTCAATCTCCTATCCAAACAAACAAACACAACAATGAGTTCCAAAAGTGCAGGCACTTGTCAAAGTGTAGAATGACACATAAACAATGTGCTTTAATACCAAACAACTGTGGAGCATATTTTGCAAATGAATCAGGAAATTTCACAGCATGAGTGGGTCAAGCAGCTGGATCTTCTACAAGGATCACGTGCTAGCCATTTGTGAATTAGATTTTGCCAGATGGATTGTCATGATGTAAAAGACAAGGTATTATTTGCATGTTATAAACAGTAATCTTAAATTGGGCCAAAAAGGAGGAACTCATGATAAGGATAATCAGGTCGCTGCCATAATAATTCGACTTTAATAAACCACAATTCCACACATCACAAATTTTCAATCACAAATACTCGTATAAGCATAACAACTACTCAATCAATAACTACTAATAAGGAAAAACAAAACCCAAGTTCTATATCATGTACATCATTTAAATTCAAATCTACTCTCTCAAATAATAATAAAATAATAACAAATTCCTCAAGAAGATATACAACCAAGTTTGCAATGAAAAGTATCTCCCCTCAACATCATCAGTAGCCCAAGGCATGCGACATTTTAACCTAAAATAAAAAGAATAAACCAATGTAAAGGTCAACTAAAGTAGATGACAAAAATGTGTACAAAATAGTTTTAACATCCAAGTAAAACTTTATCATTTTTATTTTTCAAAAATACCATAGCTGAGAAGATATGAAAGCTTTATGTGTTAGGATATATATGATTCATGTTAGGAACATATGTCATCATATATTGGCTAATCCTTTGACAAAACGCACTTTACTTGTAATTGGATAGATAGGATGTGTATAATGCTTCAAGGAACAAGGTTTCAAGTTCAAGTGTTAAAGCCATCCAAGTCTGTCCAAGAATCAAGTAATGAAGTGCTATTTTTTAAAGCTCGACAGCTAGTATCTATCAAGGTTTAAAAAGCGTTTTAGCCCAAAACTCGACAGCTGCTCAATAGATAGGGTATCTACCGAGATTTATGAAAATCAGATTTTTAGTTCTAATTTCATTCCAATCTGTTAGCATGTGTTTAGGCTTTCTTTTCTCATAACCCTAAATATATATAAAGATTATTTTAAGAGCCGTCACATGTTGCATAGTTACATGAGTGTGAAGCAATGTGTTGTTCATGCAAATTGTGACCGAAAACCTAATTTGCCCTAGTTCTTCTTTCTCTGGAAGAAGCTGCTGTGTTTGTACACTGTAGGGTTTTGTGACCAAGAAGTTTCATGATCTTCATCGTGTGATGAACTGAAGAACTTTGCAGCCAACATCTTTCTCAAGTTGATGATTAAGTCGCGTACTGAGATTCACGCATCTATTGGTTAGTCACGTACTAGGAGTCATGCATTAAATGGAGAGATTGTCACTACAAAATAAGTCCAATTGACTATTAGGGTAAGGATTCAACCGTAGGTTGGTATAAGGTACTAAGATTCTTTTACTTGTAACCGCTTGTTGTGATAATAATGAATTCTCAAAAGTGGTGACCTTAAAATCACTCGGTAAAGTTTTTGCCTTGGAAGTTTTCCCCATTCATTAATAAATTACTTTCTCAAATTTATTTTCCGTTGCATTTTATTTAGTTGGTGATTTGTTTGTGTTGCCACATATATTGCATGCTAATTTGATTAATTAATCAATTTGGCTAATTAATCAATTAATTCATCACAAGGGGTCAATACATTCTTGGCCTATCATTATGTATTTAACAAAACTTAACCTGCTCAAAACTCAACTTAATCTTCATCCCCAAGATCTCCAATAGATTCATCATTGCTAGATAGATCTTTTCCTAATCTGAGCTTGAAACATTGTCATTACTACATGTTTCTTCTTCATGGATGGAATCTGTATCCCATTCCTCATTAGACAAGTTATCATTGATGAACATGCTTTCATCAAGTTGCACATATCATCATCAACAGGTATTAAGTCCCCAAAATCTATTCCTGGCACATCATCTCTATGTAACAAAGTTGAGTTTTCATCATTTTCTTGTTAAACTGTTGCATTAACCCTAGGGGTGTCCATGGGTCGGTCCGGGTCGGGTTTATGCCCAAACCGCAACCGACCCACTTACATTGGGTGGACGGTTGAACGACCCGCTGCCAACCGTAGACGACCTTGGGTCAAGTTGGATCGGATGTCGGTGGACAACGGTCAAGTCGGTCAACCTTGTACTGAGTTACAATCACCGAATTTTCGCCAGATTGAAGCTCAAAATCAACACATCAAGCCCAGATTTGAGCAAAAATCAAGGATCTAAGCAAAAACATCACATGAAGCTCAGATTTGAGCGAAAAAATCATCACTATCGCCGGATCTAAGTGAAAATCGAAGCACAAGCACCAAATCTTTGCTGAATTGAAGCTCAAAATCAGCACATCAAGCCTAGATTTGAGCAAAAATCATTGGATCTAAGCAAAAATCGAAGCAAAAACCATCACATCAAGCTCAAATTTTAGCGAAAAATTCATCTATATCGCCAGATCTAAAGTGAAAATCGAAGCACAATCTTCATCTCACCACCGGATCAAGTGAAGATCTGAGCAAAATCTTCATCTCACCGCCGGATCTAAGGAAGGAAACCTAGATCTTCACAGGATCTAACCAAAAACTACCAAACCTTCACCGAAAAATCGATGAATCTGAACGGATCTACGTAACTCCAGCCTTCTTTCATGGGTTTCCTCGGTCAAATCGGGTATATCAGGTTTTGAAGAATAAAACCCGCCATCTGATTCACATCAGTCGATTTTTGGGGGCAGAAACCCGTCTTTGACCATCACCGGCGTTGGGTCAACCGGTTTTCGGGTCGGCCCAGATGGTTTGGGCGGGTAGGTCGGTTTACGAGTTGCCATGGACACCCTTAATTAACCCCAATACATTCACTTTCTTGGTATACCTCATCACCATTATCTTCTTCATTTTTTTCATGCACTTTCTCTATGCCTATGGGAATATCATACATGTTTCTATGCGTCATATGTTGCACACTTGCCAACTACTACTCAATTTGGTATCATTCAAGTAAAAAACTTGTGAAGCTTGGCATGCTAGGATAAATGAGTCAAAATGATACCATGTACGAGATGTATTCACACTTGTAAAATGCTCATCCATTTGCATTCCTGTTCCATCCCTAGTGTCCCACCAATCACACTCAAATAAATATACACGATTATTGCCCAAGTAGGTTAGCTCTAAAACATTCCTCAACTCACCATTATAATCAGTTTTTGTTACGCCATCTTCACCCGAAAAAAAAAGACACTGCTATTTTGGGTACGACAAGTATGTTCATAGTCTTTTGTGTGGAACCTAACACCATTCACAATGCAACCTTGGTAAACTGCAACTAGAGCATTAGATCTGCATGCAAGACTATATAATTCTTTGGACACATTTGTCACATTACTCCCACATATACGATTTCGGAACCAATTTTCGAATTCAACTTCATGCTTATGATCAATGTCAATGATGCCTTCTCCCTGGATCTCCAGATAATGCTCACTACATTATAAATACATATAAGCACTTCATTTTATTTTCAAGTAACATGAAAATTTTCTATAAAAAAAAAAAATCAACAAATCTTTAGATAATGCTCACTACATAATAAAAACATATAAGCACTTCATTTTATTGCTAAGTAACATGTTAATTGAAAAAAAAATTAATGAAACACTGGTTGTGAAAACATATAAGCACTTCAATTTCTAAGCAATTGCTAAGTACATACTATCGAGCCCGTGTGAGATGCGTATCATCAAGTTTTAGATATTTTGCTGCTCCTAAAGGACGTACTGGTTGTGAAAAAATAGAAAAGTCTATATCCTTTTCCCCTGGCACCTGTTGCTATTCCACTCCTCACAACTCCATACTGTCTCAATCTCACAAAGATATATGGAGCAGAATATCAAACATTCAATAGATAAATATCCCTCAAAATTGACCCTTCTGGACAGGCTCTATTTCACACAAACTGCTTTAATTTACCAAGAAACCTTTCAATTGGATACATCCAACGAAATTGAACAGGTCCTGCAAGCTCTACCTCTTGAGGTAAATAAAGAGCTAGATGTACCATTATATCGAAAAAAGCAGGTGGAAATATAATTTCCATTTTGCATAAAATCACAACAATGTCTTCCTTCATTTGATTTAAGACATCTAACTTCACTGTTCGTGAACATAAGTCCTTAAAAAATAAACACAATTCAATCAATGTTGTATGTATATTATCATTGAAATATCCACGAATTGCAACCAGAAGTAATTTTTGTAAGAGTACATGAAAATCATGGCTTTTCATTCCTAAAATCGTACCCTCATTGGTGTTCATGCATTTACTAATGTTAGATGCATACCCATCAAGAAACTTCACATTTTTCAACCAATCACAGAATCTTGTATTCTCAGCTTTTGTCAATATATACTTTGCTTGTGGCATTTTTGTAGATGTACCAGTTTTTTGTAAGTGCAAATCTTTACGTATGCCCATATCTTCTAAATCCTTTAGTGCATTAGAAGTGTCTTTATTTTTTCGTTTTCCACTATCATACATCAATGTACCTAAGACACTGTCATATATATTCTTCTCAATATGCATGACATCTAAGTTGTTAGTTTCAATGTTGACCAGTAAGGTAACTCAAAAAAAATACTTTTCTTTGTCCAATTCAACGTAATCTTCACGCGCTTTCTTTTCCTTGTAGCTTCATCATTTCCAAATTGCACTTCTGGAACATTCATTAGTTGTTGTAACAGTTGATCTCCTGATAATTCATTAAGGGCTATCCTATGTTCTTCAGTTCCATCAAAAAATTCTTTTTTTTTTTTGCGCCAATTATGCTACTGAGGTAAGAATCGACGATGACCTATGTAACACAATTTATGGCTAGACTTCAAATAACTCAACTTTGTATTCTCGTTACATATGGGACATGCTAGCTTTCCCTTGGTAGACCACCCAGATAAGTTCACATATGCAGGAAAATAATTTATAGTCCATAATAACCCTGCATGCAACTTAAATGTATGTTGCGTTGATGTGTCATATGTCTTGATGCCTTCATTCCATATTTCTTTTAAATCATCCACCAACGGTCACAAGTACACATCAATTTTGTTTCCAAGTGCCTCACGTCCAGGAATAAGTAGGGACACAATCATATATGGATCCTTCATACACCTCCATCGAGGTAAATTATACGGCATAAGTACTACTGGCCAAGGGCCTTAGACACTTGATGCGCCGTTGGTGCCCTTTCCTTCACAACTTCTTCTTTTCTGTTGGTGAGCTTACCATTACTTTAGAGGACGTGGTCAATAACTTCCTCCTCCCGGCATTTGGTGAAGAGAATCCCTTCGATATCAGTCTTTCCAGCGAGGATCTCAAAGTGGAAGATAAACTATTCAATCACTTTGGTAGGCATACTGCTTCTCCAAGTAGGAAGCCAGCCAGGATGGGCAAATGGGTCATGAACCTTTCTTGAGAGAAGGATAAGGCAGTTAGGTGAGCTGGGTTATTGGCACTGTGGCTCAGTAAGTTCTTATTTAATGAGTTCTCCGGGTATGGGGTTAAGTCTATTTTCTTTCCTTTGGCAATTAGGTTGGCCTGGGGTGCCAAGTATCCTTTAGCCCCCATGTTCTTAGGCTATGTTTACTCCCAGTTAGACTTGCTTCATGGAGATGAAGTTGAAGACAATTATTGCTATGCTATTACTTCGTCCTTTCACTGCGCCATTCTCCAAGTGTTCATGTGGGACCGTTCTTCTGTCACTTTGGCAAAGTGCAGGAGTCTGAAGTTTGTAAAGGATAAGTGTGGCAGTTCTACTAATAGCCATCCCATCATCTTTCGTTGGGCCAACTTGAAAGGTGGCAGCCTCAATTTAGTGGAGTTGTTTAATCAAGCAGGGCACCTAAATTGGCGTTCTCCTTGAGAGTTCAGTCTCGGGTTTGCCTGCGATTCTGTGTTGGCTTCTTTCCTTAGCTCCCCGGGGAATACTTTTGATTTGCGTAGGGGAGATGAAGGTAGCTTGGCGTATTTGGCCTTTATCAGCCCCTCGTGGCTTCCAGTTCCCTCCTCCAGTGGTCCCTGGTACACCCACTACTCAGCACCCCGAGTCCTTAGGCAGTTTGGTTTTGACTAGGACATCCCACCAGTGTTCAAGAAGGTTGTGCCCTCTCTTCCTTCCCTGGATCCATTTCTGAGGTCTCAAGCTTTTTCCTATTGTTCACAAAGGATCCCTCAATTTGTGGTGTCAAACTCCCAAAGGGGAGTATTTGCTTCCAGCAGTTTCTCTGGCTACTAGAGAAGAGTTCACAAATCCTTCTCAGATTTTGTAGGTTCTGGAAAGATTTCAAGGGTTCCTAATTCCAGTCTTTTCTCTACTCCCACTTTCAACAAACGTCTAGCCCTTCCTACTGCTAGCATTGTTTCTGCTGCAATAAGTAGCAAGACAGGATTTGCGGAATGGCATGCTACTAGAGGCGGTTAGGTATGCTATGCGAACGATTTTCTTAAAGCTTGGTCAGGATGTGACCTTATCGTGGGTGCCTCTTCTGGTGTGCCTATCATGAGAGGGGTGATGGAGGCAATTGGTGCTGCAACCCCCGTAGGTAAAGATAAGGAGTAGAAAATTAAACTGGAAGTTGTCAAGAGAGCTGAGCTTGAAGAAAGCGCTGAGGTTGGCCCTGAGACTAAGAAAAGGAAGACTGCTAAATCCCACAAACAATTAGTCATTTTTTATTGAAGAAAGCGCTGAGGTTGGCCTTGAGACTAAAAAGAGGAAGACTGCTAAATCCCACAAATAGTTAGTGGAGTTGTTTGATCAAGCAGGGCACCTAAATTGGTGTTCTCCTCGAGAGTTCAGTCTCGGGTTTGCCTGCGATTCTATGTTGGCTTCTTTCCTTAGCTCCCTGGGGAATACTTTTGATCTGCGTAGGGGGGATAAAGGTAGCTTGGCGTATTTGGCCTTTATCAGCCCTTCGTGGCTTCTAGTACCCTCCTCCAGTGGTCCCAGGTACACCCACTACTCAGCACCCCAAGTCCTTAGGCAGTTTAGTTTTGACCAGGACATCCCACCAATGTTCATGAAGGTTGTGCCCTCTCTTCCTTCCCTAGATCCATTTCTAAGGTCTCAGCTTTTTCCTATTGGTCACGAAGGATCCCTCAATTTGTGGTGTCAAACTCCCAAAAAGGAGTCTTTGCTTCCAGCAGTTTCTCTGGCTACTGGAGAAGAGTTCACAAATCCTTCTCAGATTTTGTAGGTTCTGGAAAGATTTCAAGGGTTCCTGATTCCGGTCTTTTCTCTACTCCCACTTTCAATAAACGTCTAGCCCTTCCTACTGCTAGCATTGTTTCTGCTGCAATAAGTAGCAAGACAGGATTTGCGGAGTGGCATGCTACTAGAGGCGGTTAGGTATGCTATGTGAACAATTTTCTTGAAGCTTGGTCAGGATGTGACCTTATCGTGGGTGCCTCTTCTGGTGTATCAAGAGAGGGGTGATGGAGGCAATTGGTGCTACAACCCCCGTAGGTAAAGATAAGGAGAAGAAAATTAAACAAGAAGTTGTCAAGAGAGATGAGCTTGAAGAAAGCGTTGAGGTTGGCCCTGAGACTAAGAAGACGAAGACTGCTAAATCCCACAAACAGTTAGTCATTTTTAAGGAACCCGAGAGAGTGGACCCCTCTTCAGTTGGAAAGGAAGTTGGCCACCTTTTAATCCCAAAGATCCAAGTGAAGACTAAGGTAGAGTCTTCTCTCTCTCAAGTTTCTTTGAGTTCTTCAACCCAGGGTTCTTTAGGGTCCTTTGATTTTGTACTCCAGTCTCCCTTAGGACCCTTTGTAGGCAAAAGACCATTGAAGAACCTGTAGAGAGAGAAAAGGGCAAGGCTTCTTTCCTTCTTCTTTTTTTGTTTTTTGACATCTGCCTATACTAGTTCATTGTTCCTGATGTGTTTCTCTTCTTCTTTTTTTTAACTGATGAATGGCTACTCCTCTTTTGCAGTCCAAGCGCAAGTCAGACCCCAATAGGGGCAAGAGTCAGTCGTCTGGTGATGATGTGGTATGGTTTTCCTCCAATTGTGCTTCTTACTACTTGTTTTCCTTCCTTTTTTGGTGTTGTGTACATATGCATTTTATGATGCTCTGCTACATACTCGTCTTTTCCTTTTGCAAGTTGAGGTACCCCTTCCCACAACTAGTGGGAGTCTAGTGAAAGAAGTGATGACAGCTCAATATGCTGCTGCCTTAGGCGTAGAAGAGGAGCTCCCTAGTGGTGATGTGGCCAAGGAAGTCAGGCAAGCAATGAAGGATGTATAGCCTACTCTGCCTTCTGCTCCCCTAGCTGTTCAGGACCCCAAAGCTTTCCACCCTCCTATTTCCCAAGATCCCAAGCCCGTGTAGACTCCCAGTCTTACCAAAACTATGCCACTTGAGCCCACAACTGAACCTGCGTTAGGCAAAGAGTCCTTGGGGGGTGCGTCTTCATCCATATAAGCAGGTGAGCCTCATCCATTCTTTATTAATGCTCATCCTTATCTCCCTTATGCTTTCTCCCTGAGAGTTCTTGGTTTCTTTTCCTCTTTTAGGTCAAACCAGTGCTCAATCTACTCTTAAGGCTGCCCCCTCTTTAGAGTCAGAGGATTTTGAAGGTGCGTACTACTCACCATCTTTATACTTCCCCCTTCCTCCTCTTTTTTGTTTACATATTTCCCCACTCTCTTCCACACTTCTTCCTTGTTTTTTCCTTCTATGGCAAAGCCCTCAGTATCCTTCCCTTCCTTTAGCAATTTTCCAAAGTTTCCTCACTTTTTCTCTAACGTGCTGTGTGCTCTCTCACAGAGTCCTCTGTGAAGTCAGAGGGGCAAGAGGAGGAGGCTCTGTCACAGGGAGCTGATACTGGTTCTTTAGCTTTCCCTCACTTTCTCAACTTTATATATTTTCTTTTCTTCTTTTCCCCTTTTGACTTTGTCTGCTTCTGCAGGTGTAGACATAAGTGCTAAGGATCTTGAGCCCGTAGGTGCTAAGGTAGTTGTTGAACCTGCTCCCAATGTCCCGGTTGTTGAAGCTCAAGTAGGGAACCCCTAAACCATCCAAAGGGTCGAGAGTACTCTGATTCCTGAGAGTGGAGACATAACAATAGAGGAGGCTCCAGGGGTGACTGTCTCAGATCCTAGCTTAGGGTTCCCTGTTTTCTTGTCCCGCTTTGATTCCTTGGAGTTCAACAGCCTCCCTGCTAGCCATTTTCATAGTTTTGGGTCTTCTTTCGGCAACTTCCTAAGATTTTTTGTGCTTGTTGAGGGTCTGCCACTGTTGGAGGGGCTGTTCAAAGCTCATGGGGACTTCACCACTTGGTACCCCGGGCGTACTGTCATGGTACCCCAGGAGTGAAGTCGTGGTTTCCAGGGGTACTAGGCCTGTGAAAACCCAGAATACTGATTCTCAGAACTATACTATCTTTCTCCATGCTTATTATGCAATAGAGTTTTGTCATCTCCTTTTACCTCTATAATTCCTGCATAAGAATACACTACACAATACACATATCTTTAAGTAATTGTTAGTTTCTTCGATTAAGAAATACATTTTTAATACATAAACATATATATATATATATATATAAATGAATTTCATGAGAATGATTCAGCCACGAGAATCCTGGCCCCAATTCTCACAGACTTAGTGCTTTTACACAAGACTTGTGGGATTTGGAACTCAAGTCCAAGTGACTTTGATTGGGCATTGCCTTCCAAGATAGTTAGGTGAGGAGGATTTTTATGGGAGAGAGTGATATCTGATGTGTGCATGTTTTTGGCTTATATTTCTTTGGAGGCTAAGTGATGTTTTGAATAATCTTAAGAATATGGGACAAATTCCTACTCCTTGGCTCTCTCTTTTGTTTATTTCTTTCTCTCCCTTGCTGGTCTTTTAAAACTCTAAGAATTTGTGTTTTAAAACCTCTGAACTTTTCCCCTGAATACCCATTTTTCTCCCATCCGAATCCCCCTTTTTTTGCTACACTTTGTGTTCCTTTTATAGCAAACCTGGTCTAGGACCCCGAGAGAGGACGTGTCAGGTCTGTTAGGTAAAACTACGTCCTCTATGACCTGAAAATGTGCATTGGGCAAAAGTTTAGCTTATTTAGGTAATTATAACTCAAAAGGGGCATTTGGCTTTAGCTATAAATGAAAGATTCCTTCTTGGAAAGTTAAATGGAATGGGTGGGCTGCTCGGTGTACTGTGACAGCTTTCTTGAAAATGACAATTGAGAGGAAAATTGTGGGGAGGTGTCATGCAAATGGGGGAACTAAGTTTTCCATTAGTTCATGCATTCCAAGCAAATATATGAACCAATGGAAAGTTTCGGGATCCTCCTTTCACCAGAAATCACTCCCCTACCGACCAAACCATTCCTCCCTTACTATCCACTCAGGATCCCACGGGCTTGGACCATGGGTTACAAAGATAATACCTGGTTTTTTTTTTTTGCTAGATTTTTAATGGCTTGTTCTTTGCTGGAAATCTTAACATACATAGGGCCTTGATGCTGATTCTTCTTGCTGCATATCCTCTGGCCTGACCGAGATCCTTATTGCATGTCCTCTGGTCTTCCCGAGATCCTCGCCCGAGATCCTCTTCTTTTTTTCTTTATTATTATTATTATTATTATTATTATTATTATTATTATTATTATTATTATTTCTTTCTTTTTTCTTCTTTTTGGGATTTCAGGCCTTCATGGTCCTTCTTAGCTTCATGAATTGGACATTCTTTGTTAAGACCTATGGTCTTTCCTTACTTTTCATGGAATGTGCTTTCTTTGTGAAATTTTGGCCCTCAAAAAAGACTACTTCTATGTATTCTTCCTTCTTTTTCTTTTGAACTGGGTCCTGGGCAGGTCCTAGACCAGGTGCCCTAGTGGCTATGTTCTTGCACAGGCACTGAACTGGGTACTTTTGACATTTTTTTTTTTAAGTCCTAGGTTATGAGCCAAGTAGACCCCTTTTGGACAAGTACTAGGTTGGGTATCCTAGATGCTTATAAGCTTGTGGTCCCAGGTCATGTACTTGAACTAATTGTGGCATGAGTCTTGGGTCATGCACTAAGGTTTTACTTTTTTTTGCGCTAGCCCAGGTACCCCTCCCAAATTTACCCATATTTGGGTTATATAATACTACACAATTGTGCACTTTGATCATAGCTCAATTTTTAAAAAAAAAGAAAAGAAAAGGAAATTTCATTGAATCATAGCATAATCGCTATACCGAGGAACATAGGAGAATTTGACAAAGATAGTAAGGATCATAGAATGTCCTTCTACCATAGGCTCCTAAACAACAAGAAAAGGAACCAAAAACATAAACTAAATAAAGCTCAAAAACAAAGAATGATGAAACACTTAGCAGATTAAAGAGTTGACGAAAAGGAAGGGGGTCTCGGTGTATTATAAGCTCCCCCTTTTCAAGCATAGTGCTATTTCAGCCACTTCCCATTTATAGGGTCCAACAAGATGGTCTCATCTTCCTTTGTGAGGTAGTAATATCCATTATCATGGGCTTTCCTGATGATATAGGGCTCTTCCCATTTCAGAGCAAACTTGGAAGGTCCTGGTACATTCTTTCTCACGTGTTCTGCTGCTCTTAACACCAGCTGCCCTTCCGTGAAGGCTCTTGGGTGTACTGCTTGTCCATATGCCTTAGCCATCCTCTGCAGATACCTTTGACTCCTTCTTCTGGCCACCTCTCATTCTTCCTTTAGTCCTTCCAGGTCTGCCAGCCTTCTTTCGTTGTTTTTGTCATCCATGCCTTCTTGAATTTCTTCGAGTACTACTCTTGGCATAGGGATGACTAGTTCTATGGGACTGATGGCTTCTATCTCATAAACCAAGGAAAATTGTGAAAATCATGTGGCTGTCTTCAAGGAACTCCTACTTGTCCAGAGTACATTTGTCAGGTGATCACTCCATTTTCATCCATACTCATGCTTCATTTTCTTGAGGATTTTCAGTATCACCTTGTTAGTAGCCTCTATTTGACGATTTTCTTATGGATAATATGGCATGGACCTCCCATGCTTGATGCAATATGCCTCGGTCAGATTCTTCATGTCTTTATTTATGAACGAAGTTCCAATATCACTGATTAGGCCTTTGGGAATCCCGAACCGTGTGATGATGTGTTCTCGAATGAAGTTTTCCATAGCTGCTCCAGTGGCCTCCACCCATTTTGTAAAATACTCGGTGGTTACCAAGATCCATATATAGCCATTAGAAGGAGGGTTTATGGGCCCTACAAGGTCAAGCCCTCAAGTATGGAAAGACCATGGTGTTGTCATATCTTGTAGCACATTTGGATGGGTATGGATTGCGTCCCCAAGTACTTGGCATGCTTGACATGTTTTAACCAGCTCCTCAAAAATCCCTTTTCATTGTGGGCCAATAGTACCCCAACTGCAGTAACTGCCTGTAGAGCCTTCTTTTCCTTGGGTGACTTCCACAGTCACCGAAGTGGACTTCCTTAACTACTTCTTTGGCCTCCCTAGGCCCTAGGCATCTTAGGGGATCCCCGTTGTACCCCTTTTTGAACAGGATTTTATTCTGCAAGAAGTATCTGATGGCAAGTTTCTTGAGCTGGTGTGTCAATGTCTTGTCAGCTGGCAAGATCCCTTGAGCTAAGTATTCCATGAATGGAGTTCTCCAATCTTCTGTCACAAACACATCATAACTTTCCTCTTTGTCCACTAAGAGCCTCACCTTTGACATTCCTCCTGTACAATTGCAGCTTCTTTGTTCATATTCGGCCAGTAGTACCCCATGCGCTGCATCCTTCTGTATAGACTAATTTTCTCTGCAATCCCACATATTTGGCCGTGCATTTCTTCTAACCTCAGCTTCCCCTCTTTATCATTGATGCATCTGGACAGAATCCCACCAAGTAGCTTCCTATATAGCTCTCCCTCTATCATAGTGTAATCTTTTAGTTCTTTGATACTTCCTTCGTGTCCCCACTTTTCTATTTTTCCTTTTATCTCATCTCTCCAATCTTCCTACTTTGGCTCCTCAGGGAACATCTTTTTAAGGATCCCTATGATGGAATGCTCCTGCTTACTCTTATCAAAGTGTCTTTTCCTTTAAATGGCATCTGGGATCCCAGGGTGGCTAGTGCATCAGCGAACCTGTTTTCACTTCTTTGGGCGTATTCCACACTGAAGGTCTAGAATTTCTGCTCCAATTTTTGCGCCCACGTTCTGTAAGCTGCCAAACTTTGGTCTCTTAGTACAAAATCACCATTTACTTGGGAGACCACGAGGTTGGAGTCTCCTAAGACCCTCATATGTTTCACTCCCATGTTGAATGCTATGACCAGCCCTATCAGGTATGCCTCGTACTTAGAAGTGTTATTTGAGCAGGAAAACCCAAGCTTGAAAGATAATGGCATGGTATCCCCATCTTCGCATCTTAGTACAATTCCTAGGCCATTCGAAGTTGTTGTTACTAACCCATCAAATCTCATTGTCCACTTTTTTCCTAGGAGTTCTGCCACTGCCACCTCTCTAGGGATCTCTTCTCTTAGCGAACATTCTTCCTCCCCTTAGAACTAGGCTAGCAGATTTGCTATGGCTTGGCTTTTGATAGCCTTAGGGGCCTTGAGGCCAATGTCATATTGAGAGAACAAGACTAGCCATTGTGCTATTCTTCTTGTTAGGGGAGGCTGATGAAGGAGTGCCTTTATGGGATGTGACTTGGTTACTAAGAGGATTTGATGAGTTGAGAAGTATCGTTTTAGCCTTTGAGATGCGTAGATCACCACTAGACATGCTCTTTCCATCTTGGGGTACTTGGTTTCTGTATCTTTAAGTGCCCTACTCACATAATAAATGAGTTGTTCATTCCCATCATCATCTTCCTGTGCTAGCAGGGCCCCTATAGCTTGAGAATTTGATGTTGAATATAGCAACAGGGGTCGCCCACGTATTGGTGCTTGTAAGGTAGGAAGATGATTCATGATCTGCTGGATCCTTTGAAAGGCTTCCTGCTATTCAGTTCTCCACATGAATTCAGCCCCCTTTTTCAACAGTTTGGATAAACCACTTGTGACAGAAGATAATCCTGGTACAAACCTCCTAATATAAGAGACCTTTCCCAGGAAGCTTTTGAGCTCTCTAACCGTTGTAGGCCTTTTCATGGTTGCAATGGCTATGGCCTTAGATGGGTCCACGCTTATACCTCTATGATTTACCAAGAACCCAAGAAATTTTCAAGCAAATACTCCAAAGGCACACTTCACGGGGTTCATGCGTAGTTTGTACTTCCTGCACCTTTTAAAAACTTGTTCAAGTATCTAGAAGTGTCCTGCTTTGGTCTTTGACTTTACCACAATATCATCCACATAATCTTCCATTTCCTTATGCACCATATCATGGAAGATAGTTGTCATGGTTCGCTAGTACGTGGCTCCTGCATTTTAAGGCCCAAGGGCATCACGGTGTAAGAGAAATTTTCGATCGAGATCTTGAATGTTGTCTTCTCTGCATCCTTGGCAGCCATGTAGATTTGTACCCATCCATAAATGAAAATATAGAGTTTCCTGCAGCTGAATCTGCAAGGAGATTAATATTAGGCAGGGGAAACTTATCCTTTGGAAATGCCTCGTTCAGATTGCGAAAGTCCACACAACACTGGATTTCGCCATTCTTTTTCTTCACGGGTATTATGTTGGAAAGCCATTTGGGATGCTGAATTGACTTGATGAACCCAAGCATCTCGTCATATGTCCATGCGAACACATCCACATATCTTCGTAGTAAGGCCACTAATTGTTTTTTTTTTCATGTGCTGTTAACTGACTGCTAATGAAAACAGGCTTCTGGGTTCCCAGGCCAACCCCCAAGTTTACCTCTTCTAACTCCTCCTTAGGCTGGATTTGTGCTTCTTTGACTAAGTCCTCCAGGATTTCTTCTTAAGCCATCATACAATCTGGTGGTCCGGGACCCTCCTGCACAAAGCACTCATGTCCCGCGCACCTTCATAAACGATATATTAGCCTCCCTCCAGGCTCCCGTACTACTACGCACTCCCGGGATCTTGAGGAGCTAGTCTCCCTCTTTTGCCTTTTTTTGTCCAAGAGGTTTCTTAGGTCAAGGGTGCCCCCTCCTTCTTCTTATTCCAAAACGGCTGCCCTTGGGGTCCCCAGCGCGGGGCTCTCATCATCTGGTTCTAGCTCATCATAAAACATTGTTTCCATAAAGTTCACTTCTCTTTGGCTAAAGGGGTTCGAATTGGCAGGGATCCTTACTGGCCTCCCATTCAATCTCCCTTTAACATATTGAAGGTACGTTGAGGGAATAAGATGATGCTTATGGAGCTAGGGGCATGCCAATAGAACATGGTAAGAAACCTCTAAGTTAATTACATGGAACTTGGTCAGGGCTACTATTGGGCCTACCCTTAAGGCCAGCTGCACATACCCTCAGTAGATTTAGCTGATCCTCCAAATCTTGTTATCTCCATGGGAGCCCCCAAGATCCTCCTGCCAGTTAGGCCTACGGCTTCCACGGTACTTAGATTTATGAGGTTAAGTGATGCCCCCGTGTCTACCAGTGCTCTCCTGACTTGGACACCGTTTATGGAGGCCATTAGATAAAGGGGTCTGCGATGGTCTGGATGTTCCACTTCCATGTCTTCATTTGTGAACGTTATTGCATTGGTAGTTTCCAAGTAAGCTCGGCTGGCATAGGATTCTGCAGTGAAACATTCCATTCCTGAATCTGCTGCTATACTCATGAAGGATTCTATGGCCACCCTTCTTGCTTCTGGCCCAAATCCCAATTGGTTAAATAGTGACCTGAACTTGGGGTTCTTCTGAATGGTCTTGACTGTGCTTGGATGGAAGGATCCTTCAGATTCCTCTGCCTCTGCTAGGTTCCCATGGATCACTACAGCTACCACCCCCTTCCCTTTGTGATTGGGTAAAGAGTTCCTTTGCATTTCGAGGGTCCCCTCCCTAAGCTTTTTGTGAAAAAGTTTACGGAGGGTCCAACAGTCCTTGGTAGAGTGCTTGACATAGTTATGAATCCTGCAAAACACAGGATTCTTCCTTTCTTCTTCAGTAGGTGGCTTGGATATAGTGAATGGCCTAACAATTCCATCTCCAATCCATTTACCCAAAACATGATTCAGTTCTTCTACAGTACATGGGATCACAGGTGGTTCCTTAGCCATCTTTCCTTCAGGTCTCTTCCTTTTTTCTCCCACTGACGCTGTCATGGCTTAGGGTACTGGCACTCTCTTTGTCCTCGTGATTAATGCAGTCCTCCTGGTTCTTTGTAGCAGATCAGCAAACTAGGTTATGCATAGATTTTCAAGATTAAGCCTGTAATCAAAGAGCATGTTGGATATGCAGGTTTTCACAAGTTCTTTTCCTTCATGATCTCCATAGCAGTCTAGAAAAACGTCCTAAAACCTTTTGATGAACTGGACAGGATCCTCTCCAGGCCTTTGCCTTGTCATTTGAAGGCTTTAGAAGGTGACCCTGTCTTTACCTGGATAGTACTTTGCACAAAACCTCTCCATCATCTCGTCCCATGTCTTGATGGACCTAGGCTTGAGAGTGGTGTACCATGTATATGCTCTGTCCACCAGGGACTTAGCAAACTCTCTTAGACATAGCTCCTTGTCTCCTGTGTAGGGGCCCATGGTGTGAATGAACCTACTCACGTGCTCCACAGCACTTCCGTTTATTCCATCAAAAGGATGGAACTTTGGGGGTTCATATCCCTTGGGATAAGGTTTTCCAAGGAGTTCTGGCAGAAATGAGGGATCCCGAGAAAATTGCTTAGGGATCCCCGAGAGCTTTTCCCTTTCTTGTTCCAAAAGGGCATTGGCATCTGCTAGCGTGAGATACTGGGGGTTGGCTCCTCTTCCTACTGCTGACTCTACCTCTGGTTAGGCTCTGTCTTGGTTGACCACAGGGGGGACGTTATCACTGATTTCTTGGGTCCTTCCTTTTTTGAGGAGGCGTATCTCCTGTTGCAAATCTTTTAGCATTTTGGCCATTCGAGCCATGGAGTCTAGCTCCCGCCCCGCACACCTCTTTCAGGAGACTACTTCCTGCTCCACCAGAGGTACCTTGTTCCTCTGTCTAGAAGCTACTTCATTTTCTCCTACGGGCTCAGATGCCGCCGCTAGCACATTAGTACCTTTACTGTTTCTTGGTCTTGGAGCCATGCTCTACGAAGGAATTGCTTCTTCCCTCTTCTTTACCCAATCCCTAGTGGAGTCGCCAAAATGTGTGAATCCTTTTTGGACAGAACCCAGGCCCAAGTAGAAAACTGGGCCCTTTACTTGTTGTTTTGAGGGACTAGGCTTGGTTCACCGCAGTTAAATGGGCTGATTATGAACCAGATGGTGCACAGAACACGAATCCTACAACACATGCATGCTAACAAAAGAGAAATATATGATTAGAATAGCAAGAAATAGTAAAGGGGCAAAATGGTAAATAAAAACACAAAATAAAGACGTTAAGGGTGCTCAAGACAATGTGAAATATTTTGTTACTTTCTTAATTGTGTAATACATCATGCTCACTATGATGTGCTACAAGGTCCAAATGAGTTCAAAAATTACAAACTTAGATGGTTCTTCAGGCCTTTAAGACTTGTAAAGTTTGAATCCCTTCGAATCCAAGTGTGCTCTCTAGTGGCTGTTAGAGGATACCAGACGGTATTTCCCTCTCTTTTCTTTTCTTTTTTTGAATTCTAACAGAGTTTTCTCAATGATTTTGCTCTCATTCACTTTTGCTGAATGCCCTTCATTGTTGGCTGTCCCTCCTTTTTATAGTGTCATCCTAGGGTTTCTAGGGTACCACTAATTCCTCTGGGTACCAGAACCAATGTTGTGCCAGCAACATTGGTGGCTAGTCCCTTCCACATTTCTCATAATTTTCTTCTTTCAGTACTTCTTCTCCCAAAGTCTCTTGCTGTCTTTCCGTTTTGGGGTGTCTTTAGAGAGCTGACTTTTGGCCCTTCTTCCTTCAAGGCTTCTTAACCTCACATTTTTAGATTCAGCTTTAGGCTCCCTTTCCCTTTGTTATTTTCCCAAGTTAGCTGATTCCTTCCTGCCAGATTGAAAGTTTCCCAGCCACTTCCTTTCACGGTTCTTCTTTTTGGGTTCCTCGAGGTACCACCCCTTGTTCATGAATTATTGGTTCCCAAGCCTTCTGATTCCTTTCTGCATCATTAGGTGGCTGATAGGGACATATCTATTCTCGTTCCTTGTGTTTCTTGGCGCCCCCTTTTGAGCTGTCTTAATCTAACCCTGGTTTTCCTTGTCCACGGGTCGTTCCGGGTTGGGTTTGTGCCCAACCCGGAATCAACCCGCTCACATCGGATGGGAGGTTGAACGACCCGCAGCCGACCGCCGGTAACTTCGGGTCGAGTCGGATCAGGCTTCGGTGGACAACAGTCGGGTCGGTCGAAGTCTGAGTGAGTTTCAACCTCCAATCTTCGCCGAATCTTCATCGAAAATCGCTAAATCTTCGCCGGATCTTGCCCAATCTTCACTGAATCTTCTCTGGATCTCGCTAAATCTTCACCCAATCTGTGCGACAACCACGGGATTGAAGCAAGAAAGACCAACACAAGCCCAGATTTGAACGAGAACTTCCATCTCATCGCCGGATCTTCGTCGAATCATCACTGTCTTCGCCGGATCTGTGTGACAACCACGAGATCGAAGCAAAAAACACCACCTCAAGCCCAGATTTAAGAGAAAACTTACATCTCATCACCGGATCTAACCAAAAACTACCAAATCTTCACCGGATCTGAGTGGATCTAGGTAGATCCGATCTTCTTTCACGAGTTTCGTCGGTCGGATCGAGTTCATTGGGTTTTGGAGAAGAAAACCCGCCATCCGACCCGCCTAGATTGGTTTTTCGTGGAGAAGACCCGCCGCTGACCGTCACTAGCGTCGGGTCGGCCGGTTTTCGGGCCAGGTCGGACAGGCTAGTTGAGTGAATCGGGCCTCGGTTGCTGTTGGACACCCCTAATCTAACCTTGGTTTTGCTGCATATCTTGAGGATCCCGAGCTCCTAGCAGTACCTAAGTATCCCGGCCTAGTTCTTAACACTGGGCTCCTTAGCAATTTTCTGACCTTGGCGGGTTGGGATTTTCTTGTTCCCTTCATTTCATGAATTCTAAGGCTTACCCATTCGTGGGTTTGGGTTCCTCCTTAAAACCCTTAATGAATTTGGGCCTACCATATTTTTTTCTTTCTTGTAGGCTCAAGTATTTTATTATTTTTATGGAGTTCAATTCTCTATGCCCCTTTTTGGGCCTTAGCGTAACATTGTGACTTTTTAGACCTCAATAGGTACTAATAATGCCCCTTAGAGCATCTCCAGCATATGCTCTATCTCTATTTTTAGTCCAAAAATAGCTACTATTCACCCACTGTTCACCCTCCAACAGCTTCTCTAAACACAAAACTTTTCCAAATTTTTTTTGAAGTTGCTACAGTAATTCTCTTAATTTAGAGAACACTGTAGCAACTCCAAATGAATTTTTACACTTAAAAAATTCATACATCTCAATAAAATAAAATAAAAATTATTTCTCTCTCCTCTCACAGCTACAAACACAATGGCTACAATCACAAAAATATTTCTCTCAAACATCGCATAATCAGATTATCAGAATACAAACTTAAAAACAAAATTTTAAAATTAATCAAATCATAACAATAAAAGCAAAAAAAAAAAAAAAAAAAAAAAAAAGAAGACAGAAGACAGAAGCCATCTGACCCATCTGGACTGTGTTAGGGACGAACTGGAATCAAGTAAAAAAAAAAAAGAGCGAGAGAGCTGGAGAAAAAAAGAGAGAATGATGAGAGTTGCTGGAATGTTCTCAGAGAAAAAGAAAATAAAAGAGGGGGTAGAGATAGGATAACGTGTGTGGAGGAGAAAAAGAAAAAAAAATAGAGAAAGAGAGCTGGAGAAAGAAAGACACAGAGAGTTCTGGAATCAAAGGGAAAGTGTAGAGAAAAAAAGGAGAGGATGGAGATAATGGGTATACGTGTGTGGTGGAGAAAAATAAAGAAAAAAGAAAAAAAAAAAAAAGGAAACGTGTGGATGATAGAAAGAAAGAAAGGAAAAATACAATTTAGAAATGTTACCGCAATATTTTCACAATAAATTTTAAGTAACATATTGTTATTAGCTAATATTGGTGAGTAAAAATTTAATTTCAACGGTGGGTTCAAATTAGAACTAGTAACAACTTTTCACATAAATTTTGTTATGAAAGTATTGCGAAAAATGTTGTGAATATAATACTATTCATTGAAAAATATAATTGTTGGGAATGAATATAGGAAGAATAAATGGTGATAATAAAAGAATGAAGAATGAATGAAGAAATAATATTTAAATGAGATAGAGAATAGGATAGAGAATCTATTGGAAAGTGTATTTAAAAAAATAGATAGTTAAAATATAAAAGTCACTATTCATTTTTCAAACAGTACAAAAATTTGGAGAACCTGCTGGAGATGCCCTTAAACTATTTGGTGTCGAATCCAAAGTTTGTAAAGTTGTAGCCACCAACTTGTCAAGCTTCAGGTAAGATAACATCTTAACCCATTTCTGCATGCAAGTTGGTGGGTTTCAACTCAACTAATCAGTCCGTTATAGTCAACATTACCAACACGTGCACAAAATCACATAAAATGAAAAAATACTTGTGATTTTGCATAGCTTCTCTTTCTCTCTCTCTCTCATCCTTGCTTTTTGTATTAACCATATATAGAATCAAAAAAATTATGCAAATAGTCATCCTTCAACCATTTTTACATCTGTCATGATACAAATCCAATTTTTTGTACCTTGACAATGAGAGCCTAATAAGCACATAACAAAGGCAATTGATAATAACTCCATAAATATTGGGAAAGAAGAATTCAAATAAGTGAATAATAAAGATATAAATAACATCCATACCTAGGTTCCCAACCAAGCACCTCTGCCATTCCAACAATCGACAAAAGAAATGGAGGTCCAACCTTTGCTACTTGAATTGCAAGTTCTCAATGACCAATGTGAAGGGCATCAAACTTTCCTAATGCTCTAGTCCTCCTAGAGATGATAATCATGGGTTCAATACTATAAAGCCATACGAAACGAAAGTATGATAGGTTTTTTGTTTAGAAATAATAAATAGATGGTAAATATAGGATGAAAGAAACCTGCCATTGGGGACAATCCTTGGGATGGAACCTCACGATCCAAAAGAGAGAAGCAAATCAGATTCTACACCAATATATGATATGAAGCAACGCGTATCTAGCGTAATGATTCCCACATTAGAATTAGAATTTAGAACCTTTTTTATTGCAACCACCAAATCATCCACTACAAAAAACGGGGTCTATAGCCGCGTTTCAAAAACGTGGCTATAGACCTGAAGCCGCGTTTTCTATGGTCGCGTTTACAACCCCGGCCTAAGCGGCGCAGCAACAGACCCTGCTGGTCTGTAGCCGCGTTTTTAAAAACGCAGCTACAGACCAGACCTGAAGCCGCGTTTTTGAACCACGGCTATAGGCTTCAGGTCTATAGCCGCGTTTTTAAAAACGCGGCTATAGTCAGCGACCTATAGTCGCGTTTTTAAAAAACGCGGCTACAAACCTGCTTTGAGCTGCGTTTAAACCGCGGCTATAGGTCTTTTTAAAAACAAAAAAAAAAAATTTACTGGGGTTTTTTTTCCCCAAAAAAATTCAAAAATTCAGCTTTTTTTTTAAACAAAAAAAATTTTCTGGGTTTTTTTTTCCCCAAAAAATTCAAAATCAAACACAATATACTGACAGTACAAATGCAACGTTCTCCAAAATATAACAATACAAACCATGAATCTCCTCTCATTCAACAAAACCAACCCAAATTTAACACTAAATCCATTCAAATAACACAAAAGCTCAAGAACACAGACCTATTTAAACATAAGCACAATATCAGCAACACAATAGCAAAAATAACTTCTAGCAAAATTATAATACCCATAAAAAATTAGAGAATTTTTACCTCAAATAGTAGAGATGAGTGAGCCTTTAGCTTTTCTTATGAAGTTTTCCAGTGACCCTTGCTTGAAAAATGAAGTATATGGTGGTGTGGAGTGTACCGGTGTGTGCGTTGTATTGAAAGAAAAAAAGAAGGAACGAGAGAAAAAAAGAAGGAAAGAGAGAAAAAAAGAAAAGAAGAAGCAGCAGTAAAGAAACGAAGAAAAAAAAAAGAGCTGTGTTGGAGTGAAGAAGGAAAAAAAAAAAAAAAAAGAGAAAGAAAGGAGAGCTGGGCGTGACTTGCAGAGAAGAAAGAAAGAAAGAAAGAACCCAAGAAATTTCTGGGTTCTGGGTAGGTGGGAAAGAATGACCAAAGAAAGAAAGAAAGAAAAGATAAAGAAAGAAAAGATAAGAGTGGGGGTAGGTGGGAAAGTGGGGTTCCGGGTTTTTTTATTGGTGCTACCTATAGCCGCGTTTTTCAAAAACGCGGCTATAGCCCCTCCCTTATATTAAAAAAATAATTTATTTGGATGCACGTACAGCTCATCCTTTTAAAAAATATATATATATTATTTCACTGGACCTATAGCCGCGTTTTCAAAAACGCGGCTATAGCCCCTCCCTTATAAAAAAAAAATAATTTATTCGGATGCACAGGTCATCCTTTTAAAATATATATATATATATATTATTTGACTGGACCTATAGCCGCGTTTTTGAAAACGCGGCTATAGCCCCCGTATTAAAAAAAAAATTTATTTGGATACACAGGTCATCTTTGTAAAATACGTGTAATATTTGAGTGGACCTATAGCCGCGTTTTTGTGAAACGCGGCTATAACCCTCCCTTATAAAAAAAAATTGTTCTACTGTACATAGCACCCTTTAAAAAATATATTTTTGTCTGGACCTATAGCCACGTTTTTATAAACGCGGCTATAGTCCGGATGTAAAACGCAGCTCAAGGCCCTAGAAACGCGGCTTTAGACCTAACCTATGGCCGTGTTTAACAAAACGCAGCTATAGGTTGGGTCTGAAGCTGCGTTTCTACGAAACGGGGCTATAGGTTTGGTCTATAGCCGCGTTTCTTTTAAACGCGGCTATAGGTCAGGTATAGCCGCGTTTTTTTATAAACGCGGCTAAAAAACGCGGCTATAGCGCGCGCTTTTTGTAGTGATCTCAAGGAACCTTCTAATGTGCTAATACTTAAAGTTACAAAATCATAATTATTTCTTTCCTAAACTTCTAATGAGAAAGTAGAGCATAAAAGTAAATAAAATTGTCAACAAGTTAATACAGTAAGTTATTAGTAGAACTGTTGAAGGCAGATTTAGAGGATTTTTACTTCTAGTGCCTCTCAATTCACTGTTTAAAAAATAAACAAGCAGAAAGCAAAGGAATTGTATAATTAAGAGCGAAAAGCATAAATATTAAAAATTATCCTTGAATGTGTGCGTACCTTAGTTCACTAGTGATTGAATAGAGAAGAGGTCGAGACGTTGAATGTCGATGTGGCTAACGGAAAATGGACCCATGTGGCTGAAGGTTAACAGTGGCGTGAGGAAGAACCATGACATTTCCAATGGCAAACAGAGCCGTGGGCATCAACATGAAATGAGAGATAGAGATAAAAAAAAAAAAAAAATTTTAAATGACAAAATGAATTTGTAGTACAGGTTGAATTTTGAAAACCAACAAAAAAGTGATTCTATTTTCTGGGCAATATTGTACGTGGAACTTAAATAGTAGTATAGATAATTTTGCTAAATTTAAGGATATGGATGGGAAGTTATAGTAATAGTTTTTTAATAGGAGTGTTTTTTTTTTTCCTTTAAATTCAAAATAAACAAGAAGATATTTGAAAAAAAACAAACATGAAATCATGGAGTAAGGAAAAAAAAAAATTGAAAACGTTTAACCGAGACAGTGGTCCTATTTATCACAAAAAATGGTCTTATTTTGTTGGTAATGTTTTACTGGAAGTTTTTTTTTTTAATGTGAATTTTAGTGGAAGTTAAAAGACGTAGTTTTACCAAATTATCATTTAGTTTTGCCTCTACTTAAACCTAGGAAAATAGAGGTATTTTAGAACAAAAAAAATCCGGTCCAAACGGAGAAAGTCCCTTAAATAGTAGTAAGTGTAGATTAAATAGTAGTAAGTATGTGGATTTCAACTAACTCAACCGGTAAAGTCTCTGATTTGTATAAGAGATCTGGGGTTCAATCCTCGCCTATACCAAAAATTGATTAGTGTCTTAGTCTGATGATAACGAGTTATCATTATGAGTGGACGCTATAAGTTGAAACCATCTCTCAAAAAATAGTAGTAAGTATAGATAAATACTAAAAAAGTCTCATTCAAAAATTTAAAGGTGTAAATGCACTTTTAGTCCCTAGATTTTGACCCAATTTCTATTTTAGTTCCTACATTTTATTTTTATCACTTTTAGTCCCTAAACCAATTAACACGTGACATTTAAGTCCTTATCGTCACCCAACTAACAAAAAATGCTGATGTGGCTAACGGCACAGTAAAATAATAATTAAAAAATCTATTTTGGCATTAAAAAAATTGTCATGTCAGAATCTAATTTTAAAAAAATTATTATTAATATTAACTAAATGAAAAAAAATTAAAAACAAAAAATCAAGCCCACCCAATACAGATCAAAACACCACAATCTTAGATCATAACTCTTTGAAACTCTCCTGTCTTAACTCTCTGCTTGCTTGGTGCCTGTGGGTTTTGTGGATTTTCCTTTGATTTTTTTTTTTGTGGATTTCTATGCATATGGTGTTGCCGACTTGTCGTGGTGAGGTGGAGGGCGTGGGTTTGTGGGGATCGGCGTGGTGGAGATTTGAGTTTGTGGATCAGCGTGGTGGAGGGTGTGGGTTTGTGGTGATCGGCGTGGTGGAGGTCTGAGTTTGTGATTGGTGTGGTGGAGGGTGTGGATTTGTGGTGATCGGCGTTTGTGGTGGAGTTTTGGCGATGGCATAGATCAGAGTTTGGGTCGGTTGGTGATGGGTTGCATGATTGTTCGATGGATGGATCGATAATGGTTGGTGGCTGGATTGAAGTTTGGTGGTGGGTTTCAGTGGCACAGATTGGAGTTTGGTGGTGGGATTCGTTCACAGATTAGAGTTTGGTGATGGGTTTCGTTCTCAGATCGAAGAGGAATAGTGCCTGGACTAGCTGAGTTTTTTTTTTTTTAATCAGATTTGGGTGGGGTAGTTTGCTCCGATGGGTTTGTGTGGGTAGTGGATGAGTTTATTGTTTTGGATTTGTGGTGGATAGTTGATGGTTTTGTGGCAGATTCCGGTGGACTTATGGTTGTGATTTGAGGGCAGTCACAGGCCAGGAAAGAAAATTTTGTATTTAGGTTTGTGTTCTTGAGTTATTTGATCTGGGTTGGAGTTCTTGTTTTCTTCATGTTCTTCTCGAATTTTTTTTTTAAAATTTTTTATTTAGTTAAAATTAATAATTTTTTTTAAAATTTAGATGCTGAAGTGTCAATTTTTTAATGCCAAAATAGATTTTTTAATTATTATTTTACTGTGCCGTCAGCCATGTCAGTATTTTTTGTTAGTTGGATAACCGTATAGATTTAAATGTTACGCGTTAATTGGTTTAGAGACTAAAAATAATAAAATAAAAATGTAGAGACTAAAAAAAAAAATTAAAAAAAAAAAAAAAAAAAAAAAAAAAAAAAAAGGTGCATTTACGCCCAAATTTAAAATGAAAAACCCTCACTCCCTCCCAACGGCTTTCATTTTCATATGAACGAAATTCAAATTCAAGTTCAAAAAGAAATCCCCCATTCCCCAGCCCCTCTCAGCGTCTCTCTCTCTCTCTCTCCAATGGCCACCAATCCCAACAGCTTCATGGCTACACCCACCAAGACCCCATCGGACAAGTCGGCCTCTGCCTCTGCCTCATCCATGTCTCGCAAGCAGTCTCAGTCTCAGCACAACTCTGCCCGATTCGAGGCCTACAACCGGCTGCAAGCGGCGGCAGTGGCTTTCGGAGAGAAAGTACCGATCCCAGAGATCGTGGCCCTGGGTGGACAGTCGGACGGCAAGAGCTCACTGTTGGAAGCGCTGCTAGGGTTCCGGTTCAACGTCCGTGAAGTCGAGATGGGGACCCGCCGACCCCTCATTCTCCAGATGGTCCACGACCCCTCCGCCCCCGACCCCCGCTGCCGCTTTCAGGTCCTCCTTCTCTCTTTCGCTTTTCATTCATTTCTCTTTCGCTGGTTATTTTTCCAGGAGAGAATATAACAAAACAAAACAAATAACAGTTTCTTAAAGTTGAGAATTGAAAACAGGAAGAGGATTCTGAAGAATATGGAAGTCCCGTTGTTTTGGCATCTGCAATAGCAGATATCATAAAGTCCCGAACTGAAGCACTTTTGAAGAAGACTAAAACTGCAGTTTCTTCTAAGCCTATTGTGATGAGAGCTGAATACGCACATTGTCCTAATCTCACTATTATAGATACCCCAGGCTTTGTTCTTAAGGTGCCTTTCTCCTTAACCTTAATCTATATATTTGGCCCAAGTGAATGCTTTGCTTCAAATTAGTGTCTTCATTGGCAGGCAAAGAAGGGAGAACCAGAAACCACGCCAGAGGAAATTCTTGACATGGTGAAGTCATTGGCTACTCCTCCCCATCGCATTCTGTTGTTCCTTCAACAGAGTAGTGTGGAATGGTGCTCGTCCTTGTGGTTGGATTCTATTCGTGAAATTGATCCTACGTTCAGACGGACAATAATTGTTGTCTCCAAATTTGATAATCGTCTCAAGGTATGAACTTATGCCTTTTATTGACTTAATCTCCAATAAGCAAGTTTAAGCATTTTAGAAAATAATATAGATCAGTGGGTGTTATGTGTTTTGTTTATTTTTTTTATTAGTATTCGGTAAATAATGATAGGGGTATGTTGTGCCAATTCAAGTAAAATAGTTTTGGATTAGGGCGAATTGAATTAGTTTAGATTGTGATGAGTTTGTTTTGTTGGTAAATCCTATGAAGTTCGAGTTTATCTTCATCTAATTGAATTTTCATGTATAAATTCAAAAGTACTCAATCAATAAGAATTTTCATGATTTTCCAATTTACAAATTGTTAGCTAGAATAACTTGAAGGTTAAGGTTTACCTCGACGTAAATCTTATTCTTCTTATTTATCTAAACCAAAATTGAGAATATTAAGAAGATAACAGTTCATGAAATTAATCCACCATTTGCAAATGCTTCCAATGCTCAATCTGTTACATAAGCTCGTAACAGTGGGTGCTTCCTTCATCTATGTTCTCAATGGATTCCAAATGAGTCAATGTTTGCCTTCTTTGCTGTTGAGGTTTGCTTTAGTGATGTACAAATAACAAAAGAATCTTGTTTTTTGCCGTGTGGTGGAAGTGAATGGTTTCTCTTGAAGTAATTACATAAACTTATGAACACTAATTTTAAGGGTCATTTTAGCTAAACAATATTTTCTTTTAAAAAAATATATATTTGGCAAAATAGCAATGTTTAATAGTTATTTTGAGAAATAGCCTTTTTTGAATCTCACCTCTTGGAGAGATGAGTTCTAGCACTGAACTCGAGTTCCATGTTTTAGTGAAATTCTTCTTTTTCCATGTTTTCATTGGAGTACTCAACTCGTCTCTCCAAGCGGCAAGATTCAAACAAGGATGTCCCAAAATAACTTTAAAACAATCCCAATTAGCAAAATAATTTTTAAAATAGTATTATTAAGAAAAAATGGCCCTAATTATAAGAGATGTCTATAAATATGCAGGAGTTCAGTGACCGGTGGGAGGTGGACCGATATTTGAGTGCAAGTGGTTACTTGGGAGATAACACACGCCCATTTTTTGTGGCCCTACCAAAGGACAAGAGCACCATTTCAAATGATGAATTCCGCCGGCAAATATCTCAGGTGGACTTGGAAGTTCTGCGTCACTTGCGTGATGGTATTAAGGGTGGATTTGATGAGGAAAAGTTCAGGCCTCATATTGGTTTTGGCTGTCTGAGAGATTATTTGGAGTCCGAGCTTCATAAGAGATATAAAGATGCTGCACCAGCAACTCTAGCTTTGCTTGAGCAGCGCTGCAGTGAAGTTACTACTGAATTAGGAAAAATGGAATCTAAAATTCAGGCCACTTCTGACATTGCTCATCTTAGAAGATCTGCAATGTTGTATGCGGCTTCTATCAGTAATCATGTGGTAATTTATCAATCATCCATACCTCTGCATATATCACCCAATTACTTTGTACTTATTACTACTTGTAAAAAGTAATCCAGGAAGTATCTTTTAAGATTCATTATCTTAATTTTGTTTTAGTCTTAGATATTTGATAAAAACTTTTATCTATATGTCTATCGTAAAGGGAGCTTTAATTGATGGAGCAGCAGATCCTGCCCCAGAGCAATGGGGGAAGACAACAATGGAGGAGCAGTCACAAAGTGGTCTTGGGGGATGGCCTGGAGTTACTGCAGCTATAAAGCCTCCCAATGCTACTCTTCGGCTCTATGGAGGAGCTGCTTTTGAAAGGGTGATGCATGAATTTCGGTGTGCTGCTTATTCCATTGAATGCCCCCCAGTGTCAAGGGAGAAGGTGTGTATCCTAGAAGTGCAATTTACCTGGGGATTGATGGGTTTTGATTCTATGAACTAAATTGTTCTCTTGACAGGTGGCAAATATCTTACTTGCGCATGCTGGACGAGGTGGGGGTAGAGGAGTAACTGAAGCTGCTGCAGAAATTGCCCGTGCTGCTGCGAGATCATGGCTTGCTCCTCTTCTTGACAGTGCTTGTGATCGGCTTGCTTTTGTTTTGGGGAATCTCTATGATCTTGCTCTAGAAAGAAATCACAGTCGTGATTCAGAATGTAAGAAGTTATTTAATTCTTTGTTCACATTTCTTCCAAAGTTAGTTAATTTTACTTTATCACCAACCCAAAGATTCGGTACTAGAGATTTGATGGATTCAGCCTAGTTTCTTTTTGTTTATTTATGTAACATCAGGGTGATTTTCTTATTCTTGTTCAGCATATGGTAGGGAATAAGAAATATGCATAAATGTATTAGTTATGTAAATATATTATGTTTGTGGGAGTTCAGGTTTTGTAATCTGATGTCTGAGTAACATCAACTATTTTTGTTAGTTATGTTTTTCGTACCTTGTCTACGCATAGATCCTGAAATGCATATAGGACACCAACCTTCAATTTCCAAGTGAAAGGAAAAAGGTCCATCTTGGGGAGGGAGTGTGTCTGAATTTCGTGTCAATTTACGAATAATATATTTCTAATGCAACATTTGCCTCTCCTGTAATCTTCTTCTTTTCTTTTCTTTTCTTTTTTTCTTTCCTAATTGTTGATGCTGGTATTTTAAGTTCATAGAATTGTTCATAAAACCATTGGAATTTGTTTTTCGTGCAGATGGGAGGAAATCAGAAAAAATGGATGGATATGTTGGTTTTCATGCTGCTCTAAGGCATGCTTACAATCGCTTTATGAAGGACCTGGCCAAACAATGCAAGCAACTAGTTCGGCACCACCTGGATTCAGTTACAAGCCCATACTCGCAGGTCTGTTATGAGAACGAATTTCAAGGTGGTTTTGGCTCAAGTGCAACCTCTTTTTACAAGTCAGCTGGTCCGTTTTGTGTTGAGCTAACTGATGGAGGATCAGCAGCTCATGATGAAATTATGAGAGATCAAGAGAACATACCTCCGCAAAAGAGTGGACAGCAAACCACACCAGGAAAAGGTACAGAAGCTAGAGAAGCTCTCCGAGATAGCCAAATGACTGTGCCTGAGACCCCCTCACCTGATCAGCCATGTGATGCAATACTTGCTGGGGCCAAGAAAGACTTTGGAAATGGCATTGATTTTGGTGGAGTGAGAAAACGGATTTCAAGATTGACAGGGAATAGCAGAAATGCTGATCACATGAGAGTTCAAAATGGTGGTGGTCTTTTATTTGGAACTGGTGATGGCGGTTTAAGATCAGGCTCAGCTTACTCAGAAATCTGTTCAACAGCCGCACATCATTTTGCACGGATACGTGAAGTTCTTGTTGAGCGAAGTGTGGCTTCCACATTGAATTCTGGGTTCTTAACCCCTTGGTAAGAATGTTTATCTTTCAACATTAACTTTGCATCCATAAACGCATTTATATTTATGGAAATACCAGAACACATGTTCTAAATTTGTGGCTTGAAGGGATCAGGAATTTATCTTTACAGGTTACCTAAAAGTTCTCAAGTGTTCTTTAGACCATCATAGGCTTGAGGGGATCAAGCTTTCTTAAGGCTTGGTTTTATTAGTTTGGTCAGTTTTATGTTACACATATTTCAGATGACACTACTTTGTGCAAACCATTTCTTTAAATTTGCATAAACTTCTGTTCTCAAGTTGCATGCATATCTCATAGATTCACTATGTCTGAGGTACACTAGCTCATTTTATATTAATTTCTATTTCACTTTGCTCCTTCAATCATCAGAGATTTTTGGGTTTTCTAAATGGAACATTCTTTTACAGTTTTACTATAGTTTGTTCTATTTTATTGTGGCCATTGTCCCTAGCAAAATTTCTGGTTTTAGACCTTAAATTAAGAAACTAGTCTCTGGATTCTTCAGAACCATTTTATGTTCTTTAATATAAGGAACTGATCATAATGACATGTTATTTATTCTGCTATGTGCAGCCGGGATAGGCTTGTGTTGGCACTTGGATTGGATTTGTTTGCTGTAAATGATGAGAGATTCATGGACATGTTTGTTGCTCCCGGCGCGATTGATGTACTACAGAACGAACGACAGTCTCTTCAGAAGCGTCAAAAGATACTCCAATCTTGCTTGAATGAATTCAAAAGTGTTGCTCGGGCACTATGATGGAAAATTGTCAAAGCCCATTTATTAATGAAACAGTATTAATGGCTGGAAGTTCAGAGGTATTCACATCTAGTGAACACACAAAATTCTCATTCTGTGACCCCCCCTACTTATTGTCTGTAACAACCATCTTCACTTATTTTAGTTGTGAGCTTGTGATTGGAGGGTTGATTCTTTTAAATGGTGCATGTAAACATACTATGTCCTGTACTACTCGATTAGTCAAGAGTTGAGGCAAATATGGTTTGTTTTCATTGAGAAAAAATACAAGAAAATTTTTATCTTTTTGCCAATAATATTTTAAATCAAAGAGCATCTATAAAGAAACGATTCAAGGTGAGATTTCATGAATTCAACCTCAGAAAAGAAAAAAGAAGTGGTAGGCGCATATATGAATTCTGTAATCTGTAGTGCTTTTCTTTGACTTCATGAAGCTACTTTCAATCAATGTGTTTTCTTCGGCTTATTCTTTTTTCCTTACAAAACAAAACATTTTTTTTGAAGTACATAGTTAGAGAGATGGTTTGACACGTTTAGCAGCACCTAGCAAGTGGGGATGCTCAACTCTGCTCTGCCAAGTTCAGAGACTCAAGAATATATCAAACATTGCCAGCAGGATTCACCTATCCTAATCCAGTTGCATTTGCCACAGCCGACACATCCCATCATGCTAAAAACAATCAATCTAGATGTAGGGACACGCGCACACGAAAAAATCTTAATTTAGATGAGGTCTAGACCAGGGCTGAGGGCTCAACACATTTGGAGTGAAAAACGATCACTTTAAACAGGTCTTTATATATATATATATATATATATATATATATATATATATATATATATATTTTTTTTTTTTTTTTTTTTTTTTTTTTTTTTTTGAGTAGAAATGAAGATATTATTTACTTAATAAACATTGTTCATACAACAACAGATAAAGTCGGCCGTTGGGTATAACGTCTATTAGTCCCTAGGCCAAGCATGTCCCTTATATAATATTTAAATATCACTTAAATAAGTTAAAAATATACTAAAATATACTTGTAACTTAAAATAATTTGAAAAAGTGAAAAAATGCAAGAAAAAATAAAGTTTTAAAAAGTTGTACATAAAAGTTTAAAGCTTAAAGTTATGAGAGACCTTAATGCTGATCAGGTTAGAAAAACTTGTAAATGATGTAACAATAAATGTAATTAGTGGCACTTTAAGAAAATAATAAATGATGAACATTTGAATGAATAATGCTAGGAATACCACAAATTTTACCCTTACAAAGATGTATCATCACTTATAAAAAGTAATTCAAATATGCATTTAATAAGATGTTGTAGTTTACCAATAATATTAATTGTCACATCAATTTATAAAAGTTTCATAGTAAAATTTATAATTTCTATAGCATTTTCCCATTCAAATCACTTTTTGTGATTGGTGACATATCTAGTTATAAGTTCTATGTATTTAAATTTGTATTATCTTCAACAATACTAAACTTTTTTGTCCTTTCTTAAAAGTAGTGGAACAATTTACAACTATCATATATATAAAATAAAAATAGTATAAGCATATAAGGATATTGTTGCATCAACCATAACTTACTGCATCATATGTGTTTGGAGGGGGAAGAGTGAAATATTGGTGTGCTTATACAAAAAAAAGTAAAAGCAGAATGAATAGTGGGAGTTGGGTGGGTTTTGGTTGGGTTTGATTTCTTTGCAAAAACTCAAACTTTCTCATCATATTCTCTGATTGGCATTAATGATAATAACTTTTTTGACTTTAAAGACAACAGAGAGGAAACATAAAATAAAGACAAAGACTGCTATGGCAGGATCACACTTGTGTGTGAAATATTCATGATTCATGAACCTTGTAACATGGACCTCAAGTCTCAGTGGTCCCCCAAACCCTCCCATCCTCAATGTCCCTAATACAAGTGACCTAGTCCAACAAGATCAAAATATTTACAATAACTATGTTTTCTTTTTTTTTACCATAAATTATTGGTCATCAGAATATTCGTCTCCGCCGCATCTATTTTTAGGCAAGATTTTTTTAGCAAACCTCCAACTAGCTAGTTTCTAATAAGTCAAGGCTCTTTAATTAGCCCTTGTGTTGTTATTGTTGCTTCTAGAAAAAAATTTGAAGTTTTATATGTAAGTTATAACGTGTTGTTGTTTTCTCACATACAATACGATGCGATAAAAAATGTGAACTGGAAGTTGCAACTCTATTTCGTTAAATTCCGGAAGGAGCAGTTTTATGTTGACCTTAGTTATAATGGGTTTGATAGACTTTAAAGTTGAAATGCTTTTGGAAGCTTCGTGCTACTAACTTATAACTTGTAAGTAACGTTTGTATTTTTAAGACATATATATATATATATATATATATATATATATATATATATATATATATATATATATGGTAGTTATAATAAGAATGACCAATTTGAACCCTGAACTACTCTGTTGGGAACATTGGAAAGCACCAATGTACATCCTTGTTGCGATGATCACTCTATAAGTATAAGTGCTTGTGGAATGTGGGGGGTAAGGGTTAGAGTTTAAGTCTCCAGTAGGGAGTTTCACACACATATGTACTTAGTTTAGAGTAGAGTAAAATTTCTATTTTGTATTAAAAAAAAAAAAGGAACATGGGAAAGCACCAATTAAGTTACAAAATTATTAATATCGTTTGTGTACTTAAGAATTCATACGAAAATGTGATATTGCTAACTCTCCTTTATTAGAAGAACTATGGTTCAAACTCTCCATTCTCATGAGTTCTAATTAGCTCAATTGGTAAAATCTATTATTGTAAAATAAGAAAAATCTGGAGTTTGAACCTTACTTACACCAAAAATCAATTAGTGTCATTGACAAATGATAAAAAACAATTATTATCAATTATACACCATATATAGATATAAAATTCTTTTATATCTATATATAAAAAAGTGTACTATTGAATCATTAAAAAAGAATTTGGTATGATAATTAGTAACAAAGAAATACTCTCTCAATCCTATAATAAATAATAACCTTAAATTTTTCAATGTGTAAATTAATTTTGAACCATATATTTCAAGGCTAATTCAAATTAAACCTTATAGCCTGATAGTTTCAAATCAAACTCTAGAGTTTTAGAATGGTCTAAACTTTAATTTTGAGGGGAAAATTTATTTTCAGGTTTAATTGAAAGTTTAAATTGACACAATTAAAAATCTAGGGTTTGATTTGGTTTCTAAAAATAGAGTTATAATGTAAATTATCTTTTTCCATTGTATTATGCTATCTCTTAATCTATCTTCACTACAAAATGAAAGCATTACTTTTCTATAATATCCTTTTTTGTTGTAAAAAATTCATATTTTCTTATTAATAACTAAAATCAAATAAATTTATAAATTCCAATAACTTTTTTGAAATTTTCACTTTTCTCTAAAATTTGCGTATTTGACAATTGACTAATAATGGGGCAACTGAGCATGTTTTTCCCCTTGTTCGGCTAAGTTCTTTTAAAAAATAATAATAATAATAAGTAAAGATAACTTATAAATGAAGGTAAAAAGGAGGCGAATCCATTACTAGATCGTAAGGAAGAGAACTGATCAAGAAGAGAAGAGATATCTCGAGACCCTTTCTATTTAAAGTGAACAGGCTAATAAGCAAGGTTGTGGGCTAACCAACTAATGCTCTTGCTTACAAAACAAAAATCTCAACAAGATAGTGAGTTTAGAGAAGCATATACAATAGGTAATATATATATATATATTTGACTAAAGGGAGGTCTTCGATCACGCTAAGGAGTGAGCAGCAGACTAGCAAGCAAGGTTGTGGGTTAACCAATTAATGTTGTTGTTTACAAAACAAAAATCCCAAGAAGATAGTGAGTTTAGAGAAGCATATACAATAGGCAAAAAAGAATAATAAGTCATGGAGGATTGAGTAAAGGATTCTGGAAATCTTCAATCATACTGATAGAGTCTCCTTCAAAAACAATAAAAAGTGAGATGATAATGATGGATTGCGAATTTGAGGGCAGCATGGACTTCACCAAATTAAAGACGGTTCAATTTCTTGGAAGGGCTATCTCGATCTGTATGGAAACATTATTTAAAGAAGCATTGTGGTGCAAATTTTAACATATATAGATCATGTGATTGCAACCTTTCTTCCATCACCCCCAAAGAAATGTTAATATATATATATATATATATATATATATATATATATATATATATATATATATATATCATATTCTAAGTAGTACTACTACTGATGTCAATTGTTGATACTTTGACAGTTACTGCCTTCTACCAAATGCGCGGTTCGAACTACGTCAATGTCGACATTAAAAAACTTAATATTTGTACTGTGGTACTTCTTCTAAAGGAACATATTATTAATAAAAACTACATCAGGATTGAAAGGTGCAAATGCTTAAAATAAAAAGATTTATTAAAAGCGTGAGGCCTTGAGGGTACAATCCCTTTTGGCCATTCACAACTCACTTGGCACAGCATGATTACTGTTTTAATTTAGGGTATACCATATTAACACAATTTCCTGATAGGGGGGTTTATTATATTCAGAACAGAATCAATTTTTTTCAGAGCAAATTTAAGTGAGGGAAGCACATTGTATAGTTGGGAGCAGTTTCAATTTTCAAGGGAGTGAAGCATTTAGTTGCACATTTTCATGCAAGATTTCTCAAAAAAATATAATATTTTCTTCAACAGTAAAAGCTTTTACTGTATACAGATATATAGTTGTTGTATGAACTATTGTGATTCGAGTTTTATTATTTATTTTTATTAGGGTTTACGTATATTATGCACTAATCATGATAAATCATGTTAGATGCCATGTCCCTTTATTTGTTTTTGTGATAGTCATTGTTGAGAGCAACTAAAGGAAGCAAGGGTAGGGCTATCCAGCTTTGTCCATAAGAAACAATTATTTATCCGCCAAGCTGTCTAAACACAATTTTCCCTCGCTCACAGATAAATCAAAGATTTCGGCTCTTCTATCCAAGAGGGACACCAAGTCAAGGTCTTCAATCTCTCTCTATCAGAATGTTCGAGTCAAGACAACTGACTCACCCACCAAGAAACTTTCTTACATTGCTTGTGTGTTTGTATTGTGTTTTTTAGGGGCTCAATATATCCCTAATTCTGTAGATGCATCATCATCATTCTTTGAGATTTCCATGATGGAAAATCAAACCAAATCCTGCTTCCCTGCTGCATTAATCCTTGCTAAGGAATAAATAGATCCTTAAGTATATATTGATATTTAGAACCGGCAAATTTATATATAACATATGCATATATATATATATATATATATTTATTGCACCATATACCTTCTCCTCCACACCACCCCAATATTAGCCTAAAAAAACATACAAATAGAAATAATTATAAGAGAAAAAATGGTACAATTAATATATGCATTACAAGTGACTAGCTTACATTATTAAGGGTTTTTTTTTTCCCTCAAAACATAAGGTCATATTAGGCTATGGGGTGGTCCGCCTTCTTGCTCTAAACCGCGAGATTCTCAATATGAGATTAGGGGTGGCTTGATGTCCTTAAGCAAAAATTAAATTGAGGTTTTTTATATATTTAAATATGACTGTTAAATTTTTAAAAAAAAATTGCTTAAACTCTATTTTCTTTTTTTAGATGCAAAATTACTAAATAATCTTCTTTTTTTTTTTATAAAAAGTTTATAGATACAAAAATATTTGACAAAACTTTTCACACTTGTCGATGTGGTCGATTGATGGTAGTAAGTATATATGATATTAGTGGTGGACATAAATGAAAACTAATAAAAATTTTCCAACTTAACTATAGTGAAAAATGTTGTGAATTTTTTTTATATTGCTTCTTTTTAGAAGTGCTATATTCACAACATTTTCATGACAAAAACCTAGGTGTTAAGTTGTTAATAGTTTTAATTTAGACTCACCACTAAAATTACTATTTTGCCCACTAATAACAGCTTGCAACAACCATCTACTTAGGATTTATGTATTACTCTTTTTTTTATAAGTACTACATTCACAATATTAATTTTTAAAACAAATCCTAGGTGTTAAGTTGTTACCATTGTTATTAATACCGTTTCGGACCCCGTTTCGGTTTGTCCAGTGGAATGGAATATTTCGGTACCGGCCGATTTCGGCGTACCGTTTTAAGGTGTTTCGGGTTCCTAAAAATTAAATTATATATATTCTTGTAAAACATAAAATTGTCAATTCTAATAAATAAATAACTAAATTTCAAATAATACAAATCATTTAGTCTTAACTCTTAAGTCTTAAACATCAATATAACATCTATTTAACATCACACAATAAGAAGATTTACAAGACAATAACTAAACATCAAATAATACAAAACATTTAGTCTTAACTTTTATGTCTTAAACCTCAATACAACATCAAACAATAAGAAGATTTATAACAAGTCATTACTCATTATATAAGCCCATAATAATTAATAACTAATAAGCCAACAAAATTTATAACATAATATTAGCCATCAAAATTTTTTTTTTTTTTTTCCATAGGCCAAATCATGTACCGGCCGGAATTCACATCTCGGCCGGAATTGGCCGGAATGGACCGGAATGGCCCGAAATCTGGCCCGAGGTGGAACGTTGGGTATCCTGGTACCGGTTTGCATACCGGAACGAAAAATTCCGGCCGTTCCGGCCGGAACAGAACGGAATCAATAACAATGGTTGTTACTAGTTATAATTTGAATCCACTACTAAAATTACTTTTTTTTTTCCTACCAATAACAGCCAGTAACAACCTACCACTTAAAATTTGTAGTGAAAAATGTTGTGGACGTGGCATCTCTCTCTCTCTCTCTCTCTCTCTCTTCATTTGATAAAAAAAAATATTATTTTATTTATTGGCTAATATTTGGGTTTAATTATTACTATTACAATTAAAGAAAAAACTCTATCGGTTAAAATTTGAAAGCCTTTTTTCTACTTAGGGGTTTAGGCGATTGACTCATTCGCCTATACTATTGAGTCGCCCTGAAGATAGAAGATGCACTAATTTAAATTAAATCGCACTTGACACGGATCAGTCATGTTAAACTGCATTTTTCAAACTATCTCTATGGCCCAAAAAAAATAAAATAAAAGCTTATGAAGGATTAAGTGGACAAGGCCTGAAAAATCTATCCCATTGTCATACTTGAAATTGATTTTTTTTTTTTCTATAAAAGTGAGAATTTGAATTTAGATTCTCTCCACAAGGAGAATCAGACAATTTTACAATCTTCCTCAGCCACAAAGCTCTTGAACTACTTTGAATCAATTAATCCAACTGTTAATTCCTTAAAATATAGCAATTAAGAACGTATAATTTTCCCATTAATAACTCTTTCTTAATTAGAAGTTAGAAGTTAGAAGTTAGAACCCTCCCCTATAATTAGAACTGCAATAAGTTGAAATTGTTGGAGACTTTTTTATTTTTTGGGTTAGAAAAGTGTGTGGCCCTCATAGAGTAATATACCAATAAGTACTTGTTTTCCCATTAATATCTATCAAGTTAGAACCCTCCCCTATAATTTGACCTACAATAAATTGAAATTGTTTTGAGACTTTTTTTTAAGTCAATGAATTTGGCCCAATTAATTATGTTAAATTGATTACTCAATTATGTTATTACTGCGTCATATATAGGATGTAAATAACCATTCACAAGTGAATTTTATTTTGAGAAATGATATGTCTACAACATTTTCACAATATTTTAACAACAAATCCTAAGTGGCAGGTTGTTACTGGTTGTTATTATTGGGGTAAAAAGGCAATCTTAGTGCTAGATTCAAATTTGAACCAATAACAACTAACCACCTATGATTTGTTGTGAAAATATTGTAAAAATGTTGTAGATGTAACATCTCTCTTTTATTTAAGCCTTTTAAAAAAAAAAGAAAAACGTATTTTGGAATTAAGAATTGGCCGGATTTGTAGAAAAAAACATGTGCCTAACATAAGCTTAGACCTGCGGTGACGGTGAGATAATAATAAGACACTAAGGTTGGCGGACCCTACAAATTCAGCAAAATCAAACTAAGATTCTTACACAAAAATGGTCACCCATCTACAGCATATAAATAAAGTAAAAACCTAAAATGCCACCTCATATTTGCATTTGTTTAAGACTTTAGTCAAGCTAGCCGGCCAACCGAGAGACTCTTAACTTTTATTATTGTTTCTATTATTAACTACTATTATCTACGTTCCTATGCTTTACTGTCGGATTATTGATCATAGTGTCGACCAATTGACACGAATGCCATACCATGTCTTTGGACTTAAAGCATTTTTTTGTAAGCACATATGGGATTTGTTCTTGCAATTGGGATAATTTTTTTCCATAATTTAGCATAAATACTTCATGTTTCTGTTGAAAACATTAAAATATATTAATTATTTGAATCTTGAATGATTTCGTTTGAAGTGTTCAAACGTGTTAATAGACTCTTTGTGACACCCATTAACGTAAGTGTTTCTTGTTTACTGGTTAACTTTACAGGCTTGAATATATATATATATATATAAAAACCATGGTGCCAAAAGCTTTATTAAGTGCAAATTTATTTAACTAGTAGCTCCCATCCCAAGGAAAATGAAATATCATGTTACCCTAAAAGCAATTCACGACCTTATTTAAGCTATTTTTTTTATACTAAGAAAAGATTATAAAAAAAGTTATTGCACAATGTTGATCTAATTGAAGTGGAGTTTTAGAAGTAATGACTTCGATATGATCCTATCCTTTTGTGTTTTGGGATGAACAATTGCTTTTATGACTCAAATGTACACATTTGCGCTTTGACAATGGACCAGATGAGATTAGAAGGGTCATTATCCAGTCTCATTTAGTTTGGATTATGGGAAAAGTTACTTGGACTAGACTAGGTCATATTTATTATTTTTCAACAATTTTTTTCTTTTTGTCTTTTTCCTTTTCCTTCTTTATTTTTAATGATAACATTTTTAAAGGAAATTTTAATAATAACATTTTGACAATTTCTTTATCCTGCTTTCTCGAGATCCAAAAAGGGGATAAAAAACAAAAGAAATGTGGAAAAGGAAAATCATGAAGTTCAATCGCCAAGATTTTGCTAGTAATTGCATGATCATGATCCTGTGGCCTTGTTGATTCAGCTTTATTTCGTCCCCCTTTTTTGAATGATCACCTTTTTCATCTTCGTATTATTGTACAATAAATTAAATAAGTTAATGAAATTGAGTTCATCAAATTATCCAAACACAATTTTTTTTTTTCAATTTTTTAAGCTTATTTAGTATTATATATGGTTTTTTAAAGCTTCAAATTTTTTTATACAATTGCACCTTAATCATATTCAACAAATAAACATTTTCAGCAAATATTGTGCATGCCCAAATCAATTAGTTAGTTCATTTGGCTTAAGTGCAAATTTTTTTTAAGAAATAGCTGATAAGTAGTTTTAATTTATGGCGTCCACTTCATAATGATTACTCTTTATTATTGAGCTAAAATATTAATTAGTTTTCGACATAGGTGAATTTCATACTCTAAATCTCTTATTTGACAATAATGAACTTTATCTATCCAATTAGAACTCACAAAATTTTTTTTTCAAATACAATTTATTTTTAGTCAATTTATAAAACAATATAATAAACTTATTTATCTAAACACACACTAATATCTAAGACGAAAACACAACAAATTTGACACAGAGATTAACAAAACAACCATAGGGCATAGCTAGGCCTATGTAACAACGAAAGGATAACAAGGTTCCGTTCAGCCAAAAAAAAAAAAAACAGATTGGGATAAACAAGGCTCCAGTTAAAGGAAAAGGACAATTAATGAGTGTTTGACATTGGGACATTAAAGTCTGGAGGCAAAGAGGAGAGAAGAAACCTGAGAGAGAGAGTCTTCTCATGCAATTGCGTCAATGATATGTAATGTAACATAAGACTAGCGTATTGCTGTCATGTGCTCATTGCTACCCATCTTTTCAGAAACCTACTCATTCCCCACTTTGATTTTTTTCATTTTGCTTTTTCTGATTTAGCTAATTTCCTGTCCAAAATTATCATGCTGATTGAATATGAGTTCAATGATAATTTTTCTTAAGATGCTCTTTGTCAGCCAAAACCCAATGATTGAAAAAAAAAAAACCAAATTTTCTTAGGATATTCTTTTTTATACGACAACTTTTATTTACTGCTAACTTATTTATTTAAATTCTATCTATTTAATTTTAAAAAAACTTATTTTACTTAAAAGGTGAAATAAAAAATGGCTTTAATTCTGCATAAAAAAAAATGACTTTAAACAAATAAAGTAACTTATTTCCTTAAATACAATTTTTGTTTGTTCATCTTCTCTTTTTTTAAGCCTCAACCTCATGGTCATACTTACACACATAAGTTTGGCTCTTGTTAAAAAGATAGTGATAGCACTTGATTATTTGATTTTCATAGTTTAATTCACGAGAGTTTTATAACTCAACTAGTACATTTTGATGTTTTTAATAGAAATGTTTAAGATTTAAATCTTAGTCTTCCATTGTTAAACCTATCGAATAACTTTTTGTGTTTTTTTTTTTTTTTTTTTGGGAGGGGGGTTGTTTGATAAGCATAAATGAAAAGGATCAAACCCCACAAAGGAGGCAGTGTGCAAACAGACCAGAAGCTCACCAATTGGTACCTCTTTTTGAGTTTCTTACTTGCTCATAATAAATTCAATAGTACAACTTAAGCTAATAAACCCATCGTTTACATGGCTGATGGAGTATGTTAGGGACTCCACAATGCAAACAATAATGATTATGGTTATGACCCATTGCATTTGGTCCCCCACCCTTCTCTCTCTCCAATAGAAATAAGAATTTGATTCTCTTTCCTTTATTGCTTTTTTTCTAAAAATATAACTGTGATCAAAATTAAGAACCACTCACTATATAATGTGGATACGGAACAACATATTAAGAAATGTATTAGAGAATGAGAATTAGAATCTGACTACTGCTCTTGCTGGTAGTATTACACTACTTTGGAACCGAACTTATTCACATATAGATGATTAGCATAAAAAATACTAATTATCTAGTGGCTAATGCATTAACTCACTATGAAATTATTTATATTTTCTTATGCCATTTCTCATGCTTCTAATTCTAACATCACAAATGGAATCAGTGAAGTGATGTTTTAAAGTTTTATTATATGCAAAAAGATGGTACTTTAATCGCAAAACACCAATTCTCTCTCTCTCTCTCTCTCTCTCTCTCTCTCTCTTCTAATTTATGGTTATTTATCTTATCTGCCCACAAAATGATACCTTCTTGATAATCCTACTCTTTGAAATTTGAATTGTTGTAAAAAAATTTGATGATGATGATGATGGGAAGCATTATATGAAGGTGTTTTAGGCTTGAGCGGGTAAAAAGAAAGTTGGTGTCACTTCACGTATAAATTTTCTCCAAAGTTGTGTTACATGACAGTTAAAAAAATATTTTTAAAAAAAACTCATTCCCTAAACCACAATTAAGGAATAAAAAAGGAAAATTAGTGGTGCAAACAAATCACTAACAAAAACGGAAGCTTAAAGTTTGCTTCTTGATGGGTCTGCTGCGCACTATAGATTTGACCAATTTTTACATGATGAATCTTGACTTTTATTAATGCTCCTCATAATATTAGTGAGGTAATAAAAATTCTCTCTTTCTTCGTATCACTGTACCTGGCCACACTCCAATACTAATGGAAGCTCCTTCTCAACCACTTTGATCCTCATCTTATTTGTGAGTGAAACACACGCGCATAAAAATGTACCAAAGTCCATAAATGGATGGCTGCTGTAAATCAAAATCAAAACCAAATGCTATTTTCATCATCTTCAATCCCATCACACACATACACATTACTCTTAAAAACACACAAGAGTCTCTTCAGTCAGGGCACTGAAGTCAATGCTAGTTGTGTGTGTATATATACATAAAGAGACGTATTATTTGATAAATTTGCCGCTGGTGGCACTGGCACAGATGCTGATGGCCAAAAAATTCCTAATTCTACCAATACCCTTTATTTAAAAAAATTTAATTTTAATTTTTTTTTTTATCAAATTCCAAGAAACCGTTGGCCATTTTCTCTCTGACCAATCAACTCCAACACCCACCTAAAAAGACAATGCAATTTCAAGAGAGAGAAAGACTACATAGAAAGTAATAAGTCCTCTTAAAGACTCTAGAAAGACAAACAAAAGCACGTCAAAACAAAAACATAGCACATAAGCAACCCCTTCCTCCATCAAACCTTGTTTTTCACTCTTTCATCTCTTGTTCTCCACCCAAATTAATCACTATCTCTCTCTCTCTCTTTCTTTCTTGGTGGTGTTGGAGACAGAAAGACCCATCAATGGAAAACACCTCAAAACCCCAAGATAGAGAGAACCCATCTCCCACAAACTCCCCAACTAGCAATGTAAGCAATGGGTTCCAAAATCAAAATCCCACACCACCTCTCACACCTAAACCTATCCCCAGATCTGACTCTAACCCTTACCCAACAACCTTTGTCCAAGCTGACACATCAAACTTCAAACAAGTTGTCCAAATGCTCACAGGCTCATCAGACACCACCTCAACCAAACAGTCTTCAAAGGATCCACCACCACAATCATCATCATCATCATCAACTTCATCATCAAAAAACCACCATCACCACCATAGCATACCACCCATCAGAACTCCACAAAAGAAACAACAAGGCTTCAAGCTCTATGAGAGGAGGAACAACCTCAAAAACAGCCTCATGATCAACACTTTGATACCCAATTTTGCTCATCAGACAGCTGGGTTCTCGCCACGTAATAAGCCTGAGATTCTGTCTCCAAGTCTGCTGGACTTTCCTTCACTTGCTCTTAGCCCTGTTACCCCATTGAATGGTGAAGACCCTTTTGACAAATCCTCCTCACCTTCTCTTGGGAGCTCGTCAGAGGAAGAGAAAGCCATCGCTGAGAAAAAGTTTTACTTGCATCCATCACCGATCACAACTCCAAGAGACGCTGAGCCACAGCTTTTGCCTTTGTTTCCTCTCACTTCACCCAGAGTTTCAGGGTCTTCTTCCTGAAGAAAGTTCATTTTCTTGTATTAATTCGTGGGTTTTGGATTTGGATGCATGGTTCTCAATCACAACTAGACATCTTGCTTTTTAATTGTACAATTTGATCTCTCTTCCATAGAAAAGGTAAAGGTGAGCTTCTTTTTTTTTTTTTCTTTTTTTTTTGGTTTTGGAAATTTCATGGCTATATTGTCATAATTAAGAACCATCAACATGAGATAGATTTTGCTCGGGTCAATTGCCTTTTTTGGGTTTAAGTCTTCTGTCTCTCTCTTCATATAATTCCATGGATGAGTTTCGAATCTGCCTTTTTCTTTTTCTTTTTTACTTTTTTATTGGTGAAGAACTATATAATATTTATTTTTTTGGTTTGATAATTCGATAACTATAGAATCTCGTTAGAAATATCAGGGAGTGTTAATTGAGTTGAACCATAAAGAAGTTAGCAAAAAAATTTTACAAACAATTACAAAGTAGCAATTCATGTATATTTTCTACTTTGGTTATGTTCAGTCAACAGCAAGTCATTTTTTCTGAACAGGCATAACTGTTCTGAAGTTGAACCTTTAATTGTATACATATGAACTGTAAATATGAATTTCATTTTCCCACTGCCATTATTTTAACACTTAAAAATTTTAAATTGTTTTCAGAATGTTTATGTGAGGACTTGTTCTAAGTTAGAAGATAATAGTGGGTGGAGAAATTAGAAAGTTCATGTGACATTTATTGGCAAAAGCAAAGACTGTTTAAGAAAGAAGGATATACTATGACATTTTTGTATGTACTGAAAGTTTGGTGTGAATATTGTAGTCAACTTGTGAAGGGGTTATGGCCCTTCTGGGTCCCTTTCACTCGAGCTATTATCACCAAAGGCAAATTTGAATGTTCTACTTGATGACACAGTCATACACCATGCATTTGATCCTTTCCAATTCTCTCATTATACAAAACACTGGTTCTAATAACTCAACCAATCAGTCCATTTCTACCTAAAGGTGTGTTCTTAGAGTTCCCCAAGAAAGATTTTTCTGTTTGAAAATGACTTCATCCATTTATATTATTATGTAAAGACTCAAATTTATGGCCAACAAAATACTATTGGTGGCAAAATAAAATCCTCTTCCTTTTGAATGGAGGGGGTTTTAGACCTTTTCTATTGGCCAACAATGACGGGTTGTCTAGACAATTCAATATAACTTGACCATTGATCTTACAAATCAAGGTGTATATAGGTTGAGACAGATGAGGAAGAAAAGGAGCATCCTAGATTGAAGCAGATACATACATCTATAAACTTTAACATTTTTCTCATGCAGATACAAAAGATTTTTCTATCAATTGTTATATTTTTTTTTTTTTAAAAAATTATAAACTCGTGCAAATTCTTATTCCTTTTTACTTTTTTTTTTTTTTTTTTTTTTTTTGGTAAAAGGAAATTGTTATTTTTAGTCTCTTTGTATTCATAGGAGACCAGCTAAAGTAAATGGGAACACAATAAAGGTTAAAAACAAATGAAGGAGAAAGTTGGACTTTGTGATTATGATGATTGAAAAAGAAGAAAAGGAGAGAGTATGATCAAGTTGAAAAAAATAAAAGCGGAGAAACTGTGAAGACTTTTTCTTTTCCTTCGTAATCTCAAATTGTCTTTGTATCTGGACACAGGGCCCAATAATTAGTGGGGCCAAAAGTAACTGCCAAGATATATTTTTTATGCAACTTGTATGTTTTAATGTTTTATTTGACAACTTGTAAGCCGAATGCTTGCCTTCTACTTCTACTCCTACATACTCAAATCTTGGAATTTATGTGGAAATTGTCCCAACTCTCTCTCCTACTATTTACCTTTGAAATATATATATATATATATATATATATATATATATATACACAATCTGTTAGGACTGTGTAATATTAATTTTGATGAGCATTGGGCTAAGTATTAGTTAGCAATGATGACTAAGGCCCAGTTACAAGGTAGCCATTGATAAATGATAAGAGAGATCACAACGGTTATAAGAGGTTACAAAGCAATAACAAACGTGGGACAAATGGCAAAATAAAGAAGACAGAGAAAGGACATGTGGTGGTAGAGATAGAAATAACTGCCCAGTTCTAAGATATGAATAAAGGTCCGTTCATCAGAGGATGACACCTCAAACCTCACGAACAAACCAGAGAACTTTATTCTCAGCACATAACAACGACCATAGTATAGGATACCTAAGTTTAAGTCTTGATACTTATTTGTGAATATTTTTAAGTTTGATGTGATATGTACATGTTTGTATTGTGGCAATTTGATCTGTATGAACTTCCATATCGATGCAACTTAGTGTTTTAGGATTGAATCAACTGAATTCCTATGATATGACTTTATGCAGGATTATTTGCCTTATTTTTAGATCAATCAAGATGGTTTACTTGAGCTCCTTGACTTCAAGATGATGCAAACTGCTTAAGTCAATTAAGTGACTTAGTCATTTAAATATTTCTCATTCCCTTTAATTGCTAAGCAATTTGTGTGTAATTCAAAGGTCCTATTAAGTTAGGCATTTCCAGACCCAAACCCTAGTCTTTAAGGTCAGATAACACTTCAAGCTAGTAATAATATCTTGAGAACCATCTTGTGGTAATAGCAATTTGTCCATAATCATTTTGAGTAACCTGAAAAGGTAATTAGTGAACCAAGATTAATCATAAATTGGTTTTAGTTCAAACAGTCTACATCTTAGACTTCCCAAGTAAATTTCAACCATTTAATTGTATTAACCAATTCAACACAAAAAATATTATCTTCTCCAAAGATAATTAAATTCCACGATGTGACTCATTGATCAATTCAACCACATAATTAAATTTAATTGAGGACTTAAAAAAAAAAAAAAAAAGAGTAGTTAAAAACAGTATCTAAGTTTTGTCCAAAAAAAAAAAAATAGAAGTTTAAATCCCATTCTTACTATCGATTCATAATTTGATACCCATAGATTTTTATCTACAATTGAAGCAGCTTGAAGGGTTCATTTTCAAAGTTGAGATCGTTTTTAAACAACAGTAGTAACCTCTCTCTCAAATTGGAATTTGATGCACGTTTTGAAGGCAGAGTGAGTATATTAACTTTGTGTTAGTTTTCTTTCTTACTCTGAATCTCTGATGTAAGGCTTTTCGTTTAGTGATCAAGAATTTTTTTTTTGAGAAAGAAGACTTTAAAACTTATAGTTGTCATTCAATTGACAGTAGATCCTGAGGTCGAGTAACATTGATAAATTTGCACAATGAAAGGCATCTGCCCCTTTTGGTTTTATGGAATTGAAAATTTTATTTTCGCATTGACAATCAAATGACCTTGATTTGTGCTGAAACCTCCTCCACTAAATATGAATTACATGTATTCAACTTTGTAAAGAAAGGGGGAAGAAAAAAGAAAAAGAAAAACGTATGAAATTATCTAGGACTGCTTTCACATCAATGATTTTTCTCTCTCTCTCTTTGGAATTAACAATAATATTATTATTGTTATTATTATTTGAGAAAAAACAATAAGATTTGAAGTTTTAAACCATCCCATCCACTCTATAATAATTTCATCGTACTACCAAGGGACCATAACATCCGTATACATCATTCTTCAATATTACAATTTGAGGATACATATGGACTTCCCAACGCTATTTTCAATTTTTCCTTTTTTAATAATTTGATGGTATATGAGAGAAGACAGGGATTTCAATTATGATTCTCCTAATAAAAGAGAATTTGTATCATTTACTATCCAAGCGCAAGCGCAAGCTCAAATTTAAAATTTATTTATTTATATAAATTTGATAGTACAATGAAGAAGGGGGAATTAAATCATGATTCTCCTAATAAAAAAGAGAAGGTTATGCCACTAACAACGTGCTTTTTTAAAAATTTATAACTAAATAGTTGGATGAGGAGATTTGAATTCTGAATATCTAGGTTGAAAACACCAAAAAGTAGAAGTACCAGTTGAGCTACAAAACTCTTAACGACAAAATAATCTCTTAATTGAGAATATATATTGTATATCAGATATATGTATTTTTTGTCGCTCAAGCTCACTACTATGTGAGACTCACATATTGTGTAAGAGAATATACATATTATCTAATACGTGAGATAATTATTGCTCTTATTTTCAACACAAATATCATATTAACGAATCCTGAGTAATTCCTATTGCTAGGAAAGTGCTTAACAAAAACATACAACTGAAGAACTTTCAATCCTTATATGTAATTACAAGTTGCTGATAAGTGTTTGAATTCAAAATCAAACACATAAAGAGTGATTTTAAAATATTAATTTGTATTAATAAATAAGTAGAATTTAGTGTGTTTAAATATTTAAAAAGAACGAAATCTTATCGTTGAATAAAAGATCCAAGATCCGCCTACACTAAGAACCAATTGATGTTTTGGTCTAATAATAAAGATTAATCATCATGGAATAGAACCATAAGTTTTAAATATTATTGTATCGATAAAAATAAATAAATAAAAAGAGAATGAAATCGTCTAATTTACTCCCATTAAAATTTCTTTGACTCTATAGTTATTGTTTGGGATCTTTTGTTAAAGTGCCATGTATCTGAATTTGATTCGACTACTTGAGTCTAGCTGAATCCACTACTCACATCTACACAAATAATGAAGAAAACTGACAGTGCTTCATGAGGTTGGACTACACTTAGCAAACCTTCCAACGAGGGAAAAGACCTTGCAACCAAGGTCATATAGCTTGTGAAAAATCACATTTTAATTTTGAAGGAAAGGATAATTAAGAGAAGTTGTCATGAAAGAGAAGAGACACTCCTGTTTGTGCACTCAATTGCTCATAAAGAGGTTCTATCTACTTGAAGGGTTCATTTAGAAAGTTGAGATTGTATTCAATTCTTGTTGGGACAAGAATACTGATCTCTCTCAAATTGGAATTTGAAACACATTTTGAAGATGGAGTAAGTATATTAATTAATGATTTTTTTTTTAGTCTTCACCCTCTACTATGAGGTAAGGTTTTTATTATGAATTGAATATGAAAAGTTATAAACATGGTGTTGTAATTAAAAATTTTGAATTTGAAAACAAACCATTAAAAAGTGAATTAAAAATATTAATTTGTATTAATGAAGGAATAGAATTCTCTATATTTAAATATTTACAAAAGAACGAAATTTTGTTGTTAGGGTTCAATTTTTACTTACACCAAAAATTAATCAGTACCTTAGCCTAATGATAAAGAGCAATCATCATAAAACGAAAATCATATATTTGAAATATTGTCGTATCTATCCAAAAATAATAATAATAAAAATAAAAACAAGTAGAGAAATCTTTTAATTTACTCTTATTGTAAATGTCTTCAAGTCAATAGTTATTGTTTGGGGTCTTTTGTTGATGTGCGCTTTATCTAAATTTGATTGGGTTTCTTTGCTGACTTGGGTTTAGTTTGAAGAATTGAATCTACTACTCGCATTGTTAGAAGTATTGGTTAAATTATTAAATTTACCATATTTCAATAGCTTAATATCATGTTAAATTACTAATTGTTCCAAAAGTTTAAACTATTGGGATAAAGTAAATTTAATCATTTAGTCAATACTTCTAACATGCATCTACACAGATAATGAGGAAGGCTAACAGTACTTCTTGAGGTTATACAGCACATAACAAACCTTCAAAAGAGGGGAAGGAACTTGCAACCAAGTCAAATTGCTTGTGAAAAATCAGATTTTAACTTCGAAGGAAAGGGTAATTAAGAGTAGTAGTGCAGAAGGAGAAAGAGACACTCCTATTTGTGCACTAAATCTCTCATAAAGAGGTGTTTTTATCTACTTGAATGTTAAGCAGCTTGAAGGGTTCATTTACAAAGATGAGATTGTATTCAATTCTTGTTGGGACAACTATAGTAAACTCTCTCAAATTGAAATTTGATACACATTTTGAAGACAGAGTAAGTATATTAAATAATTAATTTTTAGTTAGTTTTTACCCCCTTCACCCTGATGTAAGGTTTTTAGTTGAGTGATCAAGAAACTAATAGTACTGTTCTTAACTAGTGATTTCATTTCTCTCCAATGGGTTTAAGGAATATTGAACAGATAGTTGTCAGTCAATTGACAGTAGTCAGGTCGAGTAACATTGATGATTTTGCGCAATTGAAAATTTTTATATTGACATTGACAATCAATTAAATGACCTTGATTTGTGCTGAAACCTCCTCCACTAAATATGACTTACGGGCTCTCTCTGGTTTTTGAGGACCTATTCTTCACATATATTTTTGGTTTTGCGTAAAACCAAAATAGAAGAATGATTGCATGCATTACACTTTGTAGATATAATTAATGAAAGAGAGTGGGGAAGAAAAACAAAAAACGTATTAAATTATCAAGTGCTTCTTTCACGTCAATGAAAATTATTTTTTTTCTTCGGAATTAATGTCATCATACTAACAAGGGACCATAACACCTGTTATACATCATTGATACTATTTTTTTTTTTTTTCTGAGAGAGAGATAATTATAACATGCTGCTAAACCCGCAGCTCGAACCATTTTCTCCCTAGACCCCCAATTCAACTACAATATCTTTGGCCATCATTGACACTTTGAAATTACAATTTAAGGATACATATGATATGGACTTCCCAAGAAAATTAAAATCTATATTTTGGTTTTGCATGGCACTTCTTTTTTTTTCTTTTTTTCTTTTTTTTTTATAGAATATACTGCAAATTGAACATTAATTCTTTTTGAGATATCGGTATTTCTCCCATGTTATTCCCAATAAGATTTCAATAATTTTTTTTCAGTTAAAAAAAAAGATTTCAATAATTTTCTGCGAATAAAACACCGCATTTGTCACAATTAAAAAACTACAATGAAATTCTATGAACACCGCAACCAATTAAGGATTTTTATAATTCCCTATCCAAGAATAGACATGGCAAAATTGACCTAGGCCCAATGACCCACTCCAAATCCAAAATTTTTTACCTAGAGTAAAAAGTAAGTCAAATCATGACCCAACCAATTTTTAAAATTTTTTTATTTTAAAAAAAAGATTATATAAGCTAGCGAATTATCCAAATGTTAAATCATGTAAAGTAAAGGTAACATAACGTCAACCATTCAAAGGTAATGGTTGAATCAAATTTCTTTTTTCTTTTTGTTTTTTAATCTATAATTTGATAGTAGAATAGGGAAGGGGGATTTGAAACATGAGTTTCCTAATAAAAAAGAAGAGGTTATGCCACTAAACTATAAGACTATTGGTGATAGTATGCTTGCTTAATTGAGAACATATCTTGTGCATTGGATACATGCATTTCCTCTCTCACAACTCCAATATGTGAGATAACTATTGCTCTCATTTCTCAACACAATCATTATATTAATAGATCTTAAGTTATTCCTATTGTTAACTTCATTCACTTTCACTCGTGTGTTTATTTTTTTTTTTAAATAAATATATAAAATTTAGAAGAAAAAAAAAAGTTATTCCTATTGCTAGGAAAGTGCTTAACAAAAACATACTACTAAAGAACTTTCAATCGTTATATGCAACTACAAGTTGCTAATTAGTTAAGAACATATCATGGTTATTGTTTGGGGTCTTTTGTTGATGTACTATGTATTTAAATTTGATTGGGCTTCTTTGCTGACTTGAGTTTAGTTCGAAGACTAATAATGAAGAAGACTAGTGGTGCTTCTTGAGGTTGAACGACACTTGGCACAACTTTAAAAGGGAGGAAAGACCTTGCAATCAGCTTACATAACTTGTGAAAAATCACATTTTAACTTTGAAGGAAAGGATAAGTAAGAGTAGTTTTGATGAAGAAGAAAGAGACAGTCTTGATTGTTTTTGCACTCCATCACTCGTAAAGAGGTGTTTCCTATCTACTTAATGTGAAGAAAATTTGTTATTATATATATTTGCTAGACATTAGCATCCATTTAGTAGTTCTCTTAAAAAGATTGGTTGATCTGACTTTTCTCCTAAAGGGAAATGCAACTTGGACAGCAAGCAATGGTGATTGATTCTCATTTATATTAAATGGGCTTTGTATTGGCTATGGATATTTATTCAACAGATCTAGGAACTCTTTTGTATTACACTTTGCACACATTAAGGGCTCATAGGTCTCATTGGTGTTCCAAGCCCAATTGAAAGACCATTTAGTTAGACCAAGTTGGTGTGTAATCACTCTTTTGCTCTCCAATCCACTTTTCCAATTTTTTTCTTGTTGGATGGTCCATTTTATTTTTCATGCGTGGGCTTGATCCCCACAGTAAAAAAAGAATTATGTAGCTCGGATTTAGGCCCAGTCGAGGACCTTCTTGTATTGGACTGTAGGCCTGTACGTGTTTAGCTAATTTTGTTTTGTGGGATGACTTTTGTCAATTTTACGGGCTAAAATAATGGACTTGGTGCTTTGTCTATTTTTTTAAGATAAGTATTTTCACAGGCCCAAATATGTGCAAAAAGTGTCACCAACAGTTATGACTGCTTGATTTTTACTCAAATATGCAAAACCTATCTCGTTTCATGGAATACTTCGAAATAAAGCGATAATACCGTATTCTTATTATTATTATTATTATTATTATTATTTTATAACACCGTATTCTTAAATTGATTGAAAGTTAGAGACAAACCCACGAGTGAACCTCTAAGATTTGAACTTGTTTTAAGGATTCTTTGTTCTTCATGATCCCCATTCTTCGTATTCGAAAAATTTTAGTGAAAAAGTTCCGTCAAACTGGCCATATATCATTCTTTGAGAAAATATGTATTGATCTACTACTGTTTGTGAAATATTTAGCAATCTAACACCTTTTTAAAGCTTGATTTTGTGAAAATTGAGTTGTCCATAGAACTCGAGTACCATGAAAAAATTTTGAAATTTTTTTATGTAACTGGAGTTCATAGAACTCGAGTTCCATGAACTCAAGTTAAATCAAAAAAATTTCAAAATTTTTTTGATGATACCCAAGTTTCATGAAAAACTCGATTTTCACAAAATCAAGTTTCCAAAAAGTAGTACATTGCTAAATATTTTGCAATTATTTCGTAAACAATGGTAAATTGCAAAATATTTTCTTAAAAAGTGGTATTTGGCCATTTTGGTCTTAAGGCTTGAATTCAAAAAAAAATTTATGTGTTCAGAATTTTGAAGTCCTTGCATGCTTTAGGGGCCTAGGGCTTGATTTTAACAAAACTTCAAATAACATTCTTAATAATGCTAAAAAATGCTTCTATTTCTAGGGCTCATAGGGGTTTAATGATCAATGATAATTTTAAATATAACACATCATAATTTTATCAAAGGGATTTTATTTTTTGTTCTTCAAGAGACATATGACATCTTACCAATATATTTTAATTTTAAATACCACATGATGGTACTTAATTAAGGATCCATTTGGAACGTATGTTTAAATGACAGATTTCAATTTTTTTGAAAATACGTATGAGTGAAAAAATGTATGAAAATACGTATGTTGTTTACAAAATGAAAACATATGTTTAAGTTGATGTACCAAACATGCCTCAAGTGTTAAGTGCGCATTTGGGATGAGTTGAATTTTTCAGCTTACCTATATTTTCAGCTTATTTTTGCTACTATTAATGGATCCCACTATACTTGGTGGTATTATTCAAAAGTCTAACTGTACTATTCAACTAACTTTTACTTTTATCTACAGTACTTTTAGCAAAATGTTTTCAGTTTCGATTAAATAAGCTGTTCCTAAACAGATATTAAATATAATTAAGAATAATTCTTGAATGAACTTATTTAGTAGAGTAATTATTCAATACTCTGAGAATATAGTGACGTGGTATTCTTTCTTTTCACATAGTGGTGAGTCTCCTTAATTAAATTTATTGTGAGATCCACCATTCATGTGATAATAAAAGTACTACAATATTGTACGTCAATAGTACTTAATAATTTTCCTATTTAGTGACCCTTGACAAGTTTATATTGTCCTCTAAACATTAATTATGAAATCTGCTACATAGTTGGTGAAACTTTATAGTTACCATTTTAAACATGGACAAGGTTTCTCTCCATAAAATTCTCCTATATTTTTTTATTAGATGTGCATTTTGAAAATTTAACCAATAGATTGCATATTTTTTATGTCCTTAACACACATGTCAAATTTCGTTCAAATCGGATATTATTTATTATTCAATCAATAAACTTATTTTTTATGCACAATTTTAAACCCCAAAAACTTGAAATTTAGACATTTGATTGATGATATAGCTATTGATGTTTAATTTTCTTCAAATTTTGCAAGCATAAAAAATATAATAAAACTATAGAAGCATGTTATTCAATTGTTAAATTTTCAAAATTCACGTTGAATAAAAAGATATTATAAGAGTTTGAAAGGTTTCTTTTTAAAAGAGTCATTTAAACATTCTAAACTAGTCCTTTAAACATTCTAGATGTACCTAATGGTTTAAGATGACAATCCATGATGAGTTCAAATATTTCAATGGTCTTTGATCAATCACAATAAGATTACGATACGATCTGTGTTTGGTTCTAAATTCCCCCCTCTACAAGTGTGTTTTGATATTTTGATTTCTTTAAAGGAAGATAGATTATTGATCAAGGGGATTATCTTTCATTACTTTATAGGGGTACAATTTATCAATGGCTAGAGAATAATAAAGTCGTAAGATGTCCCAAACCGCAATATTTCCAGAATAATTCTAGTGTCATCTAGTGTCACTTTCACACCGCATTTTACCACAACTGTCCTATGTTACAAACTATGATTGCGTTTCAATCACTATCGCATGAACTTACCATTTTTTTCTTTATCACTCGTAATCTACCACGGAGAATAATTGTGACAAAGTGTGTAAAAGTTTGTAGTACTAAAATTATTCATATTTTCACACACAAGCACATTAGCAATTTGAGCCCTGACTTTTCGGAAGAGCATGTGCAAGTGATTTAGGAAAGTATGCAAAAATCTTGATTTAAAAGAATTTCAGGCAAAGCATTAATTAGCACAGATCAAGAGAGGACAGAAGCAGAGCACAAACCACATTGTTTTCAAAACAAGAAAGTTTGTAAATTATATATTTATTCATGGTAATTGTCACATTTCATATTATTACAGAAGAACATCTCTGCCTTCAGATTTCCGAGAATGATTTGATTGTCTTGAACCCATGATTGTCTGGAAGGGGTGCATTTCCCGGCCGGATAGAAATAATCACCTCCAAACCTATAACATGGATTAGTGTTAAATACAATTTAATAATAATAATAATAATAAGAACTGTCAATTGTGTACTAAATTTGCTAGCTATGATAAAGTTCAATCAGTCCTACATAAGTTATGAAGACACAAATAGAACCAATCTATTTGACAGGTTCTCCAATTCCAACAGGATGTCCAGAATCCCAATAAGAATATGAACACAAATTACCTGCTGCCTTTGCAGCTACAGCTTCTTGATAAACATCTGTCACAAATAAAATTTCTGATGGCTTATCAACTCCAAGAGATTCTGAGATTTCAACATAGCTCCGCACTTCTCTTTTATTCCTGTGAGAGATAGAGAGGAGTCAAACTAGGTACCCTTGTGAGTACTAAAAGCAGAGAAGCATTATGGAACTTATACAACTTACCCCACTGTGGTGTCAAAAAATCCAGACAGATATTTTCTTAGATCCCCATAGTTTGTATTTCCAAATATAAGTCTTTGTGCCAACCTGCTACCACTAGAGTATATATACACCTGTTGCACAAGATAGAACAAAATAAACTTTCTAAGAAAATGTATTTCTTAACACCAAATATATGAAGGTATTACATCTAATTATTACTGAAATAGTGGTGTCTTCCAAGGAAAATGATAATTGCTTCAACACCAATTAATTGTTGTGCAATGAAGACCATTTTTCTACAGGTAGTCTAGAGTTTGAGCCTATGAAGACACTCATTCACATAAAAGTAGCATCTCTTCCTTTTTCTTTTTTGGGGGGGGTGAGGGGTGGGGGGTGGTAAGTAAAGGCTATTAAGTATTAACATTTAATCAATGAAGACAAAGTATTAGATCCGACAAAAAAGGGGCTAACTAAAAGAAAAGGAGTGATAATTTTGACTGGGGAATGCGCTTTGAATTTGTATTCAGATTTCAGAGTCAAGGCATAAGACATATCTCTGCGTGGCTTCTAAAAATGCCTTTCCCTCTCCAAGGAGAACTAATCACACCAAAAATGGGATAATTGGAATAGCTGCAGTCATTCCTTTTCAAAGTGTTCTTAGTTTTCACAGACATCCAGTTGAGTGGTCATATTTATAAAACAATGGAAGTCAAATTATATACTCCATAAAAAGCTAGACAACTTGCATTTATGGGTTCTCTCTCACATGTTTGTATCACAAGTGCGTGTGTACTAGTGGGAATTCAAGCAGACATGCATATGACAAGATTCCGTACAATTGCTACAAAGAAAACACTGAAGCGCACACACAGAATTTGAGATGACAAAAAAACAGAAATCCTAAATTCAAAGACATGAAAGGGAAGAAGAGATGGAAAGGGGAGAGGAGGGATGTAAAAGACCTTTGTGCCTAAAGCATGCCACTTCTCCAAAGCTTCTGGTACATCCTCAAAAACTACTCCCTCCAATTCATTATTCTCATATCCAGTTTGCCATATATGACCCTGCATAGACACAAGTCAGCTACAACCAAAAGATAGGATCCATAAGAAATCATATATATTCAATCCAGTTTTGCTTACTTGTAATTGTTTCAAGGCAGTGATCTTCCTATCAGCTCTTATCATTGCTTCCACATTAGCAACCAAAGCAGCAATCACATCCTCTTTCCCTGCATCATCAGAGGGAATGGGCACGGCACCCACAACACCTTGTTTCAGATCATCTTGAACCTGCATTAAGAATAAAGAATAATTTTATGGTTCAGAAATAAATTTTCGAGCAGTCAATTCAGACTTCTTTAACTGCAAGATATGGGCTGAAATGAAATTACAACAAATGTGAACTTTACATGACAACCAAAAACAAAATTAGGGATAAAAATGATAATTGATTAAAACTTAAGAGGGTATAATTTGGATTCTAGCCCAATACATATTATTTATGTCCATTGTAAAAAGTATGAACATAACATAAGACAATTACAAATTATTTTTAACGACAATTTAAAGACTATTAATGTCAAAGGAGTTATTTTTGTATAATTTAAACTATATACAAGTACTTTTATAATAATATTTTTTTTATAAGTTACTTTTATAATAAATATAGAATATGCAACGTCCGAGACCTCTCCCTATCACTACCCACCATACCCCCCCCCCCCCCCGGGGGGGTCACAAGGGATGAAATCAATCCCCCTGTCACCAGTTTTTGAGGAATCCTCCCCCCACATGGGCTAGGGCAGGCCTAATCCCTGCCTAATGGTCCTAATTGACATCGCTGCCCCTGAAGAAGATACAAGAAAAAATTTTAAGTTAAATAAACTCTGACCATCTTTTGACAGTAGCAAGGATAATAAAGATGAGTGATATTACAAAAGGTCAGAATCCTTTTCTTTTTTTTAATGCTTTTTATCAACCACATATATTGTAATATACTTATTAATCAAGCACTCAATATTTTGATGTCACTAGTACCCCCAGTAAAATATCTAAACCTCACACAAATGGGCATAATATTCCACCAAGCACCATTATCAAATCAAAACGCCTGAACAAAATTCTTACTTGGGAGCGCAACAACTTAATATCATCTTGAGTTTCTGCAGTGTCATATGTTGCAGATAGATGCTTCCCTACATTCCCACGTGCATATGGAAAGAGAACCTCAGTAACAAATGAGATGGGAGTAGTAGTCCCTTCAATGTCAAGAACAATGCAACGCTGCAACCCAAATAAAAGAATCATTTTGATTCTATAAAGCATAACAACTTTAAAAAGTCGAACAGAAACCTAATGGTAAATAATATCAATAATGGGTCTAGAATCCCAAGATTTTTCAATAAAAGGGAGAACATTTTCATAAACTTACTCTCAATGGCTCAATTTCATGATTTGAATCTGCCCCTGCCTTCACAGATGTGCTCATATGACCACCACAGCCCAAAACTCCTTTAACATTTCGGATGGGGCCATGGTTTGGAGTAGAGCAGTCCAGACCCAGTTGGTGAAGCTTGATGGCAGCATCAAAAAGATAGTGATAACATTCAGCCTGAGAGGAAAGACACCAATTGAAGAGTAAGTAATAAAATAATCTCTGGGATCCATAAATTGCTCCATCTTTCTTATAGGAAAGTCGTTACATTACAGGGAGTCAACCATATAGAAAAAAGATGACGTGGAGCAAATAGTTCTTAGGCATTGATACACATACAGCTGGGTTTATGTGGTTATACACATACATACTGGTTTTGTTGGGGATTATGGGATAAAAACAATGAAAAGAACAAAAAAAATTGTATGGCTTAGAGAGACTGTCTTTAAGAAAAAAAAAATCACCCCCACTAAAACAGTTCGCTAATGGGTCGTAGACAAATTTGTCTCTAGGATACAACTAAGCCAGAATTCTTCAAGTAAAAAACTTGGAGAATTATGAGAATTTTTCTCTAATGGTGTATCAATCATTTAAAAAAAAATTGAATATGGAAATCATATTAAAAAAATGTAGGGTTGCCCTTGAAAAGGCACTAAAGAACAAAAGAAAAATTGTATGGCTTAGAGGCACAAATGAACCACTGTCTTTAAGAAAAAAATCACCCCTGCTCAAAGAGTTTGCTAATGGGTCGCAAACAAATTTGTTTCCATGATACAACTAAGCCAGAATTCTTCAAATAAAAAATTTGGAGAATTACGTGACTTTTTCTCTAATGGAGTAAAAATCTATTAAAAAATAAAATAAAAAACTGAATATGAAACCATATAAAAAACAATATAGGGTTGCCTTTGAAAAGGAACTAATGAATAGTCACTTTGGTTGATACAAGCCCTCCAAAATGTGTCTTGTCTGTTACTGGTTGTTAAACACTGACAAAGTCTCATTACCCTCATTTTCCTGCAGAAACAGGACATTCTATAATTTCTCGCTTAAGCAAGACTGACCTCACTCAAGCAAGCTTCATGTTTTTGCTTAAGTGGACTTTAAGTGACCATCAAGCAAGCCCTTGCCCAAGCTTGCTCTTACCCAACTGTACCTTCACCTATTCCTCACTCAAGCAGGCTCACTGAAGTCCTGATAGCACTATTCTGTTTGCCGATCTGTGTACTCAGTTTCCCGATCACACTTACATTACTCTATGGCCTTGCTTGAGTTGGCCTAAAACTTTTTTTTCTAATTTCTTTTTTCTTAATTACTTTCCTCCAATTTAAGATCATCTATATATTGGAACATACACTTGTGTATACTTATATACAACAATCACCCACTAAGTTGTAATACCCACATCCAGTTTAATTGACATTTTATCATGCATAAAGGAAAGTGTCTTTCAACTTAAACCTCCCTTAGCGTCATAATCCCAAGACTCCAAGAAGTTAAGGTGGCCTAAACATAAAGAAAAACTCTTTGCCTTGGGGCAGGAGAAGACACACACGAAAGTGTCCTAAACACCTTATATCCAATGAGCATTTCCAAAACCAATCCACAATAGTAATCTACTATTTTATAAGAATAACTGCAATGAGAATTTTCCCCAAAGTTGTTGTCCAGACAAAAATTTTTACTTTCATAGGTAACTTCACAAATTGTATAGGTTGAAAGAGTTGACAGAGCTATAGTAAGAACAAAGGCTATACATATGCTAAAAAAGAATTGCAGGAAACATGAAGGCAGAAACTCAAAGCACAAAGAGCAACAAGCCAACAACTTTCAACAAGAAGCAATAACAATGCCAAGATTACAAAAATCCCAAATGAATGGATCAACACATATAAGGTACTTTAAGACAATAATAATTCTTGTATCAGTCAAATGACTGAACAACTCACTGCTACTCCATGACTCAAAAGCAAAGTCTATATGGTTCAGGAAGCAAAATGCTAACATTTAATAGAAAGATGCCAGTAGAGTTGGGGATCATACTAGTTTCCAAAAGCACCCATGAAAATGCCATGATTTGTCACCAACGATGTATATTTAAAAGATGCAATGAACCAATTTGATTCACATCTTACATAGGTAACACAAACCTGAGTTTTTGCGCTGATCCAAGAGTCTCCCCATATATATATGCCATGGTTACGAACAAGAACAGCTGTTGTTTTTGGGTAGGCTTCAATCTACAGTATGTGAAGGCAATTTTAATTATTCTAAAGCATTATAGAGAAATTTCCATCATAACAGTTCAGAAGGTTGCCAGAGTAAGCATCCATCAAGAAAGATAATGAAATTTAGTTATAGAGGAAAATATGTACATAGTTTTCTAATATATGAACCTATGTACTTACATGCTTGTATTATAAGGTTGTACTCCGTAGTAATATTAATCTTTTTTTGTTTCTCAAAAAGCACCAGGAAAATAAAAGCACAATGTACCATCCACAAATTGATATTTTAAGGCAATTGAATCATCATGCAGAGTGAAATGTATAACAAAACATACAGCTTTAGCAAGAGATTCAGTCAGCTCAAATTCATAAGCAGTGTTCTCTATTATGGGGACCACAAGTTCATCATAATAACCATGCCCTTTGATTCCCTTTATCATTTCCATGTGAGTGATCTGCAAATTTGCCAACAAGCATGACCAAGTCAAAGAAAGAAATAAAGTGGGAAAAAGCCATGGGTAAAGCTAGTTGTAGAAAGGCTAACCACTTTAAAACATTAGCGAATAGATAAAATTTATTACTGCTTAAACACACCAAAAATAAAAAACTTACTCGAAATTCTTTTGATAATGGATTTAGCATTGTTACAAGACAAGATTCGATTCCATGACTGTGGATAACAGCCCCAGCATTACACATGTCATATGCCTGAGAAAAAAAGGGTCAGCTAGGCATCAATTGTGACTTTATTAATGAAAAACACAAGATCAAGAAATTTAAAAATAAAAATAAAATAAAACAGAAGTCGCCCAACAAAGATCTAATGATTAATGATCATTCCAATTAAAATTCATAACCATATCTTCATTCCCAAGAGTATTTGAAAGAAGAGAGACATAGACTACAGCATGAGTCAACAGTTAGGTGAGGCCTCTATAATTGATGCAACATGCTTTCACATGCACAACTAAAGTTGATGAAAACTTCTTATTACAGGATTGTCAAGGACCAGTCTCCAGAAAACACTTTACAACTCCAGGATCATGCAACAAACAAGGTCAACTAAAAATGCCAAATATCCGCAATAAAAGCTGTTGAAGTTGAGATTCAAAAGCAACATGCTTCATTTGCATCAACAACGTTCGTACCTCAAACAAAAACAGAATATAGTAATGGAAAAAATCTCATCTGAAAATGTTAAACAAAAGTTTTTCCCTCAAATCTCAGTCACTTTTACTTTTTTGTTTCAAGCTCCTGTTCTTATCATAAATACGTCTACAAATATACATGAGCTCAACTTTAATACAGAAAACTGCACAACACATAACCCAATCTGGATTCATATAGAATTCAGAGTAGCTTGATCTCTGGATTGATCAAGCAATATCCAGACAAAAAGAATCTCACAGTTAGCTGATATTAATTATTCAAGAAGCACAGATTATTGATACCTTCAAGAAAAGAGGACCACAATCAGAGCATTTAGGAGGCTTATGTGGATATGGTTTAGGAGAGGGCTCCCACAAGAAAGACCCTTCTGGAGATAACACATACATATCCTCTGGCACCATTCTCTCCTTCTGAACACCTACAGACATTACAAAACACCCAAATTACTTATTTATTTATATTGATAAGTAAAAAACGCCCAGATTATTGAGCTCATATGATCAATACTCAAATATTAAAATACTCATGAGAATACACAGCACACACAATTAACCTCAATTCATATCTCCAGTGCTCAAATAACAGAGGAATCCACAACATAGATAATTGGCCAAGGAATGAACCAGCATGGAAGGATGCACAAAACAAAACTGAGCACAAATAACAAATACCCAGAAATCAAACAGCATAGAAGAGCACAAATAAATACACATTTGGGCTTGAAAAACAAATGCCCAGACTAAACATAAATTACCAAGACCCAGAAATGAAACAACCAAAAGAACAAACAAAACAACAAGTTTAAAACTTGAATTACACATCATTACCGGATGAGCATGGATAGTCTACACCCAGAGACCAAAATGATTTA